>NC_136431.1:209176035-209781869 GCF_052849685.1 Lactuca virosa
AGAACTCAAACACCCAATCCCAAAAAGGAAGCCCAACACGAAGCCCAAAAGCCACAATCCTCGTGACTGAGTACGCGGGCGTACTCAGTTGTACGCTAAGCGTACATGTAATTTGGCTTGTACGCTGCGCGTACAGACTTGTACGCCCAGCGTACTCCTCCATTAAGCCATAAATTCCATTAAGCACTTAATGCTCAAGATCAGGAGTCCAAACCATAGATCTACTTCTTAAAGAACGTCTAGACCCATAAAGTCATTGACTTGATGACTTTGCATGCCTCAAAAGAACCCAACATCAACTTAAAGCAAAAAACTGTCACCAAATGGACACCATCTCATACATGGAGGATTCCAAACCCTAAAGGATGCAACTTTATGCATCTAGAACCTCAGAAACACCAAGAGTGGAAACTCATAGCTCCCGGAGTGGTACCAAACCACTAGATCTCATTCTTGGGATCAAAATGGACCAAAAACTCATACCACAAATATCTAAGCTAACAATGAACAAGGTCAAAGCTTTTTACCTTAAACAAGCTGGAAATGAAGCACCTAATCCAGATCTACAAGCTATTACTTGATCCAGAACCTTGCAATAAACTCCATTTTCTTGGAAATGACCCAAAAACACCAAAATGCACACTATGAGCTCAAAGTCACAACCATGGAGGCTTAGAGATGATTTATAGGTTTTTGGGGACTTGGAGGCTGGTAAAGGATCCAACCAAAAAGACTTAATGAGATTATATAGGGTTCACATTCGAAAATTAGGGTTTTCCTTTAACCCTCGTACGCCCAGCGTACGAGGTCCCGCAATCCCGATATGACCCTCGCAGTACGCTAAGCATACACAACATTACGCCCAACGTAACACCCTCGCATCAGTACGTTGCGCGTACTCCCTAGGTACCCCCGCGTACTCGGGTTTCCTCTTAAACCCTTAATCACTCCAAAGGCCATAACTTCTTCGTTATAAACCCGATTCTGACGATCCTTATATCCATGAAAATGTAATGATAAGCTCTACGATTTAGTCAACCCATACTTGCCTTACCATATCTGGTACAAACATCCATTTCCCATAGAAACCCGAGCTAACAAATTACCGAAATACCCTTTGACTCCAAAACACAAACCGAATACCCAGATCATCCAGTTTACATCATCCACCTCCAAATGAGCCCAAAACTCAATTCGTCAAGGATCCTAAGCCTGCTAATATCAAATCCTTGATCACCACTCTGAAATGGAAGCGATCAGAAACAGGGCGTTACACATTGTGTGTAGTGCGAGAAAGTCTTCATCAATTTTGCATAAATGCCATTGGGTTGTACTGTCCATGATATTTACGTAAACCAACTTATAATTATATATATATATATATTGATTAACTCATCATGAAAATGTACATGGCTTTCGTGACTTATTAGGAAGCTTGGATGGCATCCACTAAGAATGGGGAAATTGTCCCAATGCACACCACATCAATACACGAAAATGAATTACTACTACCCGTCGGTCATACTTGAAACGATGGTCTCACATGATTTATGGATATGTCGTTCCTTCTTTGGTGCGCTTGCTAAATGACATCAACGTTCTTAACATGTCAATGATATTTAATGAGATATACAACAGAATTACACCGGATTCTTTGTTCGAGTTGCGCGTAACATTATAAATATATGAGTATTATCTTATGGATGATGTATATCCTGAGTGTTATGTGTTTGTTAAAGCATTGTCATGTCCAAATGACAATAGAATAGTGAAATATAAGAGACCCCAAGAAAGTGCGAGGAAGGATGTGGAACAAACTTTTAGAGCCCTTAAAACACGTTGACATTACTGAAACACCCAACACTGTTTTATGTGGAGGACAAACTTGCAGCGTTCATGTACACGTGTATCATATTACACAGTATAATTCTAGAAGATGAAAGGCATGTGATATGCGTGCATGACGAAAACGAAATCGTGCCAGAGACACAACCGCTAGAGATTCTGGCAAATATACATGGAAAGAAGAGCGGTTGGCATAATGCTGAAATCCATCATGATTTTCGTCGCGATTTGACATATCCTGTTTGGAAGGTTAACCATATTGGTCTTAATGTGGAACTTAGAGATGATTTGGAAGACCAATTTTGTACAAAGACCTCCTCTAAATTATTAGTTAATAATTTAGTATGTTTTTTAAGCTTTTAATTTTGGCACTAAGTTTTTAGTTTATGTTATGTATTTCTTATTTCAATTAATAGAATTTTTAGTTTTGTTTATGTAAATTTAATTAAAAAATTGTATGACAAACCATACCCATTCTCCATTGACAAGAAATAAAATAACAGTAGCAAAAAATGAGTCATTTTCCACACCGTTTGGGCTTAATGTTTTTTATTTTTTTAATATTTTCCACAAACTTCATTTTTTCCACAAATAAATATAGTAGTAGGCGGCAATATACCGAAAAGCGTGCTTCAGTGCTTTTGTATTTTTAGAGAAAGAGAGAGAGATACAGAAAGAGAACTCCATCTTTCATGGCGATATAGTCTGTTTAGTGCAGAAATCCTTCTATTTTGGGCCATATTTGTTCGTTGAAATCGTCTATACTACTAAAAATAGTTCAAATCAGGAGTTGTTATAAGAACTTTCTCTGTTATTTTTTGTATATAGAAGACGACGACGAAGAAAAAAAGAATAAGAAAGAGAAAATGATGCAGATGGATCGGAGACAGTGTTTAGATGAGTATGAAAAGCTTCTCGTTCGAATGAACACTCCAAGGTTAGTTTCTGTTTCTGGTTTATTTAGGGTTTTGGACGTAACTTCAACGGTGATCGCAAGTTTTTTTTTTTTTTTTTTTTTTTTTTTTTTTTTTCACCTGTATGTTGATCATCGCAGTAGCTGTTAATTTTGATTGAATTAAGTGTTTCTAATCACCAAAAAGGTTTAAGTTCTGTAGTTCTTGATTTTCATTTCATTTCGTAATCACTTGCAATTCTCTGCTCTGATTGATTAGAAAATTTGTTACTAATTTGAGATGGAATAATCTGGAATTTCTCAACTTTTTTTGACTAATTTCTTCGCTAAATTAGGTCTGTTCTTCCTTCCAGAATCCAATTTTGACTTGTCTACGACTTCTTTTTCCTGTTTTTCTGCCTAATTTCCGATTCCTGTCGAAAGTATGACTTTTTGCTTACTTCTCTTTCCCTCAATCTCAGGGTATTAACCGACAATGCTAGCTGTCTAAACGCAACTCGCGTCATGGTAATCTTCATCATAAATTGACTAACTCATTCACCCATTAAAACATGTTTTCAATTCCAAATTTAAACTGAAATCAATCCAAAAATATCTCCAAATTTCAGATTGATAGTGCAAGGAAAGATGAAATCTTGCTTGAAGCAGTTCAAGTTCTCACAGATCTTAACCTTTCTATTAAAAAAGGTTACGTTTCTTCAGATGGAAGGTGGAACATGGATGGTGAGTTAACTAACTTAACTTTAACTTTCTTCTTCTTCATAGATTCCTTCCTTTTTGCTTAAAGTTTTACAAACTCCACCTTTTGATTAACCCCTTAATAATCATGTCTACAAATCAATGATTTTTTAACTTTTCACTGATGCAAGATCTTGAATCTTACTTTCTGTAGTCTTCCATGTGACTGATTTGGATGGAAACAAATTAACAGACGACAACATCATCAATTGCATTGAACAGGTAAAGTTAATATTTTAAGAACTTAAGTAAAAGGGCATTTTTGACTTTTTAACTTTTTAACTTTTTGTCATGTAACATGTAACAGTCTCTTGAAACGATTCACAACACAAGATCAAAACCCATTGATGGAATGACTGTACTAGAGTTAACAGGAACAGACAGAGTTGGTCTTCTATCAGAAGTTTTTGCAGTTTTATCCGATCTTAAATGTGATGTGGTGGAATCAAAAGTGTGGACCCACAATGGAAGAATCGCATCTCTCATTTACCTAAAAGACATTGATTCAGGGTACCAAATTGAGGATTCAAACAAAATAGACACAATTAAGGGTCGATTAAGGAACGTTCTTAAAGGTGACAATGATATTAGAACTGCAAAAACTTCGGTTTCAATGGCCATTACTCACACAGAGAGAAGACTTCACCAAATGATGTTTGCAGATAGAGATTATGCGAGAAAATCGGATTTGAAAATGGAGAATTCGCCTTTGGTTTCTGTTCAAAGTTGTTTGGATAAAGGTTATTCGGTTTTGAATATTCAATCAAAAGATCGACCCAAGCTTTTGTTTGATGTTGTTTGCACTTTGACGGATATGAAATATGTTGTATTTCATGCCACCATCAACACTACTGAAAAAGGAGCTCATTTGGTACTTATTTTTACTCTGTTTGATAAAGTGCTGTCTGGATAAATGATTTTTGAAAAAGTAAAAAAAAAAAAAAAAATCCGATTCGATATTTCTTTTGTTTAAAATTGCTCAAATTGTATTTTAGGAATTTTTCATAAAACACATGGATGGAACCCCAATTAGTTCGGAAGCCGAAAAGGAACGCGTAATTTTATGCTTGTCAGCCGCCATCGAAAGAAGAGCATCTGAGGTACCATTCTACATCAGACAGGATTGGATTGGACTGTACTAGACAAATTTTTTATTATTATTTTCAATGATAAGATAATAAAGACATTCATGTCTTTTTACAAGAAAGGACGCACCTTCTCCCATCTTTTTGGGTAGGACAGAAAGCTTTTGTCCTATTGACCACCTTTTTGAGTAGACAGAATACTACAACTTTTGTCCCATCAGCATAAATCTTAGTCATGTCAAACACAGTATAAAGTATAAAGACTGTGTTGTTTTGTTTGTTCCTGATTGAAACTAACCGTATGATATTTCAGGGTGTAAGGCTTGAGCTACGAAAGGCAGATAAACCGGGATTATTAGCGGAAGTAATGCGGATATTTAGAGAAAACGCGTTATATATAATTCGAGCGGAAATATCAACGACAATGGGAACTGCTTTAAACATGTTTTACGTAACAGACGCAATCGGGAACCGAGTCGACTCAGAAGTAATTGACTCGGTTCGACAACGGATCGGGATGGTTAATTTAAGAGTAAAAGAACCATCCCATCAAAAAATAGAAATTCAAGAACAAAATACTAGTCTTGGTGGGGCAGTTTTGGTGTCTCTTGGGAGTTTATTAAGAAGAAATCTTTATAATTTCGGGTTGATTAAATCATATTCTTGAAATTTTTGAAAGAGTGTGATTTGTTTGTTTTGATTATTATCTGTACATAGAAAGGTGTTAAAGTGTGTTGTAGTTACATGTGAATAGGATGATGTATTGATTTCCATATAGGTAGCTTAGTTTTTAAATAGATGGATTGCGAGGGTGTTGTAACTTATAAGGATAGGTGTTTGTTATGAAAATTTAAGTATGATAATATTGTCTTTGGATTATACTTACTTAGAGGTGGAGTAAATTGATATTTTTGTAAGGGGGAATTTCGTATATGTCCTTGCTAAACAACTAAATATCGTATTTACCCAGCCTAAACTCTAAATATCGTATTTGTCCTTCTTAATGTTTTATAATATCATATATACCAAAATCTATTTTTTATTAATTTTTATTGATTTATATTCCTTTTTTATAACCTTAAATCATTAAAACTAAAAACAACAATCAAATGGACAATATTGCCCTTCATTTACAAATCATAGTTTTAATTCATTGGCCTTCAGACGAGGTTTAATTCATTTAATTCCTCATGATGAGTTCTAAATTTCAATACAATAGATCACATGTGTTGAGGCTCGTTACGATCACAAATTCGTTGGGCTTCCCTATCACATCCTGGCTTCTTCCCTATCGCAAACTCTTAATACATAGGAGCAACCTCCTATTCTCCCTTGTTGCCGCACACAAGCAATACACATCAGGTAATCGGACAATGATGCACCAGGTAGGTTTCCTCTTTTTTCAAGATTAATAGCAAGCTCGAGGTTGTTTAATTGCATTAACACATCAAATTAAGATTCTGATAGTAATAAAATAGTGAAATTGGTCGATGATGAAATGACTTTAAGAACTTACCTGTCCACTAACAAAAGGCTCAATTTTGCAGTGGCAAGTAAGACCTGCCCACGTCTATTGACATCATAGAAACCCCCAACTGATGAAGCTTTAGATGTCAGAAAACTTGGAGCTTTTGGTGGCAAAAGAAATAAGAATAAAAGGATTATCATTTCCAGAAAACTATTTAAAATGTATAAATATCCGATCAACTTTATGCAACCGGTTACAATATGAATAAATATATAAAGCAACTATCTTTTTTTCAGTTGCAGTATTAAAGTAAATATGGATACTTTGAAAGAGGAAAATGATGTTGCATGCGCTTCAAGTGCTTGACTCTCATGCCCACCATTGGCTGAAATCCAAAACAATAAAATAGAAGAAGATAAGATACTCACAGAACTCCATAGGCTTCAAAACGCAGGTGCTAACTTACCTCCAAATTTTAGGGAAGTTGTCTTTCCATCAAAATTTGGTAAAATGATAGGGAGTGGAAGATTACAACCCCAACCAGTCGGCATCGAGAAACGATGAAAAAGAACAGGGGATAACAATTGATCACCTCCATATTCTAAATCCCAAAAACGTATCAGTCTGGAACACGAAGAGATTAATGAGAATTGTCAGGCTTGGGACATTAAGTACATCGGATGAACAATTGCATAACCTGGATGAACAAGATGACGAATCAATGACAAAATCAGTGAAAGCCAACATAACTAAGCTCTCAAATACAACATAACTAAGCTAATTGTAAAAAGAATTTGAACAATTGAGACTAGGAACCCTAAAAACGAAATTCGCACTCCAGATGATTGAAAATAATAGGTCACATTTTGTTTACCTGATGCATGAGTGTGATGTGAATTACAGGGGAAGCAAGCTACGATCGGAAGTAATGACAGGGAAGCAACGATCAGAATTTAGGTGAGATAGGAAGCAGCGATCGTAAGTATTGTGTATTGGAATTTACAAGTAAGGGCATTATTGTCCATTTAATATTTATTGTCAATTATAATGATTTAAGGTTATAAAAAAGGATTATAAATCAATAAAAATTAACAAAAAAAATACATTTGGGTATATATGATATTATAAAACATTAATAAAGGCAAATATGATATTTAGATTTTAGGTCGGGCAAATACGATATTTAGTTATTTAGGAAGGGCATATACGAAATTCCACCTTTTTGTAAAGTTTGTATAAAAAAACTTAAATCTGTAATGTTTTTTAAAAATTGAGCAAATTGCATAAAATACAATAAGTTTACATAAAATTTCGATTTTGACATTATATTTTTCTTCTTAATCAAGTCATTAAGTTTACAATTTGGTTGCAAAATTAATTTATCAACTTATTTGTTTAAGGTATTTAGGGTGCGTTTAGTTGCGGAAAAATGGGCCGTTTTCCGGAAAATTTTTCCAAGAAAAAATGAGAATTTGGAAAACGCGTTTTGTTTGTCTATTTTTCTAAATTTTTCACGGAAATCGAAAATTTTCCGTTTTCTAAAATTACAAAGAAGTTGAAATTTTTTGGAAAACCGATAATCATTGTTTTCCACATTTTTCTAATTCCAAATTTTTTCTAAAATATAAACACTCACTCCCACCCCATCCACCTCTACCTACCCTCACCTTAACACCCCCAACCCACCACACCCCTACCTACACTCACTCCCAAGCCCACCCCACCCCTACAAACACACACCCACACCCACCCACACCCCCACAAACACACACACACACACCCACAAACACACACACACACACACACACACCAACCCCCCACAAACACACACACACACACACACACCCACACCCCCACAAACACACACGCCTACAAAACACACACACACACCAACCCCCACAAACACACACACACACCCCCACCCCCACCCCCACCCCCACAAACACAAACCCACCCCTACCCACTCCCCACAAACACACACACCCACAAACACACACCAACCCCCACAAACTCACACCTACCCCCACCCCACACCCCCCCCCCCCACACACACACACACACAACACCACTACCACAATCACCGACTTACCATCACCATCACCACTACCACTACCACTGCCGCCATCACCATCACTGTCACAATTGCCGCCGCCGCCACCCCGCCACCACCACCACCACCGCTACCGCCGCCACCCCACTGCCACCACTGCCCCCCACCGCTGCCCCCACCACCGTCCCCACGCCCTCCCTATCACCGCTACCGTTTTCTAAAAATGAAAACCGATAGAAAAATACACATCTAAACACGTTTTCTAATTTTCTTAAACTGAAAATGAAAAATGAATAAGTTTTAACTAAACGCGTTTTCTAAATTTTCCAATGAAAACCGAAAACGGAAAACGAAAACTGAAAAGGGAAAACGAAAAACAGAAAATGAAAACTGTTTTTCCGTAACTAAACGCAACCTGAATGTTTCATTTTGCTCATTAGACAAAAAAATTGATAACTTCTACATATGATCTAGTTGGCAAATATGTATGTTAAATTGAACTCTTATGTAGATTTGTATTCATTTTTCTTTATTTCTTCTTTTTCTTCTCTCGAAGCACCATGATTTTGTGTAATAGCTTTGCAAGGTCATTCAAGTGGTTAATCACCCATAATGGTGTAAGCAATGCCATAAATGTTTTTTTAGAAGAAGTTATTGTGGACAACCTTCCGTGCCTTGCTTATACTATTTTGGGATGATGAACCATTTGAGCCACCTTGGGAAGGAATTTCACAAAATCATGAATTTGCAACAAAATTATAAAATTATTCACTTAATTGAAAAAAAAAACACATTATAAAAAACAAAATTCTACGTAAATTTAACGTCTTTTATACGATTTTTCCTTTTACAAGCATTTTTTCATTTCAAAATGATTTAAATACACAAAATAGCATATTATTTTATACCGGATCTAATCCAGTGTGAAAACGGAGTTTTAGAAAAAAAAAGATAAGCATTAATCGGTAGCAAAACGTAATAAATTGATAAGTTGTTTTTTTAGTGTTTGACAAACTCTTCTTATACGTATAAAATGACCGAAAATACAAGTCTTGTGGTGGACAAATATATGGATTTAAAAGTAGGATTAGAGGGTATGTGATGTGTCCTAATAGCTACACCTAATTTTACCTATTATCTAACTAGCTATTCGACCAAAGGCAGTGTACATTTTCGTAAATAGTATAGTACAAACAGTCGGGTATCGATCATAGGGAACAATTTTAATTAATTAATCTAATTGCTACTAAATTAACCTAAAAATCTAAGCAAAGGTTTAAATGGTTTTTATCTGATTTTGCAAGTTCGATTGACTTTATCAATCAACTATTCAAATTCAATCAATTACTAAAAACATTTCTGTTTAGTTCGAATCCACTTTTCCTCAATGGTTAGCTATTAATTACGGATTATCCAAGTTGGTTACCAATTTATATATTATTAGTAATTTAAGTCCAAATTTACTAATGACTAACTAATTCATGTAGAACTATGCATGATCACACATAATTTAACACAAAATCAATTATTAATTATGAATGGAGCTATGTAAGATTGATTTAACAAAATAATTATATTCACAATATATGTTCTCCAGCACAACCAAATTCAAATACTTTAATTACTTATCTAAGATTGGTTCGATCTTAGCTCTAGTAATCTAATAGTCACTAAATTACTAGATATCAAGTTCATGCAATTTAATATTCACTAAGCTACACAGAACATGAATTCAAGCAATTCTAAGTATCAAATTTTAGCATGCTAGGTATAAACAATCAAACACAAGCATATAACCAACTAGTAAAATACATAATGAAATAACTAATCCATGAGTTCTAGTTTCATCTAGCTAAACAGAAACATCTAGATTCAGCTACTCATGGCTGATATCAAACACACAATCTCAATTAATGAAAACACAATCAAACCGAATGAATTGATGACATTTTCTTCTAGATCTCTTCAACTCTTGAGCTCCAATTGTTTCCTCCTCTTCTAAGGGTTTTTTAGAGGTTATTTTCGTAATACTTCTCCAGAAAGTCACCTCCAAGTCCCTCAATTCGTCATAATGTTCGAATATATATACTTTCCTTAAATCTGGCCACCACGACGTGGTAAAGGCACCACGTTGTAGTCTTCGTGTATATCCCGTATTCTCCAAGTCAGCGCCAAGAACCGCGAAGATTCCATTCACTACGTCGTGGTGGGATCACTACGTCGTGGTTATCGAGAATTAGCATTTTGCCAAAACATGAAAGTTGTCCGAAATTGTGTCTAGTTTTTAGATCATTTTGAATCACGCCAATCGGAGTTACGAGTCATGAGAGATGGCTAAAATACCGACGAGGGGTCAAGCTGTCCAACAACATTCTTTTTGTGTCTTCTTCTTGCCTAAGCTCTTCATTCCTACTTCCAGCTTCCATATTGCTTCCGAGAATGTCTTTTACGCTTCATAACAGATATTAAACATAATAAGTACCTTTTGTTCTATAATAAACATAAATATAGCTAATAATATTAAGATATTATGTAAAATATATATGTAGATATGCAGATATCAGTATGTGTGTTTGTTGTTCTAAAAAAACAACTTTATCAGAAAACGCTTATTCATGGTACCATACCGGAATAAACATGATTTTTTGTTTTTACAATTCAAACACTTAAAATAAATTGTTACCTGTTTCAATCCGGAATAAGCTAATAGACATTTTAAATAAACAATCCAAAATATGATGTTAACATTTTTTTTTCATGAACAGTAACAAGAAATCTGATTTAGGAAACTAGTTTTAGATAAAAAGAGCCCCAACGGGATACTCAGTTTTGAACGAAAACTGATTTGAAGAAAAAATTGGTTTTCTTTATTTTGTTTAGTTTGAGTTAATCTATGTAAGACTCGTTTTCTACAATTGATTAGTTGAGAATTTGAGGGATCAAAGGTAAGGTTTTTGGGAAAAACCTTGTGCCATGATGTCACACCCCCGAACCAGACGGCGGAAACGTCCGGGGGCTCGTGTGACTAACAATTGAATAATCATCACAATGAATATACATGAAACATAACACTTTCATCACCAACATTACATATTACAACCAACATTGTTCACATCAAGTACATTGTTAAATTATATAAGTTCAAATTGTTAAAAGTACAATAAGTGATGTTACATAAAACAAGACCATACACACATGCAAATCTTCCAACTTAACGATTACCTGAGAATACAAGTTATTTTGAAAACGGTCAACATATATAATGTTGGTGAGTTCATAAGTATGTTTGAATAAAAGTTTTTGTATCCTTTGTAAAAACCCAGAAAATCCGATATTTTCTGTAAAGTGTCTGAAAATGATGTGAAAATCAAGTATAAATGCATTTGTGAATTTATTAGTTGTAACATATATGAATGTAGTGTTGATATCTTTGTATTGTAAGTAAGTGATAAATTGAATAGTAGTATTTCCCCAGAAAATCCGATATTTTCTGATCTGTTAAAATGTCGGGGTTCTTGTATCGTTAAATAAGTTGTTTTGTATTGACACAATCGAAGGGTTAATCTTCAAAACGTTATATTGGTATTGAATCTCTATATGAGCCGTTATAATCATACATGATAATGACTAGGTTGCCTGTCTTAACATTTTTCCAAATGCCGGTATTCGCTCAAGGTTTTGTCGCCCTAGACTGGCCTAGTCTAGCTGTAGCGAACAGCTAAGGCGTGGGGGGTCACCCCGTATAGATCTATACACAAACTCTCGCTCTCCCTCCAGGAGACTCTGATTATAACTACAAGCTACGATTGTACACTCAAAGGTGCCGACCGCCACGTCTCACTAGATTCTCAACCTTTCGTACTATGTTTAATGTTTACGTGTATGTTGTATGTTATCAAATCCAAGGGTACATATATAAGTATACGAAGTTCAATAGTTATGTAAAGCTATAATTTCAATCTACTAAACATGTAAGTTTCATTCCAAGCCCAATTAACATGTAAATGGGTCACAAAGGCCCAATAACATGCAAGTGGGTAATTTGGGCCCAATAGGCATGTAAATGGGCCACAAGAGCCCAATAAACATGTAATCCATAACTTAGGCCCAAATTAACATGTAAGTGGGTCACAAGGCCCAATAAACACGTCATTGAAAACATTGGGCTCAATATACACTTAAATGGGCCCTTAGGTCCCAATGGCCAAGTAACGTGAATATTAGGTCCAATAAATAGTTATCGACGTATTTCGTTCATTTGTTTTGTTCTGTTGTTTGTTTTAGCTCGAGGTTTACTAGTTTGATGATAAGAAACTTTCTTTTTGTAAAAATGACATTTTTGGCCAATAATCCTACAAATTTTCAATTAAGGCCCAAAGTTTTGTAAAAATGACATTTTAGTCCATAATTTATAAAAATTTGCAATTTTGTCCTAAATGTTTAGAAATTCACAAATTTAATCCAAAATTTTATATTTTGACATTTATGGCCTAGTTTTGCAGAAAATTTCATTTTCAGCCTCTTGTTTGTAAAAGTTGTCACTTTCGGCCCAATCTTTGATAAAAGTTACATTTTTGGTCCAATTTAGGAATAAATGTTATTTTTACCCCAAAATTTGGTTTATTTACATTTATGATTCAAACTTTGGCCAATTTACATTTTTAATCCCCAAAACCTCATTTTTTCGCAATTTTGGGCCCAAAACCCTGAGGCCCAAAAATTTGGCCCATTAAGCTAAAATTTATATTTTTGGCCCTTTGGAAAGTATGTTTATTATAAAATTCCCTTTTTATACAAGTAGGACCTGTTTGGTCCCTATAAAAACATAAATGTCACTTTTTGCCCTTATCTTTTGTTTTCTTGACAATTTTTGACCTTTAACAAGGTTTTTGTTGAAATCTTTTGTATCTTAAACATGTAATCACTTTTGGCTTGATAATGTGATGTATATAATGTCATAGCTCATAGATCTTTGTGATGGGTTTTATACAAACAATCCTATGTGTGCATGCAACCCTAAAGTTGGATCTATGTTTTCACTATTAGTTATACAACTTTATGAACACAAAAGAACCCTAGCATGCATCTACTATTTTCGAAATTGACATAGGAGAATAGAATACATACCTTTTGTTGTTATGTAGTAATAACAACTAGTTCCTTGAATTTCCTTAGCTCTTGAAAGCAAGTACCACAAGTGTAGTACCTCTAATGGCTCACAAACACACTAGGTGAAAGGATGAATATGGGAGAGAGGAGAGAAGGATATCTTGCCCTAAAATTCGTCCCTTTTAGGGTTTCCCAAGGCTTGGACGAATTCTAGTGCCTTAGGGTGCTATTTATACTTGAGGCTAGCTAGGGTTTCAAGGTGGAAACCCTAATCCCTTAGCTTAGGGCCTAAGCAAGTCCATTGACTCCTTTCCTTAAGCCCTTGGACGAAAACTCCTAGATCCTTCTAGGATTTTCGTTCAAGCCTTAATAAAAGTGATCCAATAGCCCAAAGTCTCAACTATCAAATAATTACAAAACAGCCCCTGTACTTTTAATTAATTCCTTTAATCCCGAAGTTAATTCCTAATTAATTTCTGATTAAATACTAATTAATAATATGATTCCAAATTATTATATTAATCATATAATATAATAAATAAATCATATTTATGCCCTAATCAACCTCTCTCCTCAAATGTCATCCTGTCTAGTCACCAGTGTGAAGGCAACCCAAAAGGACCATGCTCACAATCGGGTCAAGTAAATACCAAAATAGTTATGGACTTAGACACTAATCCAACAGTCTCCCACTTGGATAAGTCTAATAACTATTCTGCGTATGACTTCAGAACCTGATTAGCAATCGTAGCTTCCAAAAGCGCTGTCAACTCTGATCTTATCAGATACGCGTGTCCTTTAGATAAGGGATCATATATTCCTCCATTCTACAAGATATCGTATAGACATGAGACATGGATTAAAATCATTCTCTCAGTCTATGTGTCGTTTCCCGATTTCCGATTTATGACGACTGACTAATTGAACAAATCAAATCAGTCCTGGCCCGGCCGAGCACTTTCCTTTGTCATCACTAAATCATCGAGGGGCCCACATATATCGCTTTTATCCCACATTGGGTAAAAGGAATGGATAAACTTCGACTCAAATGCTTGCTTGCACCTACTAATCGAATCACACACAACAATAAGTTTTATAACACCAAGTTACTGGTACGTTTACTTATTGTCAATGTGCAACCGACCAGCAAATAACAACTCACACGTCTCGGTTTCAAGAATATACAATGTTATCGTCTCACCAATCACTCGTGATAAAACCATGAAGTGATTCAAATGAGCGTGGGTTTAATCCAATACTCTAATCTTATCAAAGCACTCATGAACTCTGCAGCAAACTTGTGCTATGTCTAAACACTTTAGACAATCTACAGACAGATTCATGACAGTCTTCCTTCATACCTACTTCCAACGTATGACCGACTGTGGATGTTTGAATAACCTAGTTATTCTGGAAGTCAAAACATGCAAAGTGAAACGCAATAATAATATTAATCCTATATGGCCCCAAAACTTTTGAGCGTAAATAAAAACACTTTTATTTAAACACCATATTGATTACTCATTATTCATTGTTTACTGTTTCAGACAATCAACTTATTACTCGAATTATAACCACAATTGTCTCATGCTCCAAGCATGCACACTTTGGTTTCCTATGGTCCATACTCTGTGAAATAGATCAATTGAAAAACTTTCCCAATGAAACTCATTTCACAATCCCCAATATTTTTTATTATTAGTATAAGAATACCAAATTCTTGCCACTTTTAGAATATGTCAGATTCTAACACTTTATGCAATGATTCTTTCGTAATGTCATAGCACAAAAGTCACCAAGACCCGGCTAATGAAATTACTAAGTTCTCTATCAGAAATTGTTACAAAACAATTTTATAGATGTGATGTCTCTCACTCAAAGTACATTCCTTTGAACATCCTTTTGCATAAAAGTTTCTAATCTACATAGAGTCTTAATATCCAACTCCCATTAATGGAAACATTTCCATATTTGCTATATGACAACTTATTCTTAATAGAATCTTATCTATTCATAATAATGTCAATATAGTCCATCCAGTACTATACTTCCAACTACTCACAAGCGACAAATCCTCAGTGAACCTCAGACCGTCCTTTGATAGTTGTTTAATTATTTTAGTCAAAACCGATTCTAGTCCTTTTTCCCTCTTAATGCCCTAGGCATTTGGAAAATTTAGAATGGTCAAATATTATAACATATGCAATCGGTCCCATACCTGAAGCGTATTAGACACGATGCATAATGTCTCATATAAAGACGTGATACTTTATCAGCCTTCTGCCATAATATTTTATGTGTCATGTTCCCGCAATTCGAACTATGAAGAGGGATGCCGTAATCATAATCGAATTTTGAGAATGCACTATGTATCCTTGACTAAATTTATTAACATTTCTCGATCTAAGCTTTAGAATTTTGAAACGAAGTATAATATTCTCTCCCTTAATTATAGCAAAACAACTTTTCAACCCTTGCAACTTTGCAAAGTGAATCTTTGTTTTCTATAATTAATATTGCTAACTTGCAATACTTACCATAATAATCATGCTCCCACTAACATGATGATTATTTTCTTACCAGCATAACACTTATGCTCCCACTAGCTTTGACATGTATTCAGAAAACAATTGGACTTCTAGAAAACAATGCTTATTGAATTCCTTAAGTTCATATTTCTAATACCTAATGCTTTGATAAGCCTTTATCTAAGCTTTTTAAGCTCATACACCTTTGCCTTAGATAGCTCACATGTGTGTCTAAACAATTCAAAATTTAGGTTACTAAGTCCCAAATGTTCAGATCAATTGCCAAATCTCACAATTCGAACTATGAAAAGGGATGCCGTAATCATAATCGAATTTGAGAATAAAATTTTCACAATTGCTATCTTCTTAAAATCTCTCTTAGTGAAAGCATTTCCTCACAATCATTTTCATGAAGGAGGAAAACCTTATGACACTTAGATTTTATGATGTATGTGTTCCTATCCATGTGAATTTGTCAAAACGAAAGTTTGCGACAAATCCAAAACATTATGGACTGAACTTGTTCAATCTTGATTTCTTGCCTCATGGTAACATGAATGCCCACCATGTCTTCCAAGCAACTCACCCTTTCATATCAATGTACTTTCCATTGATCGAGGTGCTTTGTCTTTATGCATTCAAATGAGAACTCATAGAACTCACACGCATAATTAACTCAATTGGAATGACACAGAAAAAGAGTATGTCATCCACGATAGGCTTTAAACCTCAAGTCGTGTGCTAGTGATGATCAACTAGGTTTACTCTTGATTTGTTCTTGAAACTTTTCAAGACCATTAAGACTCCCACTGACTCCTTGACATATAAGATTCTCTTGTCAAGAACCATTTCTTGACAAACAAATATTCAAGAGTTAGTGTAGCCTTTTGTCAAGTTCAACACTTCACACAATTGGTCCTGGTTGGTCTTTGTCTTATCCAAGACATCACAACTTACCAATTTCAAATGTGCAAGAATAAGAAAACTTTTCCAAATTCCACATTTGTCGAGTGTTATAAACCTACTTAAGACTTGTCACTCATGTCAGAATCTTGACTCTACGACTTGATATTGGAACGAAGTATGATTGACTTCTTGATTTAACCATTTCTACAGTTCTTGATTCCTCTTCTTAGACATGCAATTGCACTAAGACTCACTTAGAGGATCAATTGAGATATGGTTCTTAATCATTAAGACTTATCATAAAACACAATAAAAGGTACTCTCCCTTCTTCTTAGAATAGAGAAACTTTTATCTTTCTGCCTACTTGATTCTTCTTATTCGTTCTGCTATTGATTTAAACTCTTTCAATCAACTCAGAATTATACTTAATCTTATAAGTATAATTATATTTACTAACCTTTAGTAAATCATGACGAATATCTTTATCACTCTTGTGGTGGACTTGATCAACGCACAACCTAGTGTACTCGATCTCCTGGTCCTTCTCTTGACACTTTGCCAAAGAATTAGTCTAATTTCCAAAATATGAAGTTTCTCATTCATCACGCAACCAAGTTGTATGATTCCAAGTTTCTGTCCAATTGAAACTTGGGTGATGAGAATCTTCCTTTATTTGGCAAATCCTCGACATTTCACAAATAACATAATCAAGAATCACATCCAATTCAACATTGCTAAAATTAGAAATACATAAACATCCATTTTCACATATGCCATTGCAAGGATAAATAAATAGGACGAAATCAAAATTCATTCTATTGCGGAAAAACTTGTCCTTACAATGCAATTCAAATGAAAACTATGCTATTTCAATTTCTAAGCAATCTATTCTAACTCTAAAGTAGTAGCTCAAAAATCCGATCTTCAAGCAATGCGATCGAAATCCATTTCTTCACGATCAGATTCAGCTTACTTCTTCCCTTAAGCTTCCTCTCTTTTCTTCGATCCTACAAAACATCAAAATGTAATCACATCATGTATTGAAAATCAAAGAATAGGAACTTATAGAGTTAGTTATTGGATATTACCTGAAGTAGAGCCATACGTCTTGACTCTCCTATCTCTTAGATCTCTCAGGTAAACAGGGCAGCTTCGTCTCCAATGCCCCTTCTCTTGGCAGTAGAAGCAGATGGACTTTTTTGGAATGGCACAAGGAACTATCTCAGAATTTACCTTTTCTGGATTTCCAATGTCACTTTTTTCAATGTCCATTGAAGTTTGGGAGTTTGATTTGCCAGACAAATTTGCTCGATTAGCACGCCAAATCATTTCTGATTCAGCAGCTATAAGCAAATAGGTCAAATCAATGAGGGTCACGTCATGGTCCATCATATAGTACTCTCTAACGAACTCACTATATGATTCAGGAAGTGACTGAAGAACCCAGTCAACAGCCAACATTTCTGAGATATCGACACCCATCATCCTTAACCTATCAATGTGTGACTTCATCTCTAAGATGTGTGCACACACAAGTTTCCCATCTTCGTGTTTACTTGCCAATAGGGCTTGAGTGAGCTTGAACTTTTCAAGCCTTTGAACTTGTGGGTTAGGGAGAATAATTGGAGGAGGTGGAGGAAGTGAAGCATGACTCTCATTTCCTTGATCGTATCGTGGAACGTCATCTTCATTTGGAAAGCTTGTTCCAAGGGACTTGGGAAGACCATTGTAAGATTTAGACATCTACAAAACGGGAGAAAATTCAAGTTAGTTGATAAGAATCCTTGATGTAACACCCAAATGAAACATCAAGGCTAGGATCCAACACAACATTCTACAACCTAGAAGAGGGATGTCGTAATCTAGTTGCAGAATATTTGAAGGTAGGTAAATGACGATTTACCAATTCCCACCATGAAAAACGAAAAAGAAATTTAAGTTTTAAATGAATTGAAACTCCTAGATCTTTTGAGATTCATTGAACTTTTCAATGGCATGTTTAATCTCGATTATGCCCTTCTATTTGTGACTGGGATGCCGAGGATCACAAACAAGGTGTGAATAACCATGCGAACCAACATGGTGCACTCAATGTCTTCATCACCTAATCAATGTGCCGGTTAGCCACACACGCTCCATTGATCTATGATAAAACATCGAACCACCCTTTGTCGCCAATGTCAATCCCAAATTAGTGTGCCGGTTAACCACACGCGCTCCACCAACGATTGACAGGGGTACGAAGTGTAATTCCATGGATTAGCATACAAATTCACATTTTGCCCTAAAGTAACTAGAATTTAGGAATTTGTAAAAGCATGTAGTTACTTTGTACTTCATTATACTTATAATGGAAGGTTTCGTCCTATCCTACCCGTTCGGCTAACGACCCTCCACTAGTCAAGAGTGCGGTGGGTAAGAGTGGATACCCATTCAATCGCCATTTTATAGGCAACTTCCTTAAACACCCCTTATAGACCAGCTTCGTGAATGAGGCCTACTAACGGTAAGACTGACTGTTTACTTATACATATATAATATTAGACTTTTAATGTCATATATATATAGTATAGGGTGTATTTTACACTTTTAAAATACTAGGTGGTTTTATTAACTTTACAAAACCATAATGGTGTAATTGAACCTTTTCAAAATACGAGGGTTTTAGAATTTAACATTTCAAAATTAAACTTTTAATCAACTTTTAAATTCCAAAACTTGAGGGCAAGTTTTGAAACTTTTCAAAACAATTAGGTTTTAATCTCACTTTAAAATTTTCGAAATTTAAGACTATTTAAATTAAAATTTTAAATATTAAAACTCTTGATTTAATAATTATCTTGAATTAAACTATTAATTTAAATTATTAAATCATAAGGGATTATCTAGATCATAAAGGATAATTACCAATTAAACAATTAATTTATCCTAATCCTTTTAATCCCTCTAAATTTCGAAAATCATGGGATAGGATAATTCAAAATCTTTAATTACCATATATAACCATTAAATGATAATTACAAGATATGGGGTAATCCAAATACCTAAAATTTAGGATCTTATCTTGGGGAGGAGGCTAATTTCGAAAATCATGGGGTTTTACAAACCCTAGATTTCGAAATCTTGAGGCTTAAGGAAAGGATTTGAAAACCCTTTCAAAATTTCGCAAATTAGGGTATAGAAACCCTAATCTCGAAATCTCTAGCCTCCTAGGGTTTATTGGCTATAAACCCTAGTATGTCAAGTTCATACATTTGAATAAAGCTAATTGAAAACAATAAAACTTGGCTCTGATACCACTGATGGGTTTTATACAAACAATCCTATGTGTGCATGCAACCCTAGAGTTGGATCTATGTTTTCACTATTAGTTATACAACTTTATGAACACAAAAGAACCCTAGCATGCATCTACTATTTTCGAAATTGACATAGGAGAATAGAATACATACCTTTTGTTGTTATGTAGTAATAACAACTAGTTCCTTGAATTTCCTTAGCTCTTGAAAGCAAGTACCACAAGTGTAGTACCTCTAATGGCTCACAAACACACTAGGTGAAAGGATGAATATGGGAGAGAGGAGAGAAGGATATCTTGCCCTAAAATTCGTCCCTTTTAGGGTTTCCCAAGGCTTGGACGAATTCTAGTGCCTTAGGGTGCTATTTATACTTGAGGCTAGCTAGGGTTTCAAGGTGGAAACCCTAATCCCTTAGCTTAGGGCCTAAGCAAGTCCATTGACTCCTTTCCTTAAGCCCTTGGACGAAAACTCCTAGATCCTTCTAGGATTTTCGTTCAAGCCTTAATAAAAGTGATCCAATAGCCCAAAGTCTCAACTATCAAATAATTACAAAACAGCCCCTGTACTTTTAATTAATTCCTTTAATCCCGAAGTTAATTCCTAATTAATTTCTGATTAAATACTAATTAATAATATGATTCCAAATTATTATATTAATCATATAATATAATAAATAAATCATATTTATGCCCTAATCAACCTCTCTCCTCAAATGTCATCCTGTCTAGTCACCAGTGTGAAGGCAACCCAAAAGGACCATGCTCACAATCGGGTCAAGTAAATACCAAAATAGTTATGGACTTAGACACTAATCCAACACTTTGTTCAATATTACTTAAAATTTCGAGATTTGCTAAGATCTAACACATTTTTACCAATAAACTAAGAATTCACACAAAACATGCATATAACACATAGATCTACACATTTTACTTGCATTCTCCCCCAAATATCATATGAAAACCGAAAACAAGGGGATATGAACTCACCTTTGCTTGATGTTTCGGTTTTTGAAGAAGAAGTGGAAGAGATTTTTGGTCCTAACACACCTTTGTTGTAGATCTCGAGCGTATGGAGGTTTTCTAAGAGTATGATCACCAAAATGTTTAGGAGAAGTGATCTAACATGAGAAAGGAGTTATATAGCTTGGATATGTAAAAACTTACCAAGAAATGATGATATTCTTGTGAGGATCCTCTTGAAACACAAGCAATATTTCAAGATTTTGGAGGAAGAAGAAGAAGAATGCTTGATAGTGATTGAGGAAGTGTTTGAAAGAGTGTGTGTGTGTGTGTTTGGCTCTCGGCCGAGAGTAGAAGAAGAGAGGGGAGAGAGGTAGTGAGGTGACTTGCATGGAAGTATGGGAGTCCTTGCCTTAATATATGTTGGACCATATAGAGGTGGCACCTCCAAAGTCAACCCCTTATTACATTTCTTTTTTTTAATTGATGTTGGGCCGAAATCTTTGGGCCAAGGAGTGGGAATGGAATAGTTTGAGCCCATTAACATTTACTTAGAATTTTTGGAACCTAAACATGAAATTTTCGCCCCATTGGGCTCATTAGATAGCTTACGGCCCATTTTGAAAGAAAAAGGGAGTTTATGGCCCATTAGGGCAAATTAGTTCATTAATGGCCCATAAGGCCCATTAAGGGTAAACTAATTTGTTTTGGGCCCAAAATGATAAGTTTTATGGAAGTGGGTCCAATTAGACTCCAAATAAGGTTTCCAAGCCCAAAATGGTTGAATTGGATGCTTATTGGTCCATTAGGCCCAATAAGGAAATCCTAGTCCAATATGGACTTAAACCATGGTTCTTAGGGCTTCAGGCTCTTTGATGAACATAATTGATGAATCTAAATGAGCATTGAGTGAGATTTACTTATAGTATATGATTTACAATAGTTGAATGGTTACACATGAATAGAATTTCCTAGCTAAAATGCTAGTTGTGACACATGACGTGGTGGATGGAGTACAACGACGTGGCATTGCAATTTCAAAGAAACGTGCTTCTGATGGTCGCCACGACGTGGTAAGAGGGATGCCATGACGTGGCAGCGACTGAAGCCCAACCCCATGATTTTAGGGTTTCTTTCATATTTAAGCACCTAAACTCAAGGTTTAGGGCATCCTCTTCAGCCTCCAACCCTTCAGCATGAAACCCTAGCCTCTTGGATTTCGGTGAAGCTTGAGTAAGGAGGAAGATCATTTTAGTACAAAGAAGCAAGGAGCTAGTTTAGTTCCATCAATCTCTTCTGATTTCTGAGTTATTTGAGGTATAAAGTTCATACCTTGGCATTTCATCTTCTAAATTCAAGTATGGGATCATTTTAGATAATTTTGGTCATTTCCATGGATGCTCTTGGAGTTTGAGGAACTCCATAACTTGCTATGGTTCTCTTTGGGCTCTAAGCTTCTGATGATTGGGAAAAGAGACATGATTGGAGTCATCTTGTGTCCATGCACAAGTTTGGGTCACATTAAAGACTTATTGGACTTAAAAGTGTAGATCTTGCCTTGTGGTGGAGCCTTAACGGATAAAGTTGGAAACTTTATCCATTAAGTCATTGAAATGGACCATATCTGAAGTCAGGGGTTTAGATCTGTAAGGATTAAGCACTTAATGAAAAATATGACCTTCTTCCAGGAACTACGACGTGACCAAAGGCTTGCCACGACGTGGTGGTGTCCTGCATGTTGACCATTTTGTCCCGACATGCCTACAACATGGCCAAGAGGTCTCTACATCGTGGCGAGTGTTTCTCCACGTTGTGGTGAGGGTTGACTTTTGTTGACTGTTGACTTTTGACCAGTATAACTTTAGGTCAAACTTGAAGGATTATGGTTATTGATTAAGGATTTATCTGTATTTGGTGCTAGTCGGTTCACAGGGGCGATTGGTACAAAGAGTGAGGGTGTTGCTGTGCTTCCTTGAGTCTTTGATTCAGGTGAGTTTCCTCACTATACTATGTGTTACATTGTATATCCTTGTGTATTAGGATATAAGAGTAGTGATATGTTGTTTAGAATACCAGTAGGTTGGTAACTGTCTAGTGGAGTGCCCTAGGGGCTGTATGTAGTTACGTAGGATAGCCTCAAAACTATTGATCAAGGCTTTCTTGCTTGTTCCTTTTTTGGTTGTGGCTCTAAAGTGGGATCACCTGTTCGAATGTCTATCTCACCTCTGGTTACATATAGCTATGCATTCCTTGGAGATCTTTAGGTAGTGACATAATGTATTGTCTGATACCCTGTATGCGGTAGGGGGTTGTTAGACAAGTAGACTAGTGTAGGAAGTTGCATGTGTTTATGTGTTTGTTTGATTGTTTGTAACAACCCAAAAATAGTGATGAAAATTTTCATTTTAAGAACCAATAGTTTCATTCATCCATTATCTCTAAAACCATCACCAAATACATTATTAAAATATCAGAGTACAATTATCCAAAAAGTGCGGAAATCATGAGGGAAGATGTTGTGCCATCTCATCGGGCCCTTCCCTTTCTTACTGGAAGTACCTGAAACCATAAACATAATTTGTAATCACAAGGCTTAGTGAGTTCCCCAAAGTACCATATGCCAAACATACATCTGCCTAGCCTTAGGGCGTATTCAAGCCCAAAACACAAATATGGGCCAAGATCTGGGGTTTATTTCAACCCGATCAAACAATAATGGGCTCTGCCAAGGGGGCCCTGCCCTAGGGTTTATTTCAACCCGGTCATATAATATTGGGCCCAACCCTGGGGTTTATTTCAACCCGATCATACAATAATGGGCCTAACCTTGGAGTTTATTTCAACCTGATCATACAAACATATAAGAGTCACATAACAACTAGCATTCTACATAACAAAATAATGGGTCTGCATTGGTACCTTCGACCCACAGGTATAGTGAGAAGACTCACATATGATAGAAGATAACTGTATCGCGCAATCGAACTGCTGCTAACACGACTCCTAACACTAATCATAACCTAATAATAACCCTAATTAATAATCAGGGTTTAACCCACAAATAATGGACCAAAACACAATTATCCTACTTAGGGCAAAAGACCATTTTGCCCTTTCACATATGGCCCAACCAACCAAAGCCCAAAACTTCCTAGAGACGTACGCCCATCGTACGCCTTGTTACGCCCATCGTACAGCTTGACCTTAGAAGAATTAAAGGGTCGCAACCCGGTACGCCCAGTGTACACTGGGATACACCCAATGTACTCAACAGGCTTCAAAAACTCAATTAAGGTCTTAATGCCTTAAGACTTTACGTCCAAACTTTAGATCCAAGTCTAATGAGCGTCTAGAATCATAAAGTTGCAAACTTTATGCCTTTTCATGGCTACAAGGAGTCCAAAATCTAACTCTAAGTCTTATTCATGACCAAAAGGCTTAATAGATCCATCATGCATGAATAGGAAAGACCAAGATCCCATTTTTATGAACCACCATGCTCTAGAATGAAAGCAAACTCTCCTTATTAGGCCTGGAGTTGCTCAAACTCACAATATCCAAGGCTATGGGACCATTAATGTACAAATCTTATTATATAGCTAGATCTCAAGAAATATGCATCAAGATTGGAGCTTTATACCTCTAGAAGATGCACAAGGATGAGTAATTGCTGGATCCAAAGGCTTGAGTGAAACACCACAACTCCAAGGGTCTTCCTTCACCACCAAGAACACAAAAATGACACTATAAGGCTTCAAAACGCACACACACACACACACACTTAGGGTTTCAAAATGGAGGCTAGAGTTAAGAAAGGGTTTGAGTCCATACTGTTCTTTAAATAGGGTCCAAACCCTAAGAATTAGGGTTTGCCCTCTGCATCATTACGCCCAACGTACCTATGCGTATGCCCAACGTACGCAAGGTACTCACGATCCTCATTTAAACGCCTACGCCCGACGTACCTATCTCGTACGCGCAACGTAGGGACCAAATTGCAAACTTTTTTAAAGAATTGAGCCACAGTTGAAAATACCTGGAACACTGGTGTTACAAAATCTCCCCAACTTGAATCAAACTTCGTCCTTGAAGTCCTCCGCTGCAAACATGTCTGGGTAGTGCTCCCTCAACTCATATGGGGTGGTAGGTTGACGCTGCCTTGTTGTGCGGTAGGCCAAGACACCCTAGTGGGCCAAATGTGTGTTGTAAGCTATGTGTAGATTAACTGTATGATGTAGGAGAGCGGTCTAAGTATATTGTAGGACATGCTAGGAGATCCAGTCAGACTGTAGGCTCAGGAGAACGGTCCATGCATGTTGTAGGCCTTATGATGCGGGACAGACCGACTAAAGGTTCATGTGTGCATGCATTGTATGTATATTATGGTGTATGGTATTTTGGGAGAACTCACTAAGCTTTGATTTACAGTTGTGGATTAAATGTTTTTCCGGTACATTTGATGATCGTGGGAAGACGAACGTATAACATATTTTTAAAGCCATAAGGACAACAGATCCCATAAGAACTCTGCAGTTAAGCGTCCCTAAGCGAGAGCAATTCAGCGATGAGTGACCCACTGAGAAGTTATTGCGTCGGGAGCGCAAAGCGGACAATATTGTGATACGTAACAAAGAAGGATGTTACAATCAATTTAGATATCACCACATTTCTTTTTAGGGAAAAACGGAGTGTGCCCCAATTAAAAAAACTGAATTTTCTTCCTAGACTGGTTCAACCTTCCTAGACCAGTTCAACCTTTAAGACAAAAAACTGTTTAAATCAAATCAGTTTTGGGGGAAATTCGATTTGAACAATCACCTTAAAATTTGGTCCATTTTTTTTAACAATCACCCTAAAATTTGGTCCATTTTTTTTAGAACGGTAGAAAATATATTTCCATTTATGATCTTGATTCACCGAATTAGAAAACATTTTTGATTTTTATAACAATCATTATGATTTTTTTTCTTCAATTAACATAAAATTTTAAAAATCAAATCATTATGTTTTTAAATATAAATAAAAATATCACCTCGAAAATATGAATCAGAGCCCATGTGAATTGTGAAATGTCTACGTTTGGACGTCATTTGAGCCCACGTTTTTAAGGTGGAGTCGTGGACCATATTGAAGCCTAACAATGCTATTTTAGCTTCAAAAGTTGCCTAATTTTTGCTTTTGGGCTTTAAGGTCTTTAAAATTTGAATCCAAATCGAGTTTTGAACAGTCCAAAAGTGAATACTATTACATTATCAACAATAATTAAAGGTATAATGTTGACTTATTTCACCCTATTTTCATAAAAATAAAATATTGACGTAAATTAAGTATCCAATTATCCAAACCTAATATAATGGTGTTTGGCGAGACTTTGGTTTCTTTCGAGGAAAAAACATAATATAGATGTCCAACATAACGAGCATTATCTTGTATAAATAAGAGATGAATTAAGAAGTAGCAATCAAAATTTTAAAATAAACTATTCCATCAATCAAGATTAAAAAACATTAGTAATTTTCAAGTTTATAAAGATATGAATGTAAAAATCCCTAGAAAAAAAATGTAGAAACTAGTCGTCAGCTAGTATAAACAACTTACAAAGTAATTGTAAGTTGTAACAATAAAATTCTCCATCCAATCCACCCAACTAAGATTAAACTTATTTTTTCTATTAACGAACCAGTCATACGAAGACATCAATGCACATAGTAATTAGGAAGTCTAACTTTGATTCTTTGGTGCGTAATTATGTCACGGTTCATATTGTTTTTTTTTTTTGAAACGACAAATAATATAAATAAAAAAGACCACACGACTAGCAAGTAACTAGCCGGAGGCAAGGGAACAAAACATAGTTTACAAGTTACAACATAAGAAAGGAGAGCAACACCACTCAAACCATTTACATGAGTAACACGACTCCCAGAATTTATGCCAAAAGAAAACCAATGCGATGACATCATCAACTAACGATGTAGGGGATTGAATCATATTATTGAAGATTCTGTTATTCCTAGCTTTCCAAATTCGCCAATAAGCCCATATAGAATGGCTAATAGTCGTTTGCGTTTTTAGGGGCAATTTCCCCATCGGGCACCAAAATCAAGCAATTCCTTCACCTTTGTAAATTGCACCTGACGAATTCCGTCCGCACCAGTTAAGAGTTCTGTTAATGACTTCTGAAGCAAAAGGGCAACTCGTAAGCAGATGATCTGCCGATTCTTCACCTATATTACAAAGTTTACAGATACGTGAGTCAGTTTGAACACCTCGCTTTGACAGTTCAGCTGCTACCGGAACCCTCCCTTGCTTCGCCCTCCATACAAAGATGGATACTTTTGTCGGGACAATTTGTAGCCATATAAAAGGCTCTCCTCCTATGTTCAAGAGAATAGCCGATTAGCTTCAATGTTGTGGTTCACAAAATTATCTGGTCCTTTCATAATGCACATACGTTTCAATTTATAAAGGAGAGAAAACAATGTGATAACACCAAATTTGAGATGGTGAATCTTCTTGAAAATAACAGATAAAACAAACAACATCGGAACAATTTTCTGCTTAATTACTTCAACGCAAGGTTCTAAAAAGCTCGTCATGGCTCTGACATGGCGCGCCACGGCTCCAAGGCTTGCACCTGCCGCCAAGCTTTGCTAAAACGTCGCCTTAACTCATATATGTGTATAAAAATGAATAATATTTGAAAATACATATAAAAATATTAATTATATAGAAGATTTCCGCCTTAAGTCACGCCTTACAAACGTCGTGACTCGCCAAGGCTCGAAAAAGCTTGAGGCTTGACATTGCCGCCAAGTCACGCCTTACGTTATTTAGAACATTGCTTCAACGTGCAACATACAATTTAAAGATGAAATTGCTAACTAGAATTAAGGAAACATGCATGCAGAATGAAAGGTGTGTTCCTAATAGAATGCAACTAGCTATTGTTTGACTAAATAAAAGAAAACGTGGCCTATAGGTAAATGTGTTCGTATCAGTTTTCTTGTATTTCCAGTATAATTCATAGCATAAACTTGGGTTTGATTGGTTGGATAAAAGATCCTTATATGTAGGGTTGTTCAGTATTTGGATAAAACCGAATTGTCCAATTGGACAATTTGGATTGGACTATTTGGTTCAGATATTTTGATTTTTGGATTGGTTTTCCACAAAACCGAAATATTATTTTGGATTTCGGATTGGTTATGGTTTATAAAATAAGAACCGAATAGTCTAAAAAAACCGAATAACAGTTTATTATTTATTTATTTTTAATATATATCTATAATAATTTATTAATTTTGTAATTTATTTTTTGAAATAGGTTCAAAAAGTTTCACCTAATAAAAAATATTAATATGTATTTTCTCTCAAAAGTTTTTTTATATATAAAATATTAAAATATAATATACCTTCTTAATAGTTGTTTATAAATTTCAAATCGTAACTAAATAATTTGTTTTTGCTTCTTGTGTAAAATTCGGTAATATTATAATTATATGTTGTTTTAAAATGTTTTAGTTTTTAAAAACCGAATTATAAAAACCGATCCAACCGAATTGTAATTGGATCGGATCGGATCGGATTTGAATTTAGTTTGGACTATTTGGATCCATGTTTTGAAAATCGAAATCTATCCATCCAAACGGACACCCCTACTTATATGAATTTTGATTCCTTATAATCTTGTAACAGTTTACTAATTTTATTATTATTATTAAATTCGACCATTGAAAAAACAGTATATAATGACCAACCCTACTATTAAAAGTTTGTTTAATGAGTTCATGGTGTTATAAAACAATAGCTAAAATGTTACACAAAATTTTTAATAATATGTTTTGTTAGTTATAAACTTATTTATGACATGGCATGTTAAAATAAACTACTAAACTAGTATTAAGTATACTTTCCAACAAAGACCTTCAATTATACCTTTTGGAAGAACGATACAGGGTAATTAAAAATTAAGAAAAGTTCATCTTTTGATTGATATCATTAACGCAACTTCAATGTCCTAAATTAACTTAGATTACCTGATATTGTAAACTAAAAGTGGTCAAAACATAAAATAACAAACTTCAAGTTATATAAACATTAAGAATCAACAAAAATAAATATGTGAGTATTATGTATCTAACATTAAACGTAGAACTATTAAAAACCATATAGTTTTGGTTTATAACTAACTCATCCACATTTTCCGGTTTTCAATTTCTTTTAATTTTAGTTTTTTTCATTCTTAGATTTTTAAAAAAGATTAATGTCATTTTAACCCTACAAACTTTTCCATTTTTTTTAAGTTATCGATTTTTTTTAATAAGTATTCTAGGTCCTTAAACTTGTTGGTAACCTGTTAATTACACCATTTCACTTGATTTTATAGGTTGCTAAGCTGTAACGCCCCGTTTATTTAAATAAATTAATAAATGTAAGTCCTGGACTAAGTTGTGAAGAATTTTGAAAGTCGAGGGTTAAAAGTGTACGTTCGGGACTTAAATTGAAAAGATTTGAAGGCTTAAGGGTTTATTGGTGATTTAGGGATCTATTATGAAAGAAATTTATGGGATCAAGGTTTAAAAGGTAAGTTTTGGATGCAGTTTGTAAAGATTTCTGAGGGCAGGGTCTATTTGGTATGTTTTGGATTTAGATTGAAAACAAATTGGGGTGGAGGGGCTGAAGTTGAATAATTCGATCATATGTTTGAAATAAGGTACAGGATATACCCGTATCCCTTCCCCACGTCGCTTCCTTCAACCCTAAACCTAAGAGACCATTTCTTTTACTTCAGCCGCCATCACCATGCGTTACTCTTTCAGCCGCCACCTTCCTCTTGTTCTTCGGACCAGTCAAGAGCGTCACATGCTGCCTCACCGACGAGTACCACCACATCGCTGCCACGGGAGGAGCCGCCGAGACCCACGAAGGAGGCGGTGAACGCTGCTGTCGAGTATGAACAACCAAACTTCTGGTTAGTCCACCGCAAACCACCCACCTATCCTTCTTCTTCGTTCTTTCTGTGATTGGGTGTTGTGTACGTCAGGTGCTGCCGCCAGCAACCTTATGGTCGCCGTTTAGGGCCGCCACCGCTGTGGGTCGCCATCTCTAGGGTTCCGTTCGTCGCCTGCCACCCGAAGTGGCTGGGTCGAAGGTGCCTCGGTCTTCAGGCCATGTTTTCGAGTATATATGTGCGTTGTTCGAGTGGGGAACAAGAGAACCGCTGCTACCACCGTGAGGTGGTGGCTGTTATTGCAAAAGTCGCCGCTGCTGCTGCCTTTTTAGTGTTGCTGCCGCCACCGCCAAGGGAGGGTGGCTGGACCTTTGTGCAAATAGAAATCTTGTAGGTTTGTGTTTTTTGTTGTAGAAGGTGTTAATGGCCGGAAAACGGAATAGATGCCCACCATGGTGGCTGCCGCCGCGAGCCACCGCCGGCCACCACTAGGGGGGCTGTGTGCGTGTGCAGGTTAGTTAGTGTGTGTGTGTGGTTATTTTGAATTAAAGCAGTGTAATTGTAATTAGCAAGATGAATAATAAAAAGAAACTCAAAACCACCACCGTAGGGTGGTGGTCGCCGCCGTGAGCCGCCATTGACCACCACTACTCGATGTGGTAGTGGGTGGTGCCCCACTAGCAAACCCTAATGGGCTTAGAGATTGGTTTTGGGCCTATTGGGCTATGTTTGGGTGGAAAACCCTAATTGTTAGCATTTGGGCCTTGGACTTATTTGGACCCACTTTAGGGCCATTGGGATTGGATTGTGTATTAAGCCTAATTATTCTATATAACTTATCTAGTAGAGTAAATGAATTAATGGATTAAGTCCTTAATGGGTTAAGTAAGAAACACTTAACCCTAATTATCATATTATGAGAAACCCTAATTTCACTTGGGCTTTGTGTTGGGCCGTCCAAGAACAAGCAAATGGACTAGAGTAATTTAATGGGCTTTAGGGTAAGGTCCATAGGAGGGTGTGGGCCCAATTTGGAAAATTGGGCCATAGATGGGCCATAGTTTGGGCCTAGATGGTTGTATGATATTGGGCCCTTAGAATGAGACATGTTTGACTGGACTGAACAATTGGGCCTTAAGGGAAGTCCATGTAGAGGTTTGGGCCTAATTTGGAAAGTTGGGCCATATGTTGGGATTTGATCCCTAGTTGACTTTGGGCCTATGGATTGGGCCTTGGGCTTGGGTAAGCCAAGCTAGGGGTAATGTAGTAATTATCCAAAGTATGTATTTATAGTTATGTGTTAGAACCCAATTATTAGTTGGGTGTTATTTTGGTGTTGACAGTTCGGGAATCTATCATCTAGCAGCTAGGGTTGAGTTTGCGGGACTTCAGCAGTGTGGGATTGTGTCTACGAGACTTCAGCAGTGTGAGGTGAGTTTCCTTCCAGTAGGAACGGGTCTACGGTCACAATGTCGACCCGTTTAGTTAGCAGTAGTTCCGGACTTCGGTCTGATGCAGTAGTTCAGTGTGCTTGAGGTCTTTGTGATTCAAGCATGTCTTCGTGTTATGTGTTCCGGACTTCGGTCCGATGCAGTATGCAGTATATGTGTTTATGCTAGTAGTTATGATTATGTTATGCTATGTTCAGTCAGTTTCCGGACTTCGGTCCGATGCAGAGGGCAAGGCCCTGGTTAGTTCCGGACTTCGGTCCGATGCAGTTTCCGGACTTCGGTCCGATGCAGAGGGCAAGGCCCTGGTTAGTTCCGGACTTCGGTCCGATGCAGTTTCCGGACTTCGGTCCGATGCAGTGGGCGAGGCCCTAGTTAGTTCCGGACTTCGGTCTGATGCAGTGGGCGAGGCCCTAGATAGTTCCGGACTTCGGTCCGATGCAGTGGGCAAGGCCCCAGTATGTGCTTTATATGTTATTGTATGGTATGTGGTAGTTTGGGGGAGCTCACTAAGCTTCGTGCTTACAGTTTCAGTTTTGGTTTCAGGTACTCAGTTTTCAAAAGAGGAGCTTGGAAAGATTGCAATGCACACACCATTTGTTCAGTCTGGGATGTTTATACTCTGATATACATGACAGTTGTTATATTATTTTGAGATACATTGTTGTGATTTTTCTATGACGTATGATGATTATGGTTTTATTACCGATTTAAAACGAATTTTTCAGACCGTATTTTGGGATGTTACAGTTAAGCTGACTTTTCATTTAACGTCGCAAATTAGACTTATTTAACATGTGGCATCCACATGTATTAATATTTAATTTTAATTTTATTATTCTTTAAAATTAGTTTCTATATATATTTATTGTTTTATATTATTATTATTCTCACATATTTAATGATGAATTCGGTTATCCAACCACATTGACATTGTATTTTCCTTTGTAATTGGTTTTCTAGGTTATATTAAAGTTATTTGCACAACGGAATCATCATAAAATCTAGTGATGGACACATGCAACCTAGAGATCTATGTCTTTACACATTATAACAACATATTATTGAAACTATCACAAACCCAAGGTATAATTGAAAATGATGAATAAGATTGCATACCTTTAATATTACAATCGTATGTATCACTCTTGAATCCTCAATAGCTCATTAGAAAGCTAACACCAAAATTATGTTTGTCTATAATGACTCACGCCCAAACTTATAAACTAAGAAACAATTTAGAGAGAGAGAGGGGAGATGATGAAATTTTTGGCCTAAGCTTCACAAGAGAATGATCGGTCGAAAATTATACTCTATGGGGTGTATTTATAGTTACTAGATATCTAGGATAAACCCTAATTTGAATATCAAAATATTTAGATTTAACCAAATATCTCTATCGGCTAAATGAGGCTTCCATAACACTTTTTAGAGGAGCCTCAAAACCGTCCACTCCTAGGAGGTTCTAGAATCTCTCATTTGGTCAATTATTAAGCAATTGCAATTCAACCATTGTACCGCTAATTAATTTCACTTAACCCAAAATTAATCTCCAATTAACTTTCAATTAATTTCTAATTGATTTATTAATCCTATAATAAATTAATAAATCATTTCCTCTTTGTTCTAGTACTAATTTAGTTAAGACCTTAGACACCTTAATCCAACAGTCTCCCACGTGGATAAGTATAATTGCAAATATAGACTTTGAATAACCAGCAAAATGTGATTTCCAAAGCCATTGCCGAACTCTGAGTCATATCAAATGATGACCCTAAGATAATTGACCAACTATTCATTCGTTCTACAAGATATCGTATGGACATGAGACATGAATATAAATCAATCTCATATCCTAAGATTTTGTTTCCCGATGTCCGATTCATGATGATCTTATTAAACTACGAATTAAAAACATCAATTTAGTCCTGATTGGGCCCAACACTTTAATGTGAACATTAAATCACCTATGGGCCCAAATATATCGTTTTTCCTTAAATAGACAAGAGAAACAAATAAACTTTGACTACATAATTATAACTTTTACTACAATGAACAATACTAAAAAGTGAGTTACGATGAATATTTTGATCCGTGATAATCGTACATTCTACAAAGTCTTCTACATTTATCATATCAACAACCATGGTCTCTACATTCACCCTATCAACAACCATGGACCGAATATAACTCTTATATCCGGTAAAAACAAAGTACATACATGAAAAACAAATTGTGAAAAAACTTATAAAAATAAAAACAAAAAGAAAGTTGATGTGTTTTGAAAAAAAACATGAAAAGAAATAAAAACAAATTATGATATATATATATATATATATATATATATATATATATATATATATATATATATATATATATATATATATATATATATATAGAAAGAAAGAGAGAAAGAGAGTGAGTGAGAGGAGAGAGAAAGAGACGCGAATGAACACAAATTTAAAAATGTTAGTGACTAATTTTAATAAAAAAAATGAAGTTACCTTAAATAACAAAAAAAAAGGAAGTTCAGTCACCCTCCACATCCAAAAAAATTATAGCAACTTCTTGTTGACGGTCATAATGATCATTTTGATAAAAATTAACAAGTTCAATGATATTTTAAAATTTAAAACAAGTTAGGTGACCAAATGAACACAAATAGTAGTGGATGTAAATGGTTTTCAGAGGGCCGGTGCAACCCTTTAAATTTTAAAGCACAATGTAATTTTTTTTTGGAAATTTTCTAGTGTAGTGTAAATTTTCCGACGTACCACACCTACAATTATGTGTGTCACCATTAAGATTTTGTAATGCGTCCACCACTAAACGCAAAGCCAAACGTTAAATGATTTAACGTGACGTTAACCCTTTATTTGTAATAATGATTTTTTGTATTAACTTATGAACATATAATATAAAAACTTACACCTTCAGCTTATAAATGGAATTTTTTTTCTCGAACGACAAATGCAATTCTTAAGATAAAATTTATATTATCTTTTGATGCACTTGATTTTGTAAAAAATGTAATCGCTCTCGGTTTAAGTTTCCACAAAGTTCTTGAAATTATCTTTAAAGTTCATTGTCAACATAGAAAGGGCGGCTATCACACTATACACTCATGAAGGTATATCGTATATGCTCGGAAGTTAGAAATCGGAATCTCTACAAGTACAAGATGACTTTTAATTGTTTTATGATGGATTTTTTTGTTTACTCGTTGTTATATTATTATAATACTTTTATATTAATTCTTGGTTTGACTTGATTTTGTTAATTAGTTATAATTTTTCGTAATTTTTTTGATCTTTGTAACCTTGTTTGTTTTTTTTACAAATATTGAAGTGAATTATTTTTAAATTTTAATAGTAAAATAAATGATGCATTTTGTTTTTAACTTTGATAATTTTTAAATTGAAGTATTCAGTTTGTTTATAATTTGTAGTTTAAATACCAAGTTCTAATATATTTCTATAAATATCTAGTTTTTATGAGAATTTTTAATAATTCATATAAATGATGCCATTTTTCTATTTTTTTTTTAAAATTTAAGTGTTTTGCTTGTTATTGATAAATTTCAAACATTTAAATACTTTGTTTTTAATATCTTTTAATAATTTATGATTAAATAAAGATGTTTATTAAAGCAACTTTGACAAGTCTTTATAACTTAGGCTTTGTTAATGAACGGTTGGGCCATGTTCATGATATAATATAAGACATATAAAGACAAACAAAACATCCAATGAAGTCATTAAAATAATATTCATGAAATTTCTTGCTATTTACATAAATATTAGTTAATTAAGAATAATGTTCCAGAATCACAAGTAAAATCAATTTCCATGAAAAGTACCATATCACCTTGTGGACCAAGCTACCCGAGCACCTTATATATATACACACCATTAATCAATCCTTAATCATGTCAACTTAACCAAGAGGAATGAAGAATACATGGGCGTATACACTTCCATTACTTATTCTATGTTTGATTACTTGTCTTTCTTTTCTCGTGATTTTTGGTCTTGTTGGAAGCCATTTTCTGATTTTCTTTACTTTCAATACTGCTTTAAGTGTTGTTATTAGTAGAAGCTCAAAATCTTTTGGAGACGATATATTATTAAGATTAGTGATAAACTCATTTGCATACGAGGACAAGGAAGCAAAAATAGAAGTTGGTAGTAGTTGTGACAGTGTTGATGATCATTATGATATCAACACTGCACCCAATGAAATCGATGATTCTGAATGCGATAGTGAACCCGAACTAGTTCAAAAACATGTAAATGACAATGAAGAATTTTTAGATGAAGGAGTTGATGATGATCTTGAAAAAAGAAGTCAAGAATTTATCGAAAAAGGAAGACAAAGATGGAGGGAAGAAATGGAAAGGGACCATATGAATAGATTTAGATGACACTTTTGTTGTCTATTTATGTATATATATATATATATATATATATATATATATATATATATATATATATATATATATATATATATATATATATATATATATTTATTTTTGAATTTGACATGTAAAAAACTAATCTCCTAGTTTTTTTGTGAGATTAAATGTTGAATTTGTTATATAAGTTTTGCCATATAATAATATAACAACCCCTTAGTTTTTTTGCTTGGGACATTTACTTCATTGCTTTGCATGTTGTCAAACTAACCAATCTATTTAGGTCTAGAAGACTAAAAGATTGGATATCCGTATATGAACCGTTTTGGATTTAATCATGACATTTAGTATTATTAACCCAAATTGTATATATTCACTATGTTTATTGGTTTTTATCCACTTCAACTAGTATTTTACTATTGTCAAGGCAAATAAAAAGAAACTCTTTTTTCACATGTTGTATTTTTACATCACCATGAAATAAATATAGCAACTATCAGTTTATGAAATTAATCGTATCACACAAGACATATTAACTGAAAATGTACCTTTTGCACCTCTTTGAAAAAAGAAATCTAAATAAATATTAACTCATAGAAGCATAACTCGCCAACTTAACCAAAAACAAATTACATGATAACTCATAAAAAAGCACAACTCACCGAAAAATAAAACAAACCAAAATATATTTTTACAAGTAAAGAACTCTTATCGAATTTTATGTAACACAAAATCGAGTCTTCAAGCTTGATTCATCTCTTTACACTTACACATTGTCATCTTCTAATGCATTATATATCATCCTACAATTAACATTGAAAAAATTAACAAACACCAAAATGATCCACTTTTTTGTGGGTCCCCTTTTTTCCCCACAAAATAATAACATTTATAAAATACTTGTACTATGTTATACTTACCAAAATAACGTTATAAATAGTAGAAAAACAAGATGACCAAGTTTAAAAAGTCGTTGCTTCTTTTCCCCATTAAGTTGGTTAAAAATCTCTGTGACATCAACAAGATGTTGTCTTCGAACATACCTGCATAAACAATCTTTCAATAATAACTAAATAAAAGAATATTATGAACCCAAATCAGTATATCTTCTTTTTCAAAGCAAATAAGTAACCATAAAATAAGAAAAAGTAAATAATAAGATTTTTGTATATATAATCTTCAAGTAATGACAGAATAAAAGAATTTTGGAAGACTTACAATCTTATGTTGTAGTAGAGATATGGCACAGCAAGAATGAACATCATCCAATGGCCAGTTACAAGATACAACAAGCATAAAACGCCTTGTGTGATGAATTCTGGGATGATCACATTGTTTATCCGAGATGCAGAATCATAAGGATTAATGTAATCAAACTCTAAATCTGCAAAACATATAAGCTGCAATTTGAAAGATAGTAATCAATCAGAGTTTTTCATGAAGGTTTCTAACAATCAATTTCAGCAATAAAACTTCATATGAACCCTAATTTTACACTTGGGATATGATTATTGGTACAATCGAATGATAGGAAGTATAATTCATTACAATAAAACCATCAATCGAGATGTTATAAGTTCGTTATAAATCAAATATGGAAGATTCAGATATATGAAAGGAATATCGCAGAATTAACAAATATTCGAGCTAGGGTTTTGAGAATAACCTGATAAACAACAATAACGAGGATACCTATGAGGATGAAGAAGAACAGTAGCCATGCAAGCGTATCCCACATATTAATCCTCTATTTTGTTTTCCTCTCGCTCTATATGTAAACGATTGATTGTTACTGGCTTATTAGGTAGTGAAAGGACAGAGGTGAGTGAAACAGGGAGCAATGGCCGCAGAATTTGCGATGAATACACGAAAATCTGATTGACGGGAAGCCGGAGAGAAGAAGAAACATTCGCCGGATGATTGAATTGTTTCGGAAAAGTTGTGTTCTCCGGCCGGCGATGTTTTCCGGTAGATACGCGAGGATTGTGAAGATCAAATAAGAAAAAGATGGAAGCGATGAAGCCGAGTGATCAAGGATTGATTTTTAGTATTGTCGAAGGTTGCGAATCCATGAAGGGAAGAAATAATTTTTGTTTTTGTGGGGTGGTTTTGGTTTATTTTAGTAAGTATAGGGGATTTTGTGGAGTAGCTGGATAAAGTTTGGAAGTATAAATGTATAATACTACGATATTGACCACATTGACCATAGAAAATGTTTCACTAAAATAACTATAACTATATAGTATATATATAGTAGAAGATTATATCTTGGGTTAGGTTGAGCAAACATACTTATGGTACCAAACCGAATCAGTATAGCACATTATATTTTGGTATGGTATTCTGTTTTTATTTTTGTGTCATTTTGGTTTTTGTATTTTCGGTTTACTTTCTATACTTTTGTTACTTCTAGGTTCAAACTAAGCCTACTTTTCTGCACCAAACATGTACCGTCCTTATATTTCGATTTGGTATTTAGTTCTTACTTTTGTTATTTCGGTTTTAAGTACTTTCGGTTGTTCTGGTCCGGTGTATGTGTGTATAGACACACACTACCCATGGAGCTTGGATACAGTTTCCCGATTGGAGATCCATGGATCACAAATGGTATCTGCCCATGGCATTTTGCCTTTGAAAAATGTCATTCCTTCTCAATGGCCGGGAAAAATAGACCTGTTGAAGATGGTGAAGATGGAAGAGTGTATGTTTTGGAGCCTAAAGCATTCTGGTACTTGAACTCACCTCTTATCTTGTTTACGCTTCATTTAATGAGATCTAACAAAATAACCATGAGGTCCACCAAATAATACCTGTGAAGGTATGACAAAAGGTCATATGTCTCATTTTTTTGTTTTGGTCGTCGTCATCTACCATCTCTTTCAACACAAAAGCGAACAATGACCATCATTTTCGTTTGCGCATGTAAACCATTTGTTGATAAATCGTGAGAAAAGACCCATGATCATCATTTTCATTGTTGTTATCGTTACCATGAAATATGACATTTTAACTATACATTCATAAATCAAATTGTAATATCCTAAAATTTAAGACCAAAAATTACATTTTAAGAATAATAAAACCATCATCCAAAACGTGTTCATAAAACCATAAAAGAAAATCAGAGTATGTCAATAATCATCCAAGTACATCAAATCAACAAATTATGGAACAACGTGGTGTGTGCGATGCGATCATTCTGAGCCCTTCCCCTTTGATCCGGAAGTACCTGAAACATAAACTGAAAACCGTAAGCACGAAGCTTAGGTGCTGTTTGTTTTTCGGAAGCAAAAATTTAAAAAGTCTGCGGACTACCTCTGCAAACCTCTGCAGCAGAAGAGGTGGACCAAACGGCTGCAGACTGTAATAAGAAGCGTATTTGTTTTTTTTAACATCTGCAGACATTAAAAATTTAAAATAAACTAATTTAAAAAGCAAAATTTTAATGAATTAACTTATGTAAATCAAATAGAAGAAAACAGTTAAAAATGATATAAATTTAATGTATTAAATGTTAAAGGGGTGGAAATAGAATATAGTATATAAGTAAAAGACCATAAACGTAATATTAAATATACTTTATGGACACTTATTTAAAAAACAAGACACGTCGTTGTTAGATTTTTGGAAAAAAAATGGTTGATTGTTTTTTCGGATTGGATTTTTTAGGTTTAGGTTTGAAGGGGCGGGAAGAGGTACAACAAGTGCTTCCCCAAGAAGCACACGGGCAGAGGTTTTAAGCCCCGAAGACTTCCGAAAAACAAACTGCTGCGGGACAAAAAGTGCTGCGCGTGTGCTGCGCCGCTCAGCAATAAGAGTTTTGAAGAGGTTTTTTAAAAAAAACAAACAACACCTTAGTGTGTTCCCCAAAATACTTCATACCATACATATCAAACATACAATGGGCCATGCCTAACAACCATCAGGACCCGCTCAGAATAGATCTGTCAATAACATGAGATGGGCCCCGCCTCATCACATTCATCAGGCCCCTCCTGGCATCGGTCCCCGCCCGACATTCATACAGACACATAACACATGCAAGAATCACTAAGACAAATGACATACAATACTCTCATCAGGCCCCGCCTGACATCAGACCCCATCCGATATACATATCACATACTACACATGCAAGAGTCACACACACAACTAACATCCTAATCATAATAAATCATGGGCCAGCATTGGTGCCTTCGACCCGCTAAACACTGTGAGGAGACTCACCTCAGACTGCTGGAAATTAGATAAATGTTTGGACTACTGATCTGGAAAATCCCCGCACTAATCAATCAAACAATACGCTAATTAATAATTAGGTCAAAATTCATAACCAGGGTCCCCGACCCAACACCCTCAGCCTCTAGGGTAAAAGACTATTATACCTTTTCCCTTATTGGGCCCAACTAGCTTGCCCAATAACCCTATAGTGGTCCAAGGTCCAATAATGACACAACCCATAAACTACGGTCCAATTATGACCCGACAGATACAAGGCCAAAAATCCAGCTAAGGCCCAAAGCCTAAAAGGTGGCCAAGTCCAAAAGAAGGCCCAAAACAAAGAAGCCCAAGACCAGGCGTACGCCCTACGTACTAGGCAACAATGCGTAATCGCGGACATGGGCACATACGTGCAGCGTACTCTTGCATACGCCCAACGTATGCACCCAATAAACACTTTATCCTTAAGTGCTTAATACTTGCATTCCAACATCCAAATTCCAGATCCAAGTCTATAGGAACGTCTTAATACATAAAGTCATGAACTTGGAGCTTTTGCATGGCTAAAAAGAACCTAAACCTTACTTTAGCATTCTACTTTCACCAAATGGACCTAAACACATGCATGGTTGATCCACAACCATCAAGATGTTAACATTATGGAAGAAACCCACTACATCTCATCATAGGACTAAAAATGGACCAAAACTTCATAAAGATCAGATCTAAGCATATAAGGAGCAAGTTCCAAGCTTTATACCTCAATGAAGCTGGAAATGATGTGTGAAATCTGGATCTACAAGTTCTCCTTTGATCAAGGCTCCTTCTTCCAAGCCCTTCTTCCTCAAATCTCACCAACACACACTAAAAACACACATAAGTGTGTCAAATCTCCTCAATAGGGGATAGGGTTTTGAAATAGGACTCAAAGGGCAATAGAGGCTGAGAAATGAGAGGATCATGGGTCATTAAGTTGTTTAAATAGGGTCCAACCCCTAAAATTTAGGGTTTGTCCCCTGGGTGCGTACGCCCCACGTACTCCAAGAATTCCGAAATTGGCAAAACTGCCCCTTAGGGACCAAATCTGCAAATTATTTAGATACTAAGGGTCAAAATGAAAAGTACCTTGAATCGGGTGTTACAATTCTCCCCCACTTGAATCAGACTTTGTCCTCGAAGTCCGTTGCCGCAAATAACTTTGGGTAATGCTCCTTTATCTCGTTCTCAGGCTCCCACGTCCATTCAGACCCCTTCCGATGCAGCCACTTCACCTTCACCAACTCCACAACCATGTTCCTCAAGGTTCTCGTCTTCTTGTCAAGGATGGAAATTGGTCTCTCAATATAATTCCAGACGATCATCCACCTGAATATCCTCCAATAGAATCACTACAGAATCATCAACCAAACATTTCAGCAGATGAGAGACGTGAAACGTGCTATGGATCTGACTAAGCTCCTCGGGAAGATCCAAGCGATAAGCAACCCGGCCCACCCGGGTCAAAACCCTAAAAGGACCGATATATCTGGGGCCCAAATCGCCCTCCTTCCTGAATCGGATGATACCTTTCCAAGGTGACACCTTCAGGAGAACCATATCCCCAACCTGGAACTCTAGATTTGATTGGCTGTAACACCCATAAAAATAAAGCCAATTTAAAACTTTTTCAAACATTCAAAAGCCATTAGTTATTACAAAGTGTTTTCAAAATAGTTTCATATCAGAGTATCCCAGAAACCATAAGTCCAAAACACGAGGATGTGTACGGTCACGCCTTCGCCTTGCCAAGTCATCTGAAGCACCTGAAACAATAAACTGAAACCGTAAGCAAAAAGCTTAGTGAGTTACCCCCAAAATACCGATACACATACAATCCACATAACAATAACAACAATACATAGCATAAAGAAACAATACAGCATGCAACGGTCCACAACTTTACAGACTGAATTACCCTTGGCCCACAGTGTGAGTTTGGATTGCCTTTCGGGCCCACAACTTACATCTGGATTGCCTCCGAGCCCACAATACGAGTCTGGCATACCCTACCCGGCCCTCAGCTCGTATCTGGAATGCTCCCGAGTCCTCAGTATAAGTCTGGCATGCCTTGACCGGCCCTCAACTCATATCTGGAATACTCTAGTGTTTGTTGGCTACCGCACGGAGCAGTACAACCTCAACCCATCTCACATAACATGTCGACTTGTAACAGATAAATGCACATACAGATAATCAATAAGTATCACAGGTAGTCCTACAGATCTAGCAGACTAGCATATCAACTGGCATACATCACTAACTCAAACTCAACATATCAATAACTACTAGGATATCAAATCCAATGGGCCGACCTTGGTGCCTTAGACCCCTTAGTATAGTGAGGATAACTCACCTAGCACCGCTGAAGTCCCGTAGATAAAACTCCAGCTGCTGGTTGACAGATCCCCGAACTGTCAACATCAAACAATACCCAACTAATAAGTGGGTTCCAAGCCCAAGGTCCAACTCACACTACAAAAGCCCAAAGTCAAATAATGGGCCAAAGCCCAACATATGGCCCAATTTTCCAAATTGGGCCCAGACCTCTACATGGTCTTTCCTTAAGGCCCATCCAATTATTCCAATCCAATTCCCATAGCCCAATATCACATAATCATAAAGGCCCAATTATGGCCCATCTATGGCCCAATTTTCCAAATTGGGCCCGAGTCTCTCACATGTGCCTTGTCCTAAAGCCCATCTAATTATTTTGGTCCATTAACTTGTTCTTGGATAGCCCATCAATAGTCCAATCGCCTACGCCCAATAGGAAAACCCAACACAAGGCCCAAGTGAAATTAGGGTTTTCACATGATATGACAATTGGGGTTAAGTGTTCCTACTTAACCCATTAAGGACTTAATCCATTAAGTTCAATATTGATTTAGGTTAATTTGCCAATGATTATTAATTATTATTTTAGGTTTAATAATTAATTCCAACGTGGGTCCCGATCAATCCTCAAAATTAGGGTTTCCAAGACATTAGGGTTTTTCCAAACCCTAATTAGGGTTTCCAACCCAATACTAGCCCATTAGCTACATGATTGGGCTTTTAGGTCAATTAGGGCTTCATTGGGCCCATTAGAGTTTCGTCAGGCCCATCTTGTCTAAGCATCCCAAACGAGTCAACACGCAAACTAAGCACACCGCCACCTAACACGGCGGCCGGTGGCGGCAGCCACCACTCTACGGTGGTGGTTTGGGTTTTTCTCTTCATTATTCCACTTTTGTTACAATTACAATGCTAAAGACCAAAATAACACACACACACACATACTAACACACACACCTAAATCCATAGCAAAACACACACACAGCCACCACTACGCGGCGGCTGGTGGTGGCAGAGCAACAAAGGCGGCGGTTACCACCATGGTTGGCAGCCATGGTGGTCTTCCTCGGTTTCCGGCCAACCCAACACCAAACACAACCTTGACTGGATCACACCCGAGGATAAGCACATACACGAGCCCGGACAGCAACACCACCACCCACTTAGAGAATCACAGTGGTGGCAGTGGCTGAGTTTGGCGGCAGATGGAGCTGTAACGCCGCACAGACGAAACGACGACGACGGTGGTGATTTGTGAATGACAGCAGCGGTTCTAGCGGTGCAGCGAGGTCTAACGGCGACAATGTCGTCGTCGGCGAGGGAAGATTGCGACAGTGAACAACTTCGTCGGCCTCATCGGTTTACGGTAGCAACTTCGGTGGTCGGGGAAGGACTAGATAGGTGGTGACGGAGGCTGAAAAGCAGTCTCACAAGCAACGACGACAACCACAAAATATGGCCGCTACCATCCTCCTGGCGGCGCTCAACGAACGGCAGCAGCTACACCCATATTGTGTCGTTGATGGCAAGGGAACAGTGGAACGAGACGTGCATGCCAGCAGCAAGGCCCGCCGACGGCCTTTGGTTGATCGGAACAGGAAGGAGTGAAGGGTGGCAGCGACACCGGTGGGGAGACATAAGGTGGTGATTGCGGATGATGAGGGATCCCTAGGGTTAGGGTTAGAATGCATGCGTAATGCATTTATACGCACCCGCCCCATCTCAAACTTTGTCCCTCTTGACACTTCCAGTCCCTCCTCTTACAAACCTTTTCAAAATAAGTCTCTTAATTACCAATCAGCCCCCTAAGCCTTCAATTCCTTTCAATTTAAGTCCATTACTTACCAAACACACCATGACTTCTAAAATCTTTTTCAAATTAAATCCGAAACTTCCACTTTAATCCCCGGAGATTTAAATCTCGTCATTTGGCTTCCCGAAACCAACACCCCGCTAATTATTATTTGATTTTGGGCGATAATTATATCTATTAATAATAAAACTTGCTTCGCGGGGTTCCTGATTTATTATTCAATTACTCTATTTAAAACGGGATGTTACATTGGCGCTTGTCGGCATAGATCTTCTGCCGATTATATGATGTCTGAAGCCTACCCCGAACCTGCTGAATGAACTCAATGGTCTTAAGTACCACTTCAGTACTCCCCATGACTCGCTGACCAACCTCACCCTAACATATCGGGTCCTACACTTCCTCCCATAGAGCATCTCAAATGGAGGTCGATGCTGGCGTGATCAATGCTGGCGTGATAACTGTTGTTATACAAAAACTCTTCCAAAGGGAGATACATATCCCAACTCCCACCGAAATCCAATACACATGCCCTGGATATTCCGCTCACTCTGGCCATCAGTCTGCGGGTGGAAAGCCGTGCTGAAATGTAGTCGAGTACCCAGGTCCTCATGAAACCTTCTCCAAAACCTGGAAGTAAACCAGACATCCCTGTCTGAAACCACTGAAACTGGCACCCCATGCCGTGCCATAACATCTCTGATGTAGATGTCGGCCAACTTCTCCGTAGAGATACTCTCCTGAATCGGAATGAAATGCACGCTCTTGGTCAATCGATCCACGATGAACCATATCGAATCCACTATGTGCGCTGTCCGTGGCAACTTCGTGATGAAATCCATAATAATCTATTCCCATTTCCAAATGGGAATGTCAAACGGTTGCATCTTGCCGTGAGATCACTGATGTTCGGCCTTGACTTTCCTGCAAGCCAAGCACCTCTCCACATACCATGCCACATCCCGCTTCATACATGGCCACCAAAAATCATGACGGAGATCTCTATACATCTTTGTCGCTCCGGGATGAATAGAGAATCTTGACTTGTACGCCTCTTCCATCAAAACTTGCCACACATCACCCAAGTACGGAACCCACACCCTCCGATGAAGAGTTAATAACCCCTGGCTATTATAATCGAAGGAAGCCACCTAACCCACAATGCGCTCACTCTTTTGGTGCTCTTCCTTCATAGCCTCAATCTGAGCCTCTCGGATCTACTCCAAGAGTGGAGTAATCACTATCATCCTCAAACACATATCTCTGATCAGAGCCGCGACCGCATTGCGATTGAGAGCATCGGCCACCACGTTGGCTTTCCCCGGATGGTAAAGGATCTCACAATCATAATCATTCTCCAAATCCAACCACCTATGTTGCCTCATGTTCAGATTCGGCCGATCCATCAAATACCTCAGGTGCTTGTGATCCGTGTAGATAGTACAATGGAACCCATAGAGGTGATGCCACAGAATCTTGAGGGCGGACACCACAACCCTCATATCCAAATCTTGAGGCTTCAGCTGCCTCGAAGCGTAAGAAATAACACGACCCCTCTGCATCAGAACTACACCAAAACTTGTGATCTACACATCACAATAAACCACAAAATCCTCAAAACCCTCTGGCAGGGACAGAATCGGAACCTCACACAATTTCTACCTCAAGGTCTCAAAAGTTGCCTTCTGCTCAGGCCCCCAACGAAACGTGACGATCTTCTTCATCAACCGAGTCAAAGGAACCACTATCTTGGAAAAAATCCTGAATAAATCTCTGATAGTAGCCTGCCAAACCAAGGAAACTCTGAATCTCAGAGGGAGACTTCAGAACCTCCCATCTCATCACCGCCTCGACCTTGGTCGGATTGACCAGAATAGCGTTTTGGTTGAAAAGGTGCCCCAGAAACTGCACCTCGTGCAACCAGAACTCATATTTGGAGAACTTCGCATACAGTCTCTCCCTCATCAAGGTCTGTAATACCTCCCTTAGATGCCTCTCATGCAGCTCATGAGTCTTAGAATAGACCAGGATATCATCGATAAACACAATCACAGACCGATCCAACATGAGTTTGCATACGCGATTCATGAGGTCCATGAATGTGGCTGGAGCATTGGTGAGCCTGAAGGAAATCACCACAAACTCGTAATGAGCATAACGAGTCTGGAAGACTGTCTTCTGCGCATCCTCCTCTATGACCCTCATCTGATGATAATCCGAATGCAGATCAATCTTGGAAAACCAAGATGCACCCTGAAGCTGGTCAAATAAATCGTCAATCCACGGGAGTGGATAACGGTTCTTCACCGTTAGCTTATTCAGCTCCTGGTAGTTGATACACATCCGATGTGACCCATCCTTCTTGTTCACAAACAGGATTGGTGCTCCCCATGGAGAACTATTCGGCCGAATGAACCCTTTGTCTAACAGCTCCTGCAGCTATGTGGACAACTTCTGCATCTCTGGAGGTGCTAACTGATAAGGTGCTTTGGCTGTTGGAGCCGCACCGAGAACCAAGTCAATCCAAAACGCCACCTGCCTCTCCATAGGCACTCTAGGAAAATCATCGGGGAACATATCTGGATATTCCCGAACGACTGAAACATCATCCACAATCGCCTTACCCTTCTCCCGGGTATCCATAACATAGTCGATATATCCGGAACAACCCTGCTGAAGATAGCGCCTGACCCTAGCTGCTAAACATAAAACCGGCCAGCGTTGAACACTCTCTCCCTGAATCACCAACTCTCCCCCACTTGGGTCTCGGATACGCACCAACTGCTGGTTGCAATCAATCAATTCCCCACTGGGGCTCAACCAATCCATCCACACTATAACCTTGCTCTCGCACAGAGGAATAGGAACCAAATCGATCAGATACCGCTCGCTGAACAACTCCAAAACACAACCCCGATGAACCGTAGATACTCGAACAGGACGATCGTCGGCAATCTCAACCTCTAGTGGACAATCCAGCTCCCCAGGAGCATCGGCAAACCTCTTGCTGAGGGTAAGAGATACAAAGGATCGAGTAGCCCCCGAATAAAAAAATACCAAGGCAGAGATACCGTTAACAAGGAAAGATCCTAAAACAAAACACACATATATAAGAAGGAAATCAACATAAATAAAAAGATAAGGAGAAGAGACATACTCGTCACCACATCTGGTGCTGCATGAGCCTCCTCGGCTGTCAACTGGAAAACCCTGATCCTCACAACATGTACATCCGCCATGCCCTAGTGGCCATCCGTGATCCTTAAAGTCGCTGGAGCGGGTGCTACCACTGGTCCCACTGCTGCTAAACTCGGGAAATTGGCCTTCTTATGGCCCCTCTGGTTGCAATGAAAACAAATCAGATCACATACCTGGGTGGTGGTGGTGGCAGTGCAATCCCTGCTAATATGACATGTCTTGCCACACTTGAAGCAGCCAAAACCACCCACCCTGCACGCCCCATCTTGCGCCTTGTCGTACTTGCCACAGCCACCCCGATCGTGCTGGCCACTCGATCTCGAGTCAAAAACCTTGGGCCTCTTGCTCGAACCCTCTGAACCCTGGACCTGATCCGGTTTCCTCTTCCTCACCATCTCCAGGTCAATCTCTCTCTCTCTCTCTCTCTGACTCTCGCTATCATATCATCCAGTGTCCTAGAGCTGGATCGGCTCACACACTGCCGAATATCGCTCCTCAACATCTCATGCTACCTCTCCTTCTTCATCTCCTTGTCCGCCACATACTGCAGAACCAATAATGCCCTCTCACGGAACATAGCAGTAATCTCCGATACCGTCTCAATACTTTGGCGAAGGTCTTGGAACTCCCTCGCCAATAGCTGGAACTCAATCATAGGTGCAAACTCAGACTGAAATCTCGTCACAAAATCCTCCCAAGTCATCGAATCAATTGCCTCGCCTCCCAAGGCATGCCCAACCTCCTCCCACCTGTCTTGAACTCCGTTATTCAGAAGACAAGATGAAAGTCGAACCTTCGCCTCCTCAGGACAAAGGCTAGATCGGAAGGCATTCCCAACGTTTTCCAACCAATTCCTTCTCGCAATCAGGTCCTTCTTCCCGAAGAACTTCGGGGCTCCACATACCCGAAACTCACAAAAAGTCAAAGTGCGAGCTCCCATCATCTCCACTATCTCAGAACGAAAAGTGCCCAATGTAAGGGTCGAATTGTTGTAATTAGTCAAAATGTATTTTGAACTCTTCGAATGTTTTGTAATGTATTTTACTAGGGCGTTTTTATGCGAAGCTTAAGTTTCTATGCCTTAGTATATTTTTTGTACGCTTTCTGTTCCCTATAAATAGGGTTATTTACTAGAGTTAGATAAGAGTTTTTACAGACCTGTCTATTGTACTCTATAAACATACAAAAGCGTAATAGAGCTGAAACAAGATCATATTTACATCCGGTGTTCAATTTCACATTCATACTTGAATTCATACTCTGATTAATTCAATACTCGATTCTTTGATTCATCAATTGGTATCAGAGTAGGAATCACATCTGTGATCTGATTTTCATCCATTCAAAAAGTTTTTGAATCAAATTTTTGGTTCAAAAGTTTCCGCACTTTTTGATCGTGAAAAATTTGTCTAGATTTCAGTTTGTGATTTGATTCTGCATTTGAATTGTTGAATCGAGTGTTTTTCTTTCAATTCTGATTTGAATCAACTAGTTTGTTTTCAAATTTTCCAATTCTTCTTAAAAAGTTTCAAATTCAGCTTCCGTACAACAATGGCGAGTTTCAATCACAATTCGATGACCTCGTTTTCTCATCTGTTAGGATCATCAACCAAAATTCCAATGCTAATCCCTGAATATTATGATCAGTGGGCTGATCGTATGTAGGATTATCTGAATGGTCTTCATGAAGAATTATGGTCATGTATCACTGGAAATGTCAATGTTCCAGTGAATGTTCAACCAATCGGATCTTCTTCAACAAGTTCTGATGTTGATAATCAATCTGATCGTCTGAAGAAACTGGAGAAGAGGTGTATGAGGGAACTGCGAGGAGCTTTACCTCCAGTTGTGTACAACTATATAAGGAGTTGTACAACTGCAAAGGAGATCTGGAACAGTCTGAAAGATAAATTTCAAGGAAGTGAGAAGACGAAAATCAATTCAGTCAAACAGTGTTTGGTTGAGCTGAAAGATTTCAGACAAAAAGAAGGTGAAACAATCGAAGTCTACTATGATCGACTGAATGAGTTAATCTATCGTTGTAATCGCTATGGAATTACCAGGACTTCAATGGAATTCAATCTCATCTTTGTGACGAGTCTTCGAAAAGAATGGAGAAGCGTTAGTATGATGGTGAAGAATCAGCAAAGTTTTGATACATCAACTCTCAATGATTTGTACAATCAGTTGAAAACACACGAAACTGAGGTAAATGAAATTGCTGAAGAGACGAAGCTAAATTTGGGAGGTCCATTGGCACTTGTGTTAAAGATATTTGAGAAAGAAGCAGAAAATGGTGATTCTGAGGAAGAAGAAGGATTCATCATGAATTCGGATGATGAGGCAATAGCTTTTTGCTCGAATAATCGTGTTAAGAAGTTTTTCAAAAAGCCGTTCAATCCGAAAACTAAGCTTGCTGAGGTAAAATCAAGTGCTGTGAGTAAAACTGCTGATGAGGAGAAAAAGAAAGTTGAAAAGAAAGATTCGAAAATGTCTGAAGGAAAGATTGAGAAAAAGATGAAAGGTGATGCTGGAATAGATTGTCATTATTGCAACGGTGCGAATCATCTTGCGAATGACTGTATGCTTCGGAAGAAGGATGAGAGGAAGAATAAAGTCAAGGATGAGGCGTATTATGCAGCGAGGCTTGAGGAGGTTTGTGCGAAAGCGAAGAATTTGTCATTGGTTGCAAAGGGTGAACATGAGGATGAAGATGGAACTTATCAAATCTGGTCATCCGGATCAGGCGATGAAGAAATGAGAAATCCAACACATGGAGCGATGTATGCAAAAATGGAGGAGGAGTCAGATGATGAGGAATTCGAAGTGAAAGGACGATGCTTCGTATCCAAGACAGCAGACAAATCCCCAATGACAACAAAGGTACGTAAAATTCTCGAATCTTTTAATATTCCTACACATGCTTATGATTCTGAACTAATATCTTTTGATGAGATGGTTACTTATTTTGATTCAATAGTTGTGTCTGCTAGCAATGAGGCCAACAAATTGTCCATGGAGTTATTAGAGACCAAAAAGAGATTAGACTTGAAAATAAGCAAAATTGAATGTTTGGAATTACAAATAACAAATATTATGTGTGATAGGGATACTTTAACGAGTGAAGTCAAACTTTTGTTAGCACAAAGAAACATTTATTGTAATTCTGCTAAAAGACTTTATGGCAAATTAACTGATTTACATCATTCATGTGACATAAGTAAAGAGCAACATAGAAAATTACTACCTTTTCTAGCATTCGAAAGAGCTAAGGTAGATAATATTTCGTATGATTGTGAGCAAATAATAGCTGATTTTGACAAAGTTCCTGATGATAGATATAAATATGGAATTGTCAAAATTGATGAATGTCTTGATGCGAACGAATTAGTTAACATCGTGAATGATACTTTGACTAAATCTGAACAAATTCAAATTTTGAAAAAGACTGAGAATTCAACATCTGATTCTCAATCTAATTTTGCTGATATTGAAGATAATTCTGACAATATTAGTGAAATTAGTGAACTTGAAGATGTTGATTGTTCTCAGTTGTCTGTTGTTAATGTTGCATCAACATCTAAAGGAAAAGAAAAAGTTAAGGATTTGATGGTTGAAAATGAAACTGATATACCCTCAACTTCGAAAGTTTGTGATATGAACTTCGTGGATCTCAAAGACAGTCAAACTGATGATAGTGATGATGAAGATGAAGAGAAAATTTCGAAGGAAAAGAAATCTTCAAAGGAAGAAGAAACTACTCGAATAGTAGTTGATCAAGTGTATGGTGATACACAAAAGTTCGAAAAAGTAATGAATGAAAAAGGTGAACACTATCTTGAAACAAATACAGTGGTTTATCCAAATTTCAAATGTACAGATGATGTCATTTTTCCAAATCAAGTTTTCGTAACTACTGGAAATGTTGAGAATATCAAACCAGAATTAAAGAAGTTAGTTGAGGAGGATAATTCAAAAACAACTGATGAAGGTTTTTTCGCAAATCAAAGCACAGTTGAAAACAACTTAACAAAGAATTCGTATGTGTTCCAACGTCAAAAACCACAAAGACAATGGGTTGAAAAATCAAAAATTGAAAAAGAGAATTCAAAACATGTTGTAAAGGAAAATGAAAAAGTTATCAAACTAAACTCTAAGGAATTTAAAGATCAAATTGACAAATTTTCAAAGGAAAACAACATTTCAAAAAGACAATCACCAAAAAAATGTTGAGTCTCAAAAGATGTCTGAATCACAATCACCAAAAAAATGTTTTCAAAGCTAAAAATTCCTCTTTATCAACAAAACCTCAACATTCATCTCAATCAAATTATTCAAAGTCTGAAGTGAATAAACAACCAAGGTTTTCGAAAGTTTCAGAAACTAACAATTCAAGAACATTTTCAAATAAATCAAATCCAAATCAAAAATTCTTTCATCGTCAACATTTTAAATCAAAAGTTGATACATCATATGCTCAATCTTTTATAACAAATCCAAAAGTTGATTTTGTTCCTCAAAAGCCAAATTTTCCTAATCAAACGAAGAAAGAAACTATGAAAATTTCACGAGAAAAAGGAATGACTTCAAGGAAGAACATTGATCATTGGTTTGAAGGCAAAGGAAAGATGTATCAGTCGAATACATTTTCAAAGGAGCAAATTCATGAAGCATATGAGAAGTATGTGAATACTTCATCAAACGGCAGTTCATCTTCTAAGGATTCGAACATATCAGTCAAAGCTTGGAAACCAATATTAAAAGCAAAGAATGTTCATTCACAAACTCAGAATTTGAAGAATAATGTCAGTGGACATTCGAAACCATCAACAACTTATGTTTCAGTTCCTTTAAATAAAGATGTAAACTTAATTGATAGTCTCAAAACCAAAGTTTGTGATTGGGTTAAAAGTTCTTCATTACATTCGAAATTGAAATCTAATTTCCAAGGACCCAAAAAAGCCTTGGGTACCTAAAATTTTCCACTGATTGTAGGTACTATGTGACGAGCAATATGATAACAAGTGGTACATTGATAGTGGTTGCTCTCGTCACATGACTGGGAAGAAGGAAAATTTACGTGATTTTCGAAGTCTCAAAAATGCTGGAGTAGTGAAGTTTGGGAACAATAAAAAATGTCAAGTCAAAGGATATGGGAAGATCACGAATGGACAATTCACAGTGAATCGTGTTGCATATGTTGAAGGTCTTCAACATAACTTGATAAGTGTTTCTCAACTTGTTGTGGGCACTGGCAATCAAGTTCTATTTAACGAAGAAGGAAGTGTTATTTCGAATGTCAACACAAAAGAAGTGTTACTGAAATCCAAAAGGAAAGGTGACATGTTCACTCTGGACATCAATCCGATAGTAGGGAAACCTGCTATATGTCTTCTTTCGAAAGCAACAACAGACTTAAGTTGGCTATGGCATCGAAGACTTTCTCATCTCAATTTTCGAAACATCAATAAACTTGTGGTACAAGATCTGGTAAGAGGTTTACCTGTACTTAAATTTGACAATGATTCTTTATGTGCAGCTTGTGAAGTTGGCAAGCAACATAAACAAGGTCATCCAATTACGATTGATTCGAAAATTGTCGCACCTTTGGAGCTCTTACATATTGATTTGTGTGGTCCTTCGACAATTTCAACTCTCAACAAGAAACGGTAAATTTTAGTTATTGTTGATGATTTTTCCAGATTTACGTGGGTTCATTTTCTCAGGCTTAAATCCGAAGTTGCACAAATCATGATTGACTTTATCAAAAAGATGGAAACAACATTGAAGAAGATTGTTCGAAAAATTAAGAGTGATCATGGAACTGAATTTAAGAACAATGTCCTTGATTCATTTTTGGTGGACAAAGGGATTTTGCATAATTTTTCATCTCCATATACACCACAACAAAATGGTGTTGTTGAACGAAGAAATAGGTCTCTATGCGAAGCTGCAAGGACTATGTTGGCATATGCGAATCTTCCACAATATCTATGGGCTGAAGCAGTATCAACCGCATGTTTCACTCAAAACAGATCCTTCATTCATCGACGTTTTAACATTACTCCATATGAAATTCTCAACAATTGAAAACCTAACGTCAAATTTTTCCATGTTTTCGGATGCAGGTGCTTCATTATGAATCTCAAGGATAATCTTACGAAATTTCAAGCAAAAGCAGATGAAGGGATTTTCTTGGGATATTCGCATAATTCAGTCGCATATCGTGTGTTGAATAAAAGAACACGAAAAGTTGAAGAAACTTTTAATCTTACATTTGATGATTACTACATTAAACAAACTACCTCACAGTTTGAAAATCATCCTATTCTGAAAAACATACAAGATGAATCTGAATCCTCACAAACTTTAGATATTGATTATGATTTAATTTTTTGGAATTTCAGATCATGCTGTTGATGCTGAAAGAAATGCAAATGATAATCACCTCTCTGAATTAACGAAGCTTACTGATGATTCAACATCAAATTCTCCAGAGAAAGGCGAAAGTATGCAAAACAATCCAGTGCAGGGGGAGCAATTGGATTCGAATACTCTAGTTGAGGAAGAGCATTCTTTCGAGGGGGAGAATGGAAGATTGAATGCTGATGTTGAGGGGGAGCATAATGTTGAGGGGGAGCATTTAGAAAACATTGAGAATAATAATGATTTTGATGATGTTTGTTCGATTGCAGGTTCAGAGAATGATGATATGTACGAAGATGCACCTTTGGAATTTGATCCAACATATCCGCCAATGGAAAAGTGGACAAGAGATCATCCGAAGGATCAAGTAATTGGGAATCCACAAGAGTGAGTTTTAACAAGAGCTCAAATTCGTGCAAAGAATGAGGTATTGAATACTCATCAAGAATTTTGCATGTTCAATGTTTTCATCTCTAAAATTGAACCAAAAACAGTTAAGATTGCAATGGAACACTCAGATTGGGTTGTTGCAATGCAATCTGAATTGTCTGAATTTGAACGAAACAAGGTTTGGAGATTAATTCCTAAACCTGAAAATGTTTCGATTGTCGGGTTAAACTGGATTTTCAAAAATAAAACCGACAAAGATGGAAACATTGTTCGAAACAAAGCCAGACTTGTTGTTAAAGGATATTCACAACAAGAAGGAATCGACTATGAAGAAACTTTTGCCCCTGTCTCAAGACTCGAGGCTGTTCGTATATTTCTAGCTTATGCAGCTCACAAAGATTTTGATGTTTATCAAATGGACGTGAAGTGTGCATTTCTAAATGGAGAGCTTGAAGAAACTGTTTACGTGGAACAACCCCCCAGGTTTTATTAACGAAGAATATCCAGATCATGTTTATATTTTAGATAAGGCAGTTTATGGTTTGAAACAGGCACCACGAGCATGGTATGCAACTATTACTTCATTTTTGAAACAATCTAAATTTAAACAAGGATCTGTTGATCCCACATTATTTCGAAAGAAAGTTGGGAATCATCTAATGCTTGTTCAAATTTATGTTGATGATATTATTTTTGGCTCAACTGACCCTGCCTTGTCTAGAGAACTCGAAGATCTGATGAAAAGCAAGTTTGAAATGAGCATGATGGGAAAAATCAATAATTTTCTTGGACTGAATATTCGTCAAAACAGAGAAGGGATTTTTATTAATCAGGAAAAATATACGAAAAATATGCTAGAAAAGTTTGGATTGACGAATAGCACAAAGTTACGAGTTCCAATTGCAACTGGCATTAAGTTGACACCTTCGTTAGATAAACCTGTAGTTGACCTAACTCTTTACAGGATCATGATTGGTTCATTACTTTATCTTACAGCAAGTAGACCTGATATCATGTTTTCTGTATGTAATTGTGCTAGGTATCAGTCTAATCCACGAGAACCACATCTCACTGCTGTGAAGAATATCTTTCGTTATCTTAAAGGAACAATTTCGTTAGGATTGTGGTATCCTTCGAACACTAGGTTCTTTGTACAAGCATATTCGGATGCAGACTTGGGTGGTTGTAATCTTGATAGGAAAAGCACAAGTGGTGGTTGTCAATTTCTCGATGGAAAATTAGTGAGCTGGCAGTCGAAAAAGCAAACATGTGTCTCAATCTCAACAGCTGAAGCAGAATATGTGGCTGCTGCTGCTTGCACTTCACAAATTATATGGATTCAAAGTCAATTGTGTGATTATGCAATAAATATGAAAAAGATTCCATTATATTGTGATTCTCAAAGTGCAATAAGAATTTGTCATAATCCTGTGCAACATTCGAAGACTAAACATATAGCACTTCGTTATCATTTCATCAAGGATCACGTGGACGATGGAAATATTGAAGTACATTTCGTGAAAACAACTGATCAGTTAGCTGATATTTTCACGAAACCTTTAGATGAAAAATCCCTTGTGAAAATTATAGAAGGGCTTGGAATGATCGATGGAAATTCTGTTCCATGCGAAAAAGGAGAATGATGGTTGACAAGGAATGAATCAGAGGCGCTGAATAAAAGACAATGCAAAGTCATTCAGCATTCAGAGGTTACTGTTCATAGTCAACGCTTCGACCCCTTCGAATTCGTAAATTTGTTACTTATTTTAAGGGTTGATTCAGAGGTTATTATTCATAGTCAACGCTTCGACCCCTTTGAATTCGTACATTTGTCACTTATCAGGGGATGATAAAATTTCGTGTTTTTGCAACAAGTACAGTATATTTTCATTTTCGAAAAATTAAAAATCCAAAAAGATTTTCTTTTGTTTTGTCATTTCATTTTCGAAAATACAAAAACCCAAAAAGATTTTCATTTGTTTTGTCATTTAATTTTCGAAAATTAAAAAAAATCCAAAAAGATTTTCGTTTGTTTTGTCATTTAATTTTCGAAAATTCAAAAATCCAAAAAGATTTTCGTTTGTTTTGTCATTTAATTTTCGAAAATACAGAAATCCAAAAAGATTTTCGTTTGTTCTGTCTTTACTTTCGAAAAATCAAAACAACAAAAATATTTTGATTCTTATTTCTTTTTAGTATTTTGTTGCAGATAATCATGAAGATACAGAGTGGATTATGCTTGCAGTTCTAGGGTCAGGTACATTTTTCGTATGAATCGATAAATTTTTCATCATTTGAACTAGTTAAGTTGTCCCTAGAAGCATGCTGCTGCATGTTGTCCAAAAGCCTCCAATGACTCAATGTGTGTGTACGAAAGCCTTAATGAAATTATTCATACGGAAATTTCTTCCCAATCAGGCTTATATTCACATTAGTCTCTAAGCTACCTGACTCTTCTCAAAATGAGTTAAGAGTTTACTGTTTGGTCCAAATGTAACAGAGGTACTTTTTGTGTCTTACATCAATCTTTTTCATCTATAAAGTTCTTACACGTTCACACACGAAGACATATGTCCGAGAGGTCTCTGATCAAACCCATCGAGACTTAGACATATCAAAAATCTGTGTTTATGATCTGACATCATGAGACCGTGATGAAAGTGAAACCCAATTCTCACAACATTTTTAAGGAATTGACGGGGAACAATGTTCCAGATTTTCACGAAACTTTTGTTTCTGTACCAAAATTCGAAACTCCAAATCATATTCATTTCGAATGAGTGGTCTTGATCAAACATTCGAAACCCATGATGTTTGTTACCCAACAAGATCCAACACAAATTTTTGTTCTTGAATATGATTTCCGTGTGAGTTTCATTTGAATGTCAAAGTCATTTCAAATTTATCAAAGCAAACTTGTGACTGACTACACTGGTCAAACAAGTAATTTCGGTTACAATTTATCACCTTATGTTTAGGTTGACATGTAACGAAATTTTTGAACTACCCACGAAGCTTAATAAAAGAAGCCCTTCGATACTTATCAACAAGTATTCGATTGTAATTCATGGGAACCTACACAAGCTATTGATCATTTCTCTTAATGATTAATGAAGTAATCTTTGCCCAAGATTTCATCTGCTTTTGTGTCAATTGTTTGACATCACAATATCCCAAATATTTCTTATTTTTGTTTCTCGTCTACATTCTTTGGAACACTGCACTCACGAAATCCTTGAGGCTCTGAGTAATACCAACTCAGGCTGATGATTTCAAACTTCTGGCGTATGACTTTGCTTTTCATCCCAAAAGTGAAAGAGCCTTGCTTCCATTCGAAGGGTTTTGACGGTTACAATATTCTTGGGGATAACAAGACAGGCTGTTTATAAATGACGTATGATATTCTGTCCGTTTTTCAAGGCGATGTGACAACTACTTTTTGACGCATGGCTACTTTTACGCAGTAATGGTCCGATTTTCAAGGTGCCACGTCGGATATCATTAATTACCTATCCCGCTTCAAATTCAAACTTCAGGGTTACATATAAAAGGGGATTCAAGGGTTCATTATCAGTTTACGTGATCAAAAAGAAAAATTCCCAAATTCTCTGATCATCAAAATCTTCAAACCCTAACAATGGCGACTTCTGGTCATGTTGATTCTCATACCACTGAAGATGCCTCTTCATTACCAATAATGAAGATTCAAGCAACAAACTATCACTTGGAGGGTGATGTTTCTCAATACCCGGAAGAATTGAAGATGCTAATCGTTGCCTTGAAGAACTCTGTTTTGTCTAAGGCAATGTTCAGTTCATTCTCTGTTCCAATGTCATGGCTGTCTCAAGCAGGATCTACTGCTACTTACAACAAAGCTTCTGATACGATTACTTTTCATCTAGTGAATGACAAAAAGGTCAGGCTATCCAAGAAACTCTTTTGTCAAATTCTTGAAATTCCGAATTCACCTCCATATGTTGCTTTCACATTCCCTCAAATCGTTAACATGTTTAATGAGATGGGATATCAGGCTCCATTGTCTAAGATCAGCGATTTTAAGAAATCTGGTCTTCCACGACTATGGAATTTCTTATTTGGAATCTTTCTACGATGTTTAACTAGGAGAACAGTTGGTCTTGATAAGGGAAGAACGGAGGTTTATGCAATGGTTGCTGGAATCTATTATGATCTTCAAGTGGATTATTCTACACAATTATGGAAGGAATTTCAAAAGGGTGTAGAACACACGAATGCTATTCATGGTATTTCGTGTGCAAGATACTGGAGCTTGATTTTGCAGTACTTTTACAACAAGGAAGGGATTTTGGTACCCAATGATGAAGAAAAAGCCGTTTTTCAATCGTACCACTATCCGAAGGATGTCACAGATAATGCTGAAGTTTTTCCATCAGTTGCTCGTATTCCCGATGCAATGCTTAAAAGAGTTGATCCTTCGAATTCTGTCTTGGTGGCATATTTGAAGACCATTGATTCTACAATCGAAACTGGAATACTGTTGGGAAGAGATGATAAGAAATCCAAGAAGACGAAGAAGACTGAAACTGAGTTAAAATCTTCGAAATCACCAAAGAAGAAGCCTGAACCAGGTGAAGTGTCTATTGATGAGACTCAAGTGATTGAGCCTATTATTGAAGAAACACAAGAGCATGTAGTCATTCCTTCGAAGACTGGTATGTTTCGAAGAATCAAAATGAAGTCAACCCATAAAAGCAAGTCTCCTACACATAAAGTGGTTCGAAAACCTCAAATCACTCATCAAGGTGTGTTAATTAGAGAAGTGCCAGCACCTGTTTCTCCGGTGTCCAAGAAACGAAGGGCTGAGGATATGGCAAAACATTTGTCAAAGAAGAAGAAGAAGAAGACTCGAAAACTCGTGATTTCTACCGAGTCAACAGAAGATGATGATGAAAGAATTCCAGAAACCCCAGAGTTAACTCCTCACGCAGGAAGTTCAACTCCTGAGCAGACAATCATCATACCACCCGAAGATTCGGTTGCCAAATCAGTTTCTGAGGCGGTACGAACTTCAGGCATCCCTGCAAACGTATCTGATACGGATGCACATGTCCATATGGGTGATGGAGGTTCGAAAAATGATGCTCAAGATCAATCTACTTCTGCCCCTTTCGAAAGTATTGTTTCTTTACCATCATCCACTATTCCCATTACATCAACCACTATTCTCCTACATTCGAACATATTATCAATCAACCATTCACTTCTATTTTTTCTTCTCAATCCACCGACACACCCAAACCGACTTCGAATGTTCAAAAAACCATTTTTATGGAGACAGAAACTGATACTGAGGGGTTTGGAGGCACGTTTGAAGAATTGGAATTTCATGAAGAAGAAGAGCAGTTTCCAGATCATATGCTGATGACCATGAAGCAATTTAAATTTCTGAATCAGAAGTTGAATTCGATAATTCAATCTCAAGCTGATCTGGGGGGTGGTTCATATGTTTCAAGTTTGGAGGTTGATACTATGTTGAAGATGTTCGAAGCCAGAATTGTCAGTAAAGTATCGGGGATGATAAAAGACTATGAATCTCAAATTTTGGAGAAGGTTGATTATAATGATAAAAATAATGAACTTCGGATCAAATCTCAAAATTCAATGTTTACCAGTGATGTGAAAGAATTGAAGAATGTCACAAAGGAACGGCATGTTCTTTTTGTTCAAGAAGTGAAGAAAGTAAGGGAGGATGTTAATTTGCAAAATCGTGAACTCCGCGAAGATATGCAAAAAGAAATTGGAAATTTTCAAAAAGATTATGCTTCTCTGAATCAGAAGGTTGATATCATTTGTGACGCAGTCACACGATTTGTTAAATTGTATGAAAATTTGAGTCCTCAACTTACTCAACTTTCAACATCCGAAAGTACAAACTTTGAGGAAGTGATTACTTTGCTCAAGGAGTTAAAAGAAATTTCTGACAGGCCGGTTTCTTCTTCCCTGATTACTCCTGAATTTTTATCACAAAAGTTTATTCAATTCGAGGCCATTCTCAACAAGCAACTTGCTCCTCTCTTTCGCATATCAAGCCTTCTTCCAACAACAAATGCCCCACCTGTTTTCACAGGGGTGCAAGGGGGAGAAAGAAAAACTAGTGAGTTGAAGGCTAGTGGTGAAGATGCGAAAGTTATAGGAAAGGTATTTTCTTCAAGGATCCCAACAACAAAGCCAGTTATAGTTTCTGCTGGGATGGTTACTTCAACAGTCGTTACAACGTTACCTATTACAAGACCTATTTCGAAAGGAATTGTGATTGGTAAATCTACAGAGACTGGTTAGAGTGGTTCGAAACCAAAAGAGGCAATTGACAATCCAGCTTTGAAAGACAATGGGAAATCGATTGTAGTGGAAATGTCAAAAGAAGAAAAGAAGGCTGCAGCAGAAGCTGAAATTGAAAAACTAAGGTTGATTCAAAGCATTATGGCTCAGCGTGCTAGTGATCCAAAGGGAATGGACAAAAGTGATCCATCCAAACACTACAATTACGAAACAATTGAGGCCAAGGTAGCGTATAATCACATGTATTCGTTTGAGAAGAAACCAAAACAAAGTTATTTGGTTACGAATACAGATACAAGCCAGCTGGATTTTCCGATAAACGAAATGATGTTTATCATGCCTCAGTTCAAAGCTGAAGGAAATTTTAAAGAAAAGGATGAAGGTACACACATGAAAATTCGTTTTCATGCTGTTCTTGCAAAAGCCCCTGAGGAAGTGTGGTCATTGGTTAAAATCAAGAAAGTGATCAGTATGAAAAAGGATGTGGTATTCGAAAACACAGTCCAAAATTTCAAGTATGTGGTTGCCAGGGCAAATGGAAATATTTGTGAGTTTACTGATGAATTCAAGTTGCATTAATTTTAAAAGACAAATCATTTTCATACCTTCAAAACACAGAACCTGATGAATTCAAGCTTGGGGTTGCTCACATCAAGATTTTCATCGAAAATTACTATGAGTGCTTGGCACTAACAGATGTGGAATTAGCTACTGCCAAAGGAATGGAAATAAAAGCACCAATGGCACCGACGAAGACTCAAGAAGAATTGAAAAAGTATGCTGATGGTGAAATCTGCTTGAAGCCTTTTGGAATGGTCTTCGCAGGAAAAGACAAAGCTGGAAAAGCTAAACGATTCTTATTCCAAGCATGCGAAGTGGAGAGGTATTCAACATCTCAATATACGAACTTAATTGTTCGTATGAATCATTGCAAGAAGAACAATGAAGGAGATAAGAAAGAGCTGAAGAAGATTATCTCCTGGTACACGGAGATTCGAAGATTATTACTGTATTCCATCACACTTCTTACAAATTAAGGATTTCGACTATGATTACAAAGGGGGAGATTGTAAGGGTCGAATTGTTGTAATTAGTCGAAATGTATTTTGAACTCTTTGAATGTTTTGTAATGTATTTTACTAGGGCGCTTTTATGCGAAGCTTAAGTGTCTATGCCTTAGTATATTTTTTGTACGCTTTCTGTTCCCTATAAATAGGGTTATTTACTAGAGTTAGATAAGAGTTTTTACAGACCTGTCTATTGTACTCTGTAAACATACGAAAGTGTAATAGAGCTGAAACAAGATCATATTTACATCCGGTGTTCAATTTCACATTCATACTTGAATTCATACTCTGATTAATTCAATACTCGATTCTTTGATTCATCACCCAAGCGCTCATCCAAAATCTCCATGATACCATCCTTGACCGTATCGAAGATCACAGGAGTCTGCTCAAGAATACTGCGGGTAGTGTCTGATGAAATGAACTCCCGCATCTGATCATCCAAATGTCCGACCCTAGATCCCAAACCCTCACCCTCACTGGTACCAGAACCACTACAAGATCCTCCTCGAGTGACCACCATACTGAAAATATACCATTCAAACCATCAGAACACACACAAGTATATATATACATCGAGGAATCCCATACTCTACAAGGTTCCTGGTATCATCACAACATTCCTTGACTCGAGTACGGATCCTCTGCTTCCAGTAGTACGGGCCCATACAACCTTCCATATCTATCCGTACTTTCCTCAAGGATTTTCCCAAATCCTCCAACTTACTCCTTTATCCATACATACAACCCTCAACAAGACAATACTCTTAGCACCGCGTCGCTTCCTAGGTTTTCCTAAGGCAACCCCCACACTACTCTCCACCATCATCTGCAAAAGGAACTCCCCCGTAACACCCTATAACTAGCTCACGAATACAATCACATATCACCGACACCAGATAATTCTTCGAATGAAAGGTCTCACACTACAACGGTTGGACTCAAACAAGAGCCGTGCAATAGAGTTAAAACCTAGCCTTCTAAAATTATCTAGTCTCAATAATATTTAACTTATCATATTCGCTTACTGGTTAGCTGAAGTTAATGGGACTCCTAAAAGCACAAAGCAAGCAGCACTCGAACATCGAGTAATTGGAAACAAGCATAACCTAATCATACCATCCTATCACTGACTGATCAGTACTAGCATGCAAGTCTTCAAGCTCATAAAACAGATATACAAAGGCATGTATCCTAGCATTAGATCATGCAATCCTGAGCAGATCCTCAACCCTAATCTAGCATGCGATGCACAGGTTCCCAATTCAAAGCATAACATAAAACATGTATGGGTATTTTGGGAAAACTTTCTTGAGCTCGGTCGATTGCATGCACCACACCCCTTTCTTTTGTTAAAAAATTCTTTTAATAAAATATTCTTTTATGAAAAATCTACCAAATCCTCACTTTGAGTTCAGACACACCTAAGAGTATGCCTGAATCCATCAAATGAAGGCTCTGATACCAACTTGTAACGTCCCAAAATTTAAGACCAAAAATTTAATTTTAATAATAATAAAACCATCTTCCAAAACGTGTTCGTAAAACCATAAAATAAAATCATAGTATGTCAATAATCATCCAAGCACATCAAATCAATAAAATACGGAACAACGTGGTGTGTGCGATGTGATCATCCTGAGTCCTTCCCCTTTGATCTGGAAGTACCTTAAACATAAACTGAAAACTACAATCACGAAGCATGGCGAGTTCCCCAAAATACCTCGTACTATACATATCAAACATACAATGGGCCATGCCCAACAACCATCGGGCCCCGCCCGACATCGAGCCCATATTTGTCAATAACATTAGATAGGGCCAGCCTCATAACATTCATCAGGCCCCACCTGTCATTCATACAGACACATAACACATGCAAGAATCACTAATACAAATGACATACAATACTCTCATCAGGCCCCGCCTGGCATCGGACGCCGCCCGATCTAGATATCATATACTATGCATGCAAGAGTCACACAGACAACTAGCATCCTAATCATAATAAATCATGGGCCGACATTGGTTCCTTCGACTTGATAAACACTGTGAGGAGAATCACCTAAGACTGCTGAAAATAATATGAATGGTTGGACTGCTGATCTGAAAAATCCCCGTGCTAATCAATCAAACAATACCCTAATTAATAATTATGTCAAAATTCATAACCGGGGTCCCCTACCGTACACCCTCAGCCTCTAAAGTAAAAGACTATTCTACCTTTTCCTTTATTGGGCCTAACTAGCTTGGCCTAATAACCCTATAGTGGCCCAAGGCCAATAATGACCCAACCCATAAACCTAAGGTCCAACTATGATACAAGGCCCAAAATCCAGCTAATGCCCAAAGCATAAAGGGTGTCCAAGTTCAAAACAAGGCCTAAAACAAAGAAGCCCAAGACCAGGCCTGGTACACTCGTACGCCGTGCATAGTAGGCAATGATGCGTAATCACGCACACGGGCATGTACGCGCAGAGTACTCTTGCATTCGCCCAACATACACACCCGTTAAGCACTTTCTCCTTAAGTGCTTAATACTTGCATCCGAACATCCAAATTCCAGATCCAAGTCTATAGGAACGTCTTAATCCATAAAGTCATGAACTTGGAGCCTTTGTATGGCTCAAAAGAACCCAAACCTTACTATAGCATTCTACTTTCACCAAATGGACCTAAACGCATGCATGGTTGATCCACAACCATTAAGATGTTAACTTTATGGACTAAGGACCTCAGAAACATGAAGATAAGCAACTCCTAACTTCTGGAGTGGAACAAACCTACTAGATCTCATCATAGGACTAAAAAGGGACCAAAACTTCATAACGACTGATCTAAGCATACAAGGAGCAAGTTCCAAGCTTTATACCTCAATGAAACTGGAAATGATGTGTGAAATCTAGATCTACAAGTTCTCCTTTGATCAAGGATCCTTCTTCCAAGCTTTTCTTCCTCAAATCTCACCAACACACACTAAAAACACACACAAGTGGGTCAAATCTCTTCAAAAGGGGCTAGGGTTTCAAAATGGGACTCAAAGGGAAATGGATGATGAGAAGTGAAAGGATCATGGCTTGTTAAGTTGTTTAAATAGGGTCCAAACCCTAAAATTTAGGGTTTGTCCCCTGGGTGCGTACCCCCTGCGTACGAGAAGTGTTGGATTAGGTATCTAAGCCCATAACTATAATTGGTATGTACTTGACCCAATAGTAACATGGTCCTTTTTGGGTTGCCTTCACCTTAGCAACTTGACTAGATGAATAATGGAGAATGAGGATAATTGTGATTTATTAATATATTATAGGAATAATATATTAATTGAGAAATCATATTAGTATTGATCAGAAATTAATTTAGAATTAATTTGGTGGTCAAAAGAGACTAATTTAATTAATAGGACTAATATTGTAATTATATGATGATTGCAAAGTTGGGATTATGGATCCCTAAGGAAGGGATGGACGGATTCTATGAGGGAGTCCACGTAGATTTCGTCCATAGGGCCTTCTGGAAGGATCTTGTGGGCTGCTTGAGGATTAAGTAACTGGATTAGGGTTTTACCTGAAACCCTAGTGGCTCAGCTATATAAGGAACCCTTTGGATACCTAAAATCGGACACTTTAACCCTATAAGGAAGACCAGCCGATTTTAGTGCTTCCTAGCCTCTCTCATATTCTTCCAACTTGCTCTTGGTGTTTGTGACTTATTAGAGGTATGACGTTTGAGGTACAAAGCTCTTAAAAGGTCAAGATCTACAAGATACAACAAAGAGGTATTCATTTAACTTTGTTTTATGTATTCAATTTTGAAAATTGTATGCTAGAACTAGGGTTTATGCTTTGGATGATTATTTTCATGTATAACTTGAGAAAAACTAGATCCAAAGCATTAGGGTTGTATGTGCACCATAAGATTGTTATAGTGCTCAAAACCCATCAGTGGTATCAAAGTCAGGTTGTTTTCTGTTATATTGATGCATTGGTTAACTGTTCAAAGCTGAAGCAAATCGAAATCTGCACTCTTTCTGATGAACTCGACAAGTCCATAGTGGGACTTTATGAGTTGGGCCAACTCGACGAGTCCATGCCCTGACTCGACGAGTTGGCTCGTCTGTTGGCATATTTTTCGGGATTTTGGCCACAATTGGATTAGGATCATTACCATAAACTGTTTTGACTGATAAAATTCGATTTTTCTGATAAGGTAATGATTATCCTCATCCAATTGAAAAACAATTGTCAAATTTTATGATAATTACTTGATTATATGATAAATTAATTATTTGTAGAATTTGATTTGAATTATCTTACCATATGAAATTAGATTAGGTCAAATTTTGTGATAAAGATAAATTATATGATTAATTTATTTGTTTTCAAATTTGATCTAAGAGTTTTTGAAAAGTTTCAAATTTTGCCCTCAAGTTTTGGAATTTAAAATTTGATTAAAAAGTTTTTGATTTTGAAATATTTAAATTCTAAACCCTAGAGTTTTAAAAGTTTAAAATTCAAACCTTATACTATTATAATATTAATAACTTAATACTTATATATATGGAGAGTCCATCACGGCCCACTTGCAAAAGATGCAAAGATATGTGGACCGCTTGCTAAAGTTGAATGTCAACTTTGACGAAGAGTTGGCTATTGACATTATCCTACACTCTTTGCTTCCTTGTTATGATCAGTTCAGAATGACTTATCATATGAACAAGGAGGAGTCACTCTAAGCAAGCTTCAAGGCCTACTGAGAACTGCTGAAAGTAGTTTAAAATGCAAGTCTGTTGTACCCACTCCTACTGCTGCTGCCCCAGTCCTGACAATTGGACATGGGAAAGGGAAGAAATTGAAAGCTCCTTCAAAGCATCACAAGGGAAAGTATCATGATGGATCCTCTTCAAGTGGGTAAAAAGGAGGTTCTGCTACTCCCTCATCCAATCCAAAGGAAGCAGAGTGCTTCCATTGTCATGAAAAAGGGCATTGGAAACGAAGATGCCCGAAGTATCTGCAGGATATCAAGGATGGGAAGATAAAGCCCACATTCGCAGGTATTTACACTATTCTGTTTAAAATTTCATCACATGCTAGTTCTTGGGTCCTTGATACAGGATGTGGTTTTCACATTTGTTCTGATTTGCAGGGTCTAAGAAGAAGTAGGGATGTGGAGCATGGGAAGATGAACCTGATCATGGGAAATAGGAAATCGTCGCCAGTTACCAAGATTGGAGTTTATTCTTTAGTGCTTAGTAGTGGGTTAGGGTTAGAATTGAATAATTGTTGCTACTCTTTAGAGATGACGAGGAATATTATTTCCTTTCATGGTTTGTACAGACAAGGTTTTAGATTTTCGTTTAATAATGAAATTGGTTCTATAAATGCTTTTTATAATGGTACCCATTATTTTGAAGCATTACCTTGTAATAGAGTGTATGAAACTGTGATGGTTGTTGATAACTTAGGAAATGATGTGTTGCATATTGATTCGTCTAATGGTTTAGACAAAGCATGCTTGTGGCATTGTCGTCTTGGACATGTCAACAAGAAGCGCATAGCCCAACTCCAAAAGGATGTAGTGTTAGAGTCTTTTGACCTTAGGTCAGATGACACGTGCGAGTCTTGTTTGCTTGGAAAGATGACCAAGTCACCCTTCACTGGTTCTTGTGAAAGGGGTGAGGGTTTGTTGGATCTCATACATATAGATGTGTGTGGACCCTTAAAATCCACCATAAGGGATGCGAGTCTTGTTTGCTTGGAAAGATGACCAAGTCTCCCTTCAGATCTGTATGCAACCCAAGTAAGAATCCTTGGGATACTAAGGAGCATGTAGGGGCAGGAATCGAGTGTGAGTATGCTCGAACGAGTCTTTGATGATTTTTCGTGTTGTGTTTCAGAGACATTATGGTGGATACACACCACAACCCCGAGGGCACCAGTGGTACCAGTGACAAGGAGATCCGTAGGATCATCCATGCTGAGGTGGGCGCAACTATGAACTATTAGAGAGGCCATACTAGAGATGTTCGGGTCTATTAAGACCACGTTGATTGAGACCTTCGATGAGTGATATGCTGCTGTTACTGAGGCTGCTGCTGTCGCAGCCACCGCAACCCTAGCTGCTTCGAGGTCACAGGGGGGTGACTCGTTATTGTTTCGGGAGTTCAGCAACACGAAGCCACCAGAGTTTGATGGGACACAGGATCCGATTGCTGCTATGAGATGGATCTCCGACATTTAGGGTGTTTTTACATGTGTTCATGCCCCGAGCACCTTAGAGTTCGGTTTGCACTGAACCAGCTTCGCTTGGGAGCGATGGACTGGTGGAAGTTCGTGACCGCCAGCTTTACTCCTGCAGATCATGCTGCAGTGACATGGGAGAGATTTACACAGTTGTTCCGAGACGATTATGTTCCCCCGGTGGAGAGGGAACGGTTAGCCCAGGAGTTTCTGTCTCTCAAGCAGAAGACAGAAACTGTGACTGAGATCACGAGGATGTTCCATGAGAGGGCACTGTTTTGTCCTGATCACGTGTCTACTAATCAGGCACATGTGATCCGATATCTGAGCATATTGAGGAGGGATATACGGGAGTTCGTGGCGAAATCGTCATACCGGAAATTGGCTGAGCTACAGACCAATGCCAGGAAGAGGGAAATTGAGCTTAAGTTGCAGACCAGAGATGAGGAGGAGTCCCGGGGTAGAGACAGGAGACCGACACAGTCGCAACCGGCGACGAAGCGGGCAAAGCCCGCTGATACGAAAGCTGGTGGCCAGAAGGGCCGCACTTGTGGCAAGTGCGGAAAGAGTCACGAGGGATCATGTCGGGTAGGGATTTGCTACAAATGTGGCAAAGAGGGGCACCTGGCGAAGGATTTCCCCAAGGGGTTTGCAGTTTGCTTTCACTGCAACCAGACCGGCCATCGGAAGACCGAGTTCCCTCAGCTCATTCAGCGATCAGCCCAGGGTTCCACTCCTGCTGCTTTACGAGCTACTGATAGTCGAACAGTGAAGGTCGAGACACTGAAAGCTCGCAGAGGAGGTCCGCGCAGCACCTGATGTCGTGGCTGGTACGTATTTTCTTATTTCTATTATTTTGAGATTTGTCTATGCTTATACTGTGTTGCATATAGGTACTTTTCTTGTGAGTTCTGTACCTGCTTTGGTGTTATTTGACTCAGGTACGAGTCGATCCTTCGTGTCTTTAGCTTTTAGTCGTCACATCAGTATCAGGCAAGAGGTGTTGAGTCGACCTCTGAGGGTTTCTATAGCCGACGAGCATGCAGTTTTTGCCACTGATGTATTCCGAGGATGTGTACTAGAGATTTTTGGTGTTGAATTCCCGATAGATATGGTGCCGATAGCGATGGGTGATGTATGTGTCATAGTGGGTATGGATTGGTTGAGTCGGTTTGGAGCTGTGATCGACTGTGAGCATCAGATGGTGACCATACGAGACCCTAGTGGGGGAGTGCTTACGGTGTATGGCGAGGGTACCAGATCTGGATAAGCTTTATGCTTTGCTGCCAGGGTGAGACAGAGTCTACAACAGGGTTGTATGAGCTTTTTGGCGTATGTGATGGATACGCGGGTTGCTATAGAGAGGCCGAGTTCTATCTTCGAGGTTCCGATAGTGTGCGAGTTTCCAGACGTTTTACATGAGGAATTGTCGGGTGTGCCTCCCGAGAGGCAAGTGGAGTTCCTGATTGATTTGGTTCTGGGTGCGGCACCTATTGCCAAGGCACCTTATCGCCTTGCGCCGCCTGAGATGCAGGAGTTATCCTCACAACTCCAGGAGCTGCTGGGGAAGGGTTTTATCAGATCGAGTAGCTCACCATGGGGAGCGCCGATCCTTTTTATCAAGAAAAAGGATGGTTCACACCGGATGTGCATCGATTACCAGGAGTTGAACAAGGTGACGGTCAAGAACCACTATCCACTACCGAGGATCGACGATTTATTCGATCAGTTGCAGGGGGCATCTTGGTTTTCCAAGATTGATTTGAGATTTGGATATCATCAGATGAGATTTTGCGAGGAGGATATCCAGAAGACGGCCTTTATGACTCGTTATGGGCACTACGAGTTTGTGGTGATGCCTTTCAGACTAACCAATGCACCGACAACGCTCATGGATCTCATGAACCGGGTGTGCATGCCTATATTGGACAAGTCGGTGATCGTGTTCATCGAGGACATCTTTGTATACTCGAGGACCAGAGAGCAGCACGAGAAGCATCTTCGGGAGATTCTTTGAGTATTGAGGACGGAGAGACTTTATGCCAAATTCTCCAAGTGTGATTTCTGGTTACGAGAGGTCCAGTTCTTAGGGCATCTCGTTAACCAAGATGGGATTTTGGTCGACCCGACCAAGATTGAGGCAGTTATGCGATGGGAGGTGCCGAGGTCCCCATCCGAGATCATGAGTTTTCTTGGCCTGGCAGGTTACTACCGGAGATGTATCAGGGATTTCTCCAAGATTGTCGTTCCTCTTACGAGATTGACCAGGAAGGGTGTTACTGTTTCTTGGGGGCCCGAGCACTAGGCCTCATTCGAGACTCTTCTCCAGAGATTGTGCGAAGCTCCAGTGTTATCCCTTCCTGAGGGAATGGAGGACTCGTAGTTTACTATGATGCATATATATCAGGGATGGGTGTCGTGTTGATGCAGAGGGGACACGTGATTGCATATGCATCGAGACAGTTGAAGCCTTATGAGATGAGGTATCCCACCCATGATTTGGAGTTGGGGTCAGTGGTGTTCGCCCTCAAGATTTGGTGCCACTATTTGTACGGTGTTCGGTGTACCATATACACGGACCATAAGAGCCTGAAGTACCTTATGGATCAGCCCAACCTGAATATGAGACATAGGAGATGGTTGGATGTAGTGAAAGACTGCGACTGTGAGATTTTATATCACCCTGGCAAGGATAATGTGGTAGCCGACGCCCTGAGTCGCCGAGCAGTGAGTGCTCCGATCCGAGACGTGTGTATGAGGATGACGGTGATGTCTCCAATCTTAGATACCATCCGAGAGGCCCAGGTGGAGGCCGTGAAACCAGAGAACCGTAATAGAGAGCGAGTGATTGGGTGGATTTCTAAGTTTGAGACAGATGGTCATGGGCTTATGACCTGTCATGGGCGGATATGGGTGCCGTATACAGGTGGAGCTCGGCATATTTTGATGGAGGAGGCCTATCGGTCGAGATTCTTGATCCATCCAGGAGCCACCAAGATGTATTTGGACTTGAAGAGGGATTATTGGTGGCCCTGTATGAAGAGAGATATGGCATGGGTAGTCAAGAGATGTTTGACCTGTCGTTAGGTCAAGGCGGAGCACCAGCGTCCACATGGCCTGTTGCAGCCTTTAGAGGTTCCCCAGTGGAAGTGGGAGCAGATCTCCATGGATTTTATCACCAAATTACCGAGGACCGCGCGAGGCGTTGATGCGATATGGGTGATTTTAGACCGCTTGACGAAGAGTGCTCACTTTTTGGCGATTAGTGAGAGCTCTTCTGCTGAGAAATTGGTCGAGATCGAGAGGTAGTAGCACGGCATGGGGTGCCGACGTCGATAGTGTCATAGCGAGATGTGTGTTTCACTTCCAGGTTCTGGAAGAAATTTCATGAGGAGTTGGGTACCCGGTTGCACTTCAGTACAACTTATCACCCACAGACAGACAGGCATAGTGAGCGGACGATTCAGACGCTCGAGGACATGTTGCGTGCATGTGTTATGGACTTTGGTAGAAGTTGGGACACTTACTTGCCCTTGGGTGAGTTTTCATATAACAACAACCATCATTCTAGTATCGGTATGCCTCCCTTCAAGATTTTATACGGGAGGAGATGCCAGACTCTAATTTGTTGGGGAGAGGCAGGGCAGGGAGTTATGGGGAGCACTGAGATAGTGCTCAAGACAACATAGCAGATCCAGCAGGCCAGACAGAGGTTACTGACAGCCTAGAGTCTTCAAAAGAGTTATGCAGACCGGCGACGATTAGAGTTAGAGTTCCAGGTCGGAGATTTTTTACCTCTTGAAGGTGTCCCAATCGAAAGGGGTGATTTGATTTAGGAAGTGGGGCAAGCTGGGCCCTAGATACATTGGTCCTTTCAGGGTGATCGCCCGAGTGGCTAAGGTAGCTTACCGGTTGGAGCTACCTGCAGAGTTGAGCTAGATTCATAACACCTTCCATGTGTCTCAGCTGAGGAAGTGTGTAGCCGATGAGACAGCAGTTGTACCTTTAGAAGACATTCAGGTGGATGCGAGCCTGAACTACATTGAGAGGCCGATAGCGATCGTGGATAGGAAGGTGAATGTCTTGAGGAATAAAGAGGCGCCTTTGGTTCAAGTTCAGTGGCAACATCGAAAGGGATCCGAGTGGACTTGGGAGCCGGAGTCTGAGATGCGAGAGCAGTACCCAGAGTTATTCTCGGGAAATGACTTCGAGGGCGAAGTCTGATTCTAGTGGGGGAGAATTGTAACATCCCGAGTCCCAGGTATATTATTTAATCATTGTTATTCATCTTGGCAGGGCAACTCGACGAGTTGGATGCCCCAACTCGCCGAGTAGAGGGGTTAATTGGCCGCGTGACTTTAGAGTCTACTCGACGAGTCGGAGGACCCCGACTCGACGAGTAGGAGTTGTGTGAGGAAAACCTAATTTTTCGGGTTTGTGTCCTATTTAAAGGACCTTAAGCCCTCATTTCCGCCACCCTTGTCACCCTACTACACTGTGAGAAACCCTAATCGAGCTGTAACCTTGTGTGAGGGAAAGAGAGCCTAATTTTGTGGGTTTTAGTGCATTCTTGGAGGAGAGTTGAAGAGCAAGGGACCTTGGACGAGAAGGAGCTTTTGGATCTGATGTTCACTCATTCTTAGCTACTGTTTGAAGGTAAAAAGTTGCTATCTTGCTCATATATTAATTAGATCTCGTTTTAGGGAGTTTAGGACCTTTTTCCCCATGGTTCTTTGAGATCTAGCATTTTATGAGCTTGAGATCTGGACATGTTGAGGTCCCATGAGCCCAAAGATACAAACTTTATCAAGCTTTGGACAATTTCCCATGCATGAGACCCCTTAAGGAGCTTGTTTGGGCATTTTGAGCAATAAATTCCATGCATGAACGTAAAGCTTGCAACTTTACGTGATAAGTGAGCCTTGGAAGGATAGATCCAGAGTATGAGACACCATTTCTGGCCAAAATAGTCTGAATGAGAAAGGGGCTGAAGGGACTCGACGAGTCGGTAAGCGGACTCGACGAGTCGGTTAGGGTTTTTTCTTCGACGAGTCTGGACACGTGTGACTCGGCGAGTTGATGAAACAACTCGACGAGTTAATTTGGAATTTCGCTACACTTCTGAGGAAACATGGGGACTCGACGAGTCACATAGATGCACTCGACAAGTTGGGTCAACAGGGACTGTTGACTCGAGTGTTGACTTCTGTTGACTTTTTGGGTCGGTCAAGGCTTGGATTATGGAGACCATGGAGGGGTAAAATGATCTTTTACCCATTCCGGGAGTTAGAGAGAGGGGTTAGTTTAATGTATTTAGAGTTGTGATTATAAGTGTTAATTAGAGATGATTATGACATGTAGGCGGGGATTAGACCGTTCGAGGGGTACGAGGTTTACTTGTTTACTTACGAGGTGAGTCTTCTCACTATACTTACCTTGAGTGGTAATTTGTGTGACCGGAGGGTCTTGTATGCTATTATTGAGTATTGTAATATCGTGCATTATGTCTTTGTGATTTATGCTGTGTATTATTCTGAGCTTTACTGAGTTAGGACTGGAGGGTCCACCCGAGTTGTGGGACCGGAGGGTTCCACTAAGACACATTGACTGGAGGGTCTTATTCGAGATATAGCCATGAGAGGCTAATGAGATGTGTGTGGTATTTTAGGAAATTCAATAAGCTTCGTGCTTACTGTGTTATGTGATATGTGTTTCAGGTACTTTTCAGAATCGCGGGAAGGCGCCGACTTGATTGTACACACGAGATGGAGTTATGTTTTGAGGATCCTGGATTTTTATTAAACAATTATGGATTTGTGTTTTTGATGATTTGACACTTTGGGGGGTTTTGTGAAATGTGTTAATGAGAATTATGTGATTTTAAAATGAAAAATTTGTTTGAAAATTTACGGTGTTACAAGGGTAGGACCTCTTATTCGAAGAATTATTTGGTCTTAGTAATATGTAATGGTATTCGCGAGCTAGTTAGGTAAAGGTAGCAGGGATTTCTTATGCAACTGATGGCGGAGAGTGGGTTAGAGGTTACCTTAGGGTAAGCCTAGGATGAGATTAGTACAGCGGGAAGTAGTAGTGAAAGGGACTTGGGGAAGTCAAGGCAATCCTTGAGGAAAGTATGGATAGACGTGGAAGGTAGTATGAGTCTGTACTACTGAAAGCAGAGGATCCATACTTGAGTCAAGGAAGGCTGAGATAGAACCAGGGAACTTGTAGAGTGTGTGTGAGACCTCTCGAGATTATGTATGACCCTGATGACTATATGTTTTGTTTCAGAATGGTGGTGACACGTCGCAGAGCGAAGGTTCAGGGTCAGGATCGGGTTTAGGATCAGGTTCAGGTTCGGGTGTAGGTTCCGAGCCAGTTGATGACGGACTACGGGAGTTCATCACGTCTGAGATTACGAGAGACATCCTTGAGGCGACCCCGGTGATTTTCGGGTCGATTAAGGAAGGGATTATTGAGCTGATGGATGATCGTCTGAGGGCATTTCAGAGTGATATGGAATCTGGCCAGTCAGTGACGCACACACTCTCCTTCAAGGACTTAAGGGGATGTGGTGCGCCAGACTTTCACGGGGTGAAGGACCCCATTGTGGCCAGGAGATGGATTGCAGACATCGAGTCTGCACAGTTGACTAGCTTCTGCCCTGAGGGGTCGAAGGTCCGGTATGATGCAGGATGTTTAAGAGACAGAGCTACAGATTGGTGGGAGGCAGTTAGTAATTCGTTGAGAGCCCCAGTCATTGAGGCTATGACCTGGTCAGACTTTGTGACCAGGTTTAGGGCTGAGTTTGTGCCAGCTGTGGAGCTTCAGCCACTGGCCAGGGAGTTTCTTGATACGAGGCAGACTACTGAGACGGTGGCGGAAATTACCGCCAAGTTCAGAGAGAGGGCGTTACTGGTGCCTCAGTACGCAGGGGACGAGGAAGACTCGATACCACGACATGTTGAGGGCTAACATCCGGAAACATGTCCGCTACTTGACATGCCCGACTTTGGACGACATGATTGCGAGGGTGAGGGAGAGAGAGATTGATATAGAGCACATCAGGAAGAGGAAGGCGGAGACTGAGCAGGTTACTGGGGTTTCTGGGAAGAAACTCAAGGGATTCGACTCTAGTTCGAAGGGCCAGCAGGGTCGGGGCCGCTGTGGGAAAAGCGGCAGGTCACATGAGGAGTTTGCCGAACTGGGGGATCGGGTTGCTATAATTGAGGCAAGACTGGGCACTTTGGCAGGGATTGTACTGCCCCTACCCTCACCTTCCAGATATCAGACCTGATTTGCTTTCATTGCAATCAGAAGGGCCATAAAAAGGCCAACTGCCCGAGATTAGTACCAGCAGCGTCAGTGGTGGCGCTAGCTCCAGCGACCCTACGGATCACGGATGGCCGACAGGGCAAGCCAGAGGCTCCAGTGATGAGGAGCCGAGCCTTCTATTTGACCGCCGAGGAGGTGCGTGTCGCACCGGATGTGGTGACGGGTATGTTTTCTTCTCCCTAACTCTTATTACATGTCGGTTATGATATTTATGTTCCATGTTTTATTTGTTTTGCTTAGGATCGTTCCATATGAATGGTATCCCAGTACAGGTGTTATTCGACTCGGGGGCGACCTGATCATTTGTCTCTCTTGCACTTAGCAAGAGGTTTTCTGAGTCTTCGGGGATGTTGGATTATCCTTTAGAGGTCGAGATTGCTGACGACCGATATGTCCGGGCATCAGAGGTTTTCAGAGATTGCGTTTTGAGGTTATATGACGAGCGTTACCTCGTGGATTTGGTTCCCATTCCGTTGCATGGGAACAAGGTTCTCATCGGCATGGATTGGATGAGCCCTAATGGGGTGGTGATCGACTTTGCACAGCAACTGGTGCGTACCAGGACCCCAAGTGGGGGAGAGTTGGTGGTTCAGGGCGAGAGGCCGCAACGAGGACCTGCTTTGTGCTTAGCAGCGAGGGTTAGGCACTACCTTCAGTAGGGTTGAATTGGGTACGTCGCCTACGTTATGGATACCCGGGAGGCGGGTGAAGAGATCGTGAGCGATGTACCGGTGGTGCGAGACTACCCGAATGTATTTCCAGAGGAGTTACCTGGGATACCTCCGGAGAAGCAGGTGGAGTTTAGGATCGACCTAGTCCCTGGTGCGGCTCCGATAGCCAGGGCACCATATTGGTTGGCTCCTCCCAAGATGCAGGAGTTGTCTACACAGCTGCAGGAGCTGTTAGACAAGGGATTCATTAGGCCGAGCAGTTCGCCTTGGGTAGCCCCGATCCTATTTGTGAAAAAGAAGGACGGGTCACATCGTATGTGTATAGACTACCGAGATCTGAACAAGGTAACGACAAAGAACCGTTACTCACTCCCGAGGATTGAAGATCTCTTCGACCAGCTACAGGGGGCATCCTGGTTTTCCAAGATAGATCTGCGTTCAGGCTGGGCATCCTGGTTTTCCAAGATAGATCTGCGTTCAGGCTACCACCAGAAGGGCCATAAAAAGGCCAACTGCCCGAGATTAGTACCAGCAGCGTCAGTGGTGGCGCTAGCTCCAGCGACCCTACGGATCACGGATGGCCGACAGGGCAAGCCAGAGGCTCCAGTGATGAGGAGCCGAGCCTTCTATTTGACCGCCGAGGAGGTGCGTGTCGCACCGGATGTGGTGACGGGTATGTTTTCTTCTCCCTAACTCTTATTACATGTCGGTTATGATATTTATGTTCCATGTTTTATTTGTTTTGCTTAGGATCGTTCCATATGAATGGTATCCCAGTACAGGTGTTATTCGACTCGGGGGCGACCTGATCATTTGTCTCTCTTGCACTTAGCAAGAGGTTTTCTGAGTCTTCGGGGATGTTGGATTATCCTTTAGAGGTCGAGATTGCTGACGACCGATATGTCCGGGCATCAGAGGTTTTCAGAGATTGCGTTTTGAGGTTATATGACGAGCGTTACCTCGTGGATTTGGTTCCCATTCCGTTGCATGGGAACAAGGTTCTCATCGGCATGGATTGGATGAGCCCTAATGGGGGTGGTGATCGACTTTGCACAGCAACTGGTGCGTACCAGGACCCCAAGTGGGGGAGAGTTGGTGGTTCAGGGCGAGAGGCCGCAACGAGGACCTGTTTTGTGCTTAGCAGCGAGGGTTAGGCACTACCTTCAGTAGGGTTGAATTGGGTACGTCGCCTACGTTATGGATACCCGGGAGGCGGGTGAAGAGATCGTGAGCGATGTACCGGTGGTGCGAGACTACCCGAATGTATTTCCAGAGGAGTTACCTGGGATACCTCCGGAGAAGCAGGTGGAGTTTAGGATCGACCTAGTCCCTGGTGCGGCTCCGATAGCCAGGGCACCATATTGGTTGGCTCCTCCCAAGATGCAGGAGTTGTCTACACAGCTGCAGGAGCTGTTAGACAAGGGATTCATTAGGCCGAGCAGTTCGCCTTGGGTAGCCCCGATCCTATTTGTGAAAAAGAAGGACGGGTCACATCGTATGTGTATAGACTACCGAGATCTGAACAAGGTAACGACAAAGAACCGTTACTCACTCCCGAGGATTGAAGATCTCTTCGACCAGCTACAGGGGGCATCCTGGTTTTCCAAGATAGATCTGCGTTCAGGCTACCACCAGATGTGAGTCAGAGATGAGCATGTACAGAAGACCGCTTTCCGGACTCGCTATGGCCACTATGAGTTCGTGGTGATGCCCTTTGGGCTCTCCAATGCCCCTGCCGCATTCATGGACCTCCTGAACCGTGCATGCAGACCGATGATGGATCGGTTTGTGATCGTCTTTATTGATGACATCTTGGTTTAGTCCAAGATGCAGGAGCAACATGAGTAGCACTTGCGAGAGGTGTTGGATACCCTGAGGAGGGAGAGCTTGTATGCTAAGTTCTCCAAGTGTGAGTTCTGGTTGCGCGAGGTGCAGTTTCTGGGGAACCTTGTCAACCAGAACGGTATCTTGGTCGACCCGGCCAAACAGGAGGCCATGATGAGATGGGAGGTTCCGAAGTCTCCATCTGAGATTCAGATTTTCCTCAGGTTAGCAGGCTATTACCGGAGATTCATACGGGATTTCTCCAAGATACAGTATCCTTGACCCGGCTGATGAAGAAGGCCGTTGTATTTCACTGGGGGTATGAGTAATAGGTAGCATTTGAGACCTTGAGGAAGAGGTTGTGCGAGGCGCCGATCTTGGGCGTAGTGGATTTTGTAGTGTACTGTGATGCGTCCATCTCGGGTTTGGGCGTAGAATTTCGCCCTCAAGATTTGGTGACACTACCTCTATGGGGTCCGTTGTACCGTTTACACGGACCACAAGAGCTTGAGGTACCTCATGGATCAGCCAAATCTGAACATGAGGCAGCGTCGGTGGTTAGATATGGTGAAGGATTACGACTGTGAGATCCTCTACCACCCGTGGAAGGCCAATGTTGTGGCCGATGCACTTAGCCGCTAGGCATTTGTAGCCCTGATCAGAGACATTTTCTTGAGGATGACGGTGGTGACTCCGCTTCTGGAGAAGATTCGATAGGCCCAGCAGGAGGCTATGAAGGAGGAACACCACAAGAGTGAGCGTATAATGGGCCAGATTTCCTCCTTCGACTATGATAGCCGTGGGCTGTTGACACTTCACCGTAGTGTGTGGGTGTCGTACGCAGGTTGTGTGTGTCAGATCTTGTTGGAGGAGGCGCACAAGTCCAGATTTTCTATCCATTATGGGGCAACAAAGATGTATAGAGATCTTCGTCCTGATTACTGGTGGCTCTACATGAAGCATGATGTATCCTGGTACGTCGAGAGGTGCTTGACCTGCAGGAAGGTCAAGGCCGAGCACAAGAGACCTCACAGCAATACACAACCGTTGGATATCCCTGTGTGGAAATGGGAGGATATTACTATGGATTTCATCAAGAAGCTTCCCAGGACCGCACAGAGAGTGGATTCGATTTGGTTCATCGTGGATCGGTTGACAAAGAGTGCCCACTTCATCCCGATCCAGGAGAGTATTTCGGCTGAGAAGCTGTCTGACATCTACATTAGAGAGGTAGTAGCTCGACACGGAGTGCCAGTTTCTGTGATTTCTGACCGAGACGTGCGGTCTACTTCCAGATTCTGGAAGAAATTTCATGATGAGTTGGGTACTCGTCTGCACTTTAGCATGGCTTTTCACCCACAGACGGATGGTCAGAGTGAATGGACAATCCAGATCTTGGAGGACATGCTGCGGTCGTATGTATTAGACTTCGGTGGTAGCTGGGATAACTACCTTCCCTTGGCATAGTTTTCCAACAATAATAGCTACCACGCGAGTATCGACCGTCGTCCCTTCGAGATGTTATATGGGAGGAAGTGTAGAACCCCGATATGATGGGGTGAGGTTGGACAGAGGGTTATGGGGAGTACCGAAGTGGTACTCAAGACGACGGAGAGGATCTAGCAGGTCCGGAGTACGCTTCAGACTGCTCAGAGTCGGTAGAAAAGTTATGCCGACAAGCGTCATTCGGACCTGGAGTTTCAGGTAGGAGATATGGTCCTCCTGAAGGTGTCACCTTGGAAAGGTGTCATCCGGTTCAGGAAGCGGGGCAAGTTGGGCCCCAGGTATATTGGTCCTTTCAGGGTTATAGCCCGGGTGGGCAAGGTGGCATATAGGTTGGATCTGTCGGCCGAGCTTAGTCAGATCCACAACACCTTTCATGTCTCCCAGCTGCAGAAGTGCTTGGTAGATGACTCTGAAGTGGTGCCTCTAGAGGATATTCAGGTGGATGACAGCTTGAACTACATCGAGCGACTGGTAGCCATCCTCTACAGGAAGACGAAGGATCTGAGGAACAAGAGGGTCGAGTTAGTGAAGGTGCAATGACAGCACCGCAAAGTCTCGGAATGGACTTGGGAGCCGGAGGACGAGATGAGGGAGCACTACCCCGAGTTATTCCCAGACGCAGCAGACTTCGAAGACGAAGTCTAAAATAAGTGGGGGAGATTTGTAACGCCCGGATCCTGGTATGTATTTTAAGTTAAATTATTCATTTTTGCAAGGGGACTCGACGAGTTGAGAGCCTCAACTCGATGAGTAGGGCTACCAGAGTGAAACCCTAATTTTCAGGGTTTTAGACCCTATTTAAGGACCTTAACACTTCATTGTAGCCTCCCTCATCGCCTCCCTCAGTCCAGCAAAACCCTAATTCGTGATCTTGAGCCTTTTGAGTGTGTGTGAGTGAAGAGAGAGTGATTCTTTGGAACCATTCATGGATGTGAGCATGTTTTGGAGTTATGAATTCAGATCTAGACGTCTAAGGCCTTATGAGACTTAAAGTTGCCAGATTTATTAAGTCTTGGCCCTTTCTCCATGCCTTAAATCTCTTTAGGAGTTTAGTTTTGGTGTTATTAGCTCATTGTCACCATGCATGAACGTAAAGTTAGAAACTTTACGTGGTAACTTAGTCCTAGGGGACCAGATCTGTGGTTTGGAAGCATTGGAATCGATTGGAAGTGACTGAATAGATTCAGACTTAGGGGGGACTCGACGAGTTGTTCATCCGACTCGGTGAGTTGGGTCGTGGTCCCCCAACCTTTCCTGTTACTGAGCAAACTCGTTGAGTCTAGAAGATGACTCAGCGAGTTGGCCATGGTTTTAGGTTATGAAGATTGAGGAACTCGACGAGTTCAATGAGGGACTCAGCGAGTTGTGAGTGAAATGTCCCGACTATGCTATGAGGAGGAACTCGACAAGTTCATGAAAGAACTCGAAGAGTCGGATCGGGATTTCAGGGTTTTATGGATCATGGAACTCGACGAGTTGATGAACCAACTCGGCGAGTTAAGTCAACCAGGATGTTGACTTTGACCAGGATGTTGACTTTGCTTTGACTTTGACCTTTGACCAGAGTTGACCCTTAAAGTAGTTATTAGTATGAAAGGGTAATTAATGGAGATAATTATGTGTAGGAGTTTGAGAGGAGTTGATCCAGGAGCCGAGGACAGTTCAACTACTTCACGAAATTGAGGTGAGTTACCTTCCAGTAGGAGTGGGTCGAAGGCACCAATGTCGGCCCACTAGTATTGATTATAGTTGAGATGAGTGTTTTTTTGATAATTATCCGGTATGCCACTATTTGTTATGCTTTATGTGCTAGTATGTTATGTTATTATTTGGTAGTGGTAGGGGTGAAATAGTCCCCAGTTACCGGTTGAAAGATACCAAAAGGGAGGCCAGCACCCAGATATGTTAGGCAGTTACCGGTTGAAAGATACCGAAAGGGAGGCCAGCACCTAGATATGCTAGGCAGTTACCGCTTGAAAGATACCGAAGGGGAGGCCAGCACCCAGATATGTTAGGCATTATGTGTTTATAAGGTATGTCGTATGATGGGGGAACTCACTAAGCTTTGTGCTTACGGTTTTCAGTTTTTGTTTCAGGTCCCTCTTCTTCGAAGGGAAAGGAGCCGGCACGGTAGCAGCGCATCACACGCACGATTTTCCGCATATGAGATTCTTAGGATTTATACTCTGACATTGTTTATCATGACATGTTTTGACTATTATTACTCTGGGTTTGTTATGAGTTGATATTATGGATGTTTTCAGACTAATGGTTTCTAATTATTATATTTTTAAAACAAAATTTTTGGTCCTGAATTTTGGGGTGTTACAACATCTGGGCAAGAACTCGTGCGCTGGGCGTTCTCTATGTCCGCCACCCAGTGTCGACTAACTATGGGATCCCTGACCCCAAAGAATCCCGACGTCCCGCACGCCTTAACCTCCCGGAACGAGGGAGTACGGGCCCCGACCTGGCCCGCAACAATCTCAGCTCTGAATGACCTGAGCCTCTCCTCAATAATCATCATCATCCCTTCCTTGACCGTCCCAAAATCATTGGGGTGGCATCAAGGATGCCCGTCGTAACCTTGGTTGCAATGAGCTCGCACAACCTCTCATCAAGGGGCTCGGTGCCGTCGCCCGAACCAGATCCCGATCCCCTTGCTCCAAATCGTGTCAACACCATACTGTAATACAATGTCATAAATCATAATGATCAAGATGTCCAAAAAGGGGATCCTCCCACATCGGTTCTCCTTAGAGCTTCCAGATCTAACATTAGTTCGGGTACAGGTCCTATGCTTTCAGTAGTACGAGACTAATACTACCTTCCACACCTACCTATACCTTCCCCAAGGTTCTACCTGATAACTCTAATTTGTCCCAGAGAAAAACATATCTCACGGGCTACAACACGACTCAAATCCTAGGTTATCCTAAGATTTGCTCTACCCACATCAAACCAGAAATTAGACCAATCATAACAGGTTGCCTTTATGCATGCAAATTATACACAGAAAAGGTTCAAATAGACTTTCGAATAATAGATTCTACCCTAGGACCACAACCAAACAATGAATGGGAAATAAGGCCAAATCAATCATTCTAAGACTATAAGCTCCTAACCGTATACAATTTTAAAAGCATACACATAGCAAAATCCATCCGACTATCATAATCCAAATCTCGGTATCACATGGCTAACATATTGGGGAACCACTTTCTTGAGCTCAGCCGATCACGCGCATTGCACTCTCCTCTTTTTCCATTTTAAGAAGTTTTTAACTTTTGATTTTTGAAAACAATTTTACCATTTCCTTAGTTTGAGTCCTGACACACCCAAGAGTGTGCCCGAATCCCTCAAACCAAGGTTCTGATACCAACTTGTAACAACCCAAATTTTCAAAAGAAATTTTTCATTTTAAGTAATCAAAACATTTCCAATAAACCACAAAATCTCAAGAACAATTGTTTTCAAATTCATAATATCAACATTTTTATTTCAAATATTAAAGTGTCCCATAAAACGCCTGAGAGAGTGCATGCCGCACCATCAAGCCTTTTCCTTGCCCTTAGGCTCAGAAGTACCTGAAACAATCAACAAACTGTAAGATAATGCTTAGTGAGTTCCCCGGAGCATACCCCAGACAATCCACATAATCACATAATCCATATTAGCTATAAAAGCTACATAAACCATATAAGCCATGCATACAACATATAAGGATGCCATGGAAACCCTCCAAGGTCTTACACCTAGTGCCACTGGAACCCCCACGTGGTCTTAACTACCTGCCATGGGAACCCCCACATGGTCTTTACTACCAAGAAATATCATACAAGCTAAACATGTGAATATGCTAGGATGCCATGGAAACCTCCAAGGTCTTACACTAATGCCATGGGAACCCCCACATGGTCTCAATCTACTACCACGGGAACCCCCCGGGTCTTCCATGCAAGAGTCATACCAACATAATGCATAATCAATCAACAATCCACATATCGTAAAATGGGTCGGCCTTAGTGCCTTAGACCCATTGGTATGGTGAGAAGACTCACCTTTCAAGAATGCTAAACGGATAAGATAGGATCAGAAAAGTCCCAACACACAGCTCCAACTCAACTGCCTATAACCATCATGTGATTAACTTATCAAAAACCCAAAATACCATAAATACCCTCAAAGTCAAACTTGGTCAACCATGGTCAAGTCAACAGTTAAGGTCAACAGTTCATGTTGACCCCAACTCGTCGAGTGCATCTAGCAACTCGTCGAGTTCCTTCAGAGTCCAGAAAACCAGGACAAACCTTATCCAACTCGCTGAGTTGTCTCATCAACTCGGCGAGTTCACTCAATATCCAGTAGACGGGGAAACCCGATCCAACTCGTCGAGTTGCCAGGGCAACTCGTCGAGTTTTCCCCTTATTTGCTTATTCGGATGATACGTTGATTGCAGGGACTCTGGGGCTTAGATCTGAAACCTAAAGGTGTCTAGAAGGATAAAGTTTCCAACTTTATCCTCTAGAACCACTCTGAATGGTCTAAAGCCCTTAACAAAGGTTGGAAAGCTCAAAAGTTAGCCATGTGGTTCAAAACTCTAGGGATCTGGAATCCCTCCTTTCCAGAAGATGTTCTAATCCTCAAAACGTTCCAAATATGGAGACTTTATGGACATTCATGTCCAATGCATCTCTTGAAGTCAAAATGGCCAAAGAGGGAAAATATACCCTAAAAATCCATGCATGACATCCATTCTTGACCAAAAGCTAGATCTAGCCCATCATGGGACCATTTTGCCATGCAGATTCATAAAATTGCAAACTTTATGAACCCCATGCATGCAATCGACAAGAATGATAGGAAATGAAGAGTAAACTCAAGATATAGTCATACTCTAAGAAAAAAAATCGAATTTTATGCTTACAATAGTCCACAAGATGGTCAAGCTCAAGAGTGAGGGCTTTGTTTGTTGGATCTCCTCCTTCTTCTCACTATCTTTTTCTTCTTAAGCTCCAAAAGTCACTCTAGCTCACAATATGAGAGAAAATGGAGATTAGGGTTTAGCACTGACGTTCTTAGGGTTTGGAGGCTGATGGAAGGTCAGCCTCAAGGTTTTAAGGAGATTATATAGGGTGCAAGCCTTAAAATTTAGGGTTTTCCTTTACAGCGCCTACTCGTCGAGTTGGGCCTTCCAACTAGTCGAGTAGGTCCTAAATCCCGCTTCCCACAAATGATCTCTACACGACGAGTTGGAGTTTCCCAACTCGTCGAGTTCTAGTCTAAAACCCTAAAATTCCAAAAAGAAATCGATACCTGAAACGAGCGTTACATCTAGAAGGTATTTAGGTGCTAAGAAGTTGGAATTTGTTTGTATTAAGCACTTAATGGGCATGCAAAGTTATAAAGTTGGAAACTTTATGACTCTCATGTTGGATTAGGTGTCTAAACCCATAACTATTTTTGGTATATACTTAAATTGATAGTAGCACAGTCCTTTTGGGTTGCCCTCAAGACTAGCAACTAGACAGAATGATTTTGGAGAAAGAGGTTGATTTATTATTTGATTAATAAATTTAAATAAATAATTTATTAATATATTATGAAGATAATATATTAATTAGAAATAGTAATATTTAATCATAAATTAATTAGAACTAATTTTAGGTTTAAAGGAATTAATTAAAAGTGCAGTGACTGAAATGTAATTGTTCAATAGTTGAGCAAGAGGCAGTCTAGAACCCTCCATAAGGTATGGACGGTTTTCATAGGCCTTAAGGTTTCTAGAATAGTCATTGGTGGAAAAAATAGGAAAGTGGATAATTACCCAGTTTAAGATTATCTTGGATTAGGGTTTATCTAGGGTTTCCTAACTGCACTATATAAACAACCTGAACCCTACAATTGTTGACCACCTATTCTTTAGAAGAGCCAGCCGAAAATTTGAGCATCTCTCCTCCTTCTTAATCATCTTCCATTGCTAGTGTTGGGTGTGAACCACTAGAGGCGTGACATTTGTGACGCTTGCTCTCAAGGCTTCATCAACATAAGGATTTGAATTGTTATTACTACATAACAATCAAGGTATGATTCTTCTAACCCTTATTTTGTGTATTTCAAAAATATGCTAGAAGATTAGGGTTTTCTATTTTGTTGTTCAAGTTGTATGTTCAATTAGAGAAAACTTAGATTAAATTTTAGGGTTGCATGCACACATTAGATTTATATGTTTTGCATAATTCCCATCATCTCAATGGTATTTTTGCCTTGGATCTGCATTTGGACGTGAAAAGTCGAAGTATTAACCTCTTAAGTGGTTAAGAAGGAAACATGTGTGTACTTTGGGTGTACCAAATGGTACGTTGCACGTACGCAGGTTGAGCCCCGATGCCTCGGACCACGAGTATGCCCCGCATACATCCGAAGTACCCCCCGCGTACGATGCCTGATTTGACTCGGCTAGGTTGACTCAGTGGATTTTGCTGACTTTGACCGGTTTTGACCAAGGGTATTTTCGGTATTTTGAGCTTTTAATTGAGATTAGATCCTTAGTTTTGGTTAAGTGATCGTTAAGCCGATTTTTCAGAACAGAGAATTATTCAGCTTGCATTCCGACTGAGAGGTGAGTTTTCCTCATTGTACTTGTGGGTCGAAGGCACCAATGCCGGCCCAACAGATTATGTAACCTGTTATAGGATGTTTCTCTGCTGTAGTGGTCTGTTAAGATCTGCATGTTTATCTGTTAGTTGGTATATGTTTATCTGTTATGCTTATGTAGACATAGTATGGTTGGGTTGAGGTTGTACTGCTTTGTGCGGTAGCCAACAAACCTAGGAGCAATCCAGACATAAGTTGTGGGTCCCGAGTGCAAGCAAGACTTATGTTGTGGGCTCAGGATCAATCCAGATATGAGTTGAGATCCCGATACGCATGCCAGACTCATACGGTGGGCTCAGGGGTAATCCACTCTTTTAGTTTTGGACCCAGTATATGTTGTTATATGTATGTGTGTGTTGGTACTTTGGGGGAACTCACTAAGCTTTGGCTTACATTTTTTAGTTTATCATTTCAGGTACTTCTGAGGATCGTGGAAGGAAAAGGTGTGATCGTACACAACTTCCTGTTTTATGTCACTGGGGCTAGGGAAAACTCTGATTTGAAATAATGCTTTTGAAACAATGACTCTTTTTTTTAAACGATGTTGATTAATGGTTGATTTTGAAAATTTTAAATTTCCTTTAATTTTGGAGTGTTACAAGTTGGTATTAGATCCTTGGTTTAAGAGAATTGGATGAACATTCGTGTGAATCCAAACTCAAACTAGGGAACTGCAAAAGTTTTTAAATTGATTTTCAAAATTGTTCTTAAAAGTAACCAAGGAAGGATGTGATGTGTACGACCAGCCGGAGCAAGAAAGTATACCCCAAGTTACCCACACTATTGTTTGGTATTATGTTTATGTTAGAACATCATGCTAGTGGTAGGCTAGGGATCTTCAGGAATTACATGATAGAACTGCCTGATAAATGATGCCTGATAGCCTAGGATTCTTTCTTTTAAATAACTAAGATTCTATAGCCTGGGAAGGTTTGGTTAGCCTTATTTCCTGTTCTTGTTTGATGAATGTTTTAGGGTAGAATCAAGTATTCGATTGTCTATAAGATCCAGTGTTATGTATGATTAACATACACGAGTGTTGCAGGGTTGGTGGAAGTTTCATGGATGGGTTATGTGTAAGCAACCGACCAATTGAGGAATGTCTAGCCTTTATCTAGGGAGTGAGAATAGGATGTATGTGTATTCTAGTGGGTGCTGTTAGGGTCTTTGTGATAATCTTCTGAGACAAACACGGGTAGGTGTGGAAGGTAGTATGGGCACGTACTACCGGAAGCACAGGACCCGTACGTGTAGCAGTGAAGTCACAACCCCTAAGGGTTTTGTTGTTTATAATAGCTCATATGGTATGAAATTCGCTTTATCTGATATTTTATGGTTGATTTTCAGTATGGCGATCACGAGGGGATCCAGATCAGGAGATGGAGCGAGTGGCCAGGATAGTTCGTGGTTGATTGAGGATGATATTATGGCGTTGATTTCTTCTGAGGTTGTGACTATTATCCTGGGACAGATACATGAGCTATTCGGGTCTATCAAGACCACCATAATTGAGTACTTTGAGGACTGTTACACTGCACTTACTGAGGCTCTTGTTGCTGCAGCTACCACGATCATTGTGGTCGCTGGGGTTCGTGGAGAGAGAGCCTTCTAGTACTGAGACTTCAACAATAAGATGCCCCTGGTGTTCGATGGAGTTCAAGATTTGATCAAGTGCGCCCTGAACCTTCTCAGGTTGGGGGCGAAGGATTGGTGGAGGTTGGTTACTAGCTCCTATACTCTGGAGCAGAGAGCTGCTATGTCATGGGAGCAGTTCTTTGAGATGTTCTACACGAGATATGTTCCATTAGTTGAGAGGGAGATATTGGCCCAGGAGTATTTGTACTTGAGGCAAGGGACTGAATCAGTGACAGAGATGACCAAGATGTTTACTGAGAGAGCATTGTTTTGTCCTGAGTTTGCTGCTTATGATCAAGCTCAGATGACCCGGTACTTGAGCATGCTCAAGACGGACATATTCCAGTTTGTGTCTACTCAACGCTATGGTACACTTGTGGAGTTATAGGACGCTGCTTGGAGGCGGGAGTTGAGTTGGAGCTCCAGACGAGAGAGCGAAGGTAGGCTCCGTCGCAGTCGCAACCTATGGAGAAGTGGTTCAAGGCCACTGATGTAAAATCTGAGAATCAGAGTGGTTGTACTTGTGGCAAGTGTAGCAAGGTTCATGATGGTCCTTGCCAAACTACTTTTGGGTGCCACAAATGTGGCAAGGAGGGGCATTACGCCAAGGACCGTCGCCAGCAGGTTCCAGCACCGACCACCAGGATCTGTTATCACTGTGAGCAAGTTGGCCATGTGAAGGCCAACTGTCCTTTGCTCACTGCAGGACCGGCGCAGGCTCTAGCGCCAGCTACTTTGAGGATCACCGATGGGTGACAGGGTAGGACGGAGCCCCTGAGGGCTTGAGGCCGCGCTTTTCAGCTCACAACAAAGGAGGCTAGGGCGGCGCCAGACGTCGTTACTGGTATGTTTCCATTTATCATTCTGTCGATTATATTATGGTATGCTTATGTTTATGTTTCTGATAGGTACATTCTTAGTGAATTCTTTTCCTGCTCTTGTTATATTCGACTCGGGTGCAAGTCGGTCCTTTGTACCTCAGTCTTTTAGTTGGGATTTCGATATAACCCTTGGCGGGTTGGAGTGTCCAATGCGGGTTTCTACCCCCAACGAACATGGGATTTCTGCATCCAGAGTGTATTATCCGATTGATTTGATTCCTATCCCCTTAGGAGATGTATGCGTGATAGTAAGGATGGATTAGCTGAGCAGGTTTGGTGCTATGATTGACTGCGAAGGTCAGCGAGTGGTAGTTCGAACCCCATGTGGGGGAGAACTGGTCATCTATGGAGAGGGTACTAGGATTGGGTCGGGGTTTTGTTTGGCGGCCAGGGCTCGGCAGTATATTCAACATGGTTGTATGGGCTATCTTGCCTATGTGGTTGATACACAGGTTGGGGAGCAGACATCAGTTTCAGATGTGCCAGTTGCTAAGGATTTTTGCAGATGTGTTTCGGGAGGAGTTACCCGGTGTGCCTCCCAAGAGGTAGGTTGAGTTCAGGATCGACCTAGTGCCAGGTGCGGCTCCGATTGCCAAGGCGTTGTACCAATTGGCATCTCCTGAGATGCAGGAGTTGTTCTCTCAACTTCAGGAGCTGTTAGGAAAACAGTTCATCAAATCTAGCAGTTCGCTGTGGGGAGCACTGATTTTGTTCGTCAAGAAGAAGGATGGTTCACACCGGTTGTGCATTGATTACCAGGAGTTGAACAAGTTGACGGTGAAGAACCGTTATCCCCTTTTACAGATTAACGACCTCTTTGATCAGTTGCACGGTGAATCTTGGTTCTCCAAGATCGATCTAAGGTCAGGGTATCATCAAGTGAGGGTTATAGAGGAGAAAGTGGAGAATACAACATTTCATACTCGTTATGGTCATTACAAGTTCGTTGTGATGCCATTTGGGTCACCAATGCGCCTGCGGTGTTTATGGATTTGATGAATCGAGTATGCAGGCTGATGCTTGATCAATCAGTTATTGTTTTTATTGATGATATATTGGTGTATTCCAAGACCGGAGATCAACACGAGGAGCACCTTAAAGAGCTTTTGGGAGTATTGAGGCGGGAATGGTTGTATGCCAAGTTCTCGAAGTGTCAGTTTTGGTTATGAGAGGTCCAGTTCCTTGGGCATCTCATTAAACAAAATGCGATTTTGGTCGATCCGGCCAAGATTGAGGCCGTGATGCAGTAAGAGGTCCCGAAGGTCCCCTCCGAGATCAGGAGTTTCTTGGGTTTAGCAGAATATTATCGGAGATTTATCTAGGATTTCTTCAAGGTTGTTGTACCCTTCACTTGTCTGACGAGGAAGGGCATGGATTTCCATTGGGGCCCGGAGCAGCAGACTGCGTTTGACACACTGCGACAGAGGTTATGTGAGGCCCCAGTGTTGACCCTTCCGGAGGGTGTCGAGTATTTTGTTGTATTTTGTGATGCATCCATCACTGGTTTTGGGGGCGGTTCCAAAAAACATCCCTAAAAATACGGTCCAAAAATTTCATTTTTAATTATTCACAAAACCATAAATACCATCCATCATCTCATAAAACATAAGTAATGTATCACGAAATCATCATATCAATATACTGTATCAAAACCACATGGCAAAATATCAGAGTCTAAAACATCCCAGGCTGAATGAATGGTATGTGCACTACAATTATCCCGAGCTCTTCCCTTCGCTACCAGAAGTACATGAAACCAAAACTGAAAACTATCAGCACGAAGCTTAGTGAGTCTCCCCAAACTACCCCATACCATAAACATAACATATAACATGCAGGTAGGAGATACGGGCCTCGTCCACACTCAAGGAGATACGGGCCCCTGCCCACACTCGGCTAACTATGAGATATGAGCCTCACCCACACTCATCTAATTCATAGATACGGGCCTCGCCCACACTCTGCTAACTAAGAGATACAGGCCCCGCCCACACTCAGCTGGCTAGGAGGTACGAGCCTCGCCCACGCTCCGTTATTCGGGAGATACGGGCCCCCGCCCACACACTGCTAACTAAACATACATACAAGTATCGCACAGACAACAAGTATAACTATAATCTACCAGTTCAATAACATACTCAGATATTACTAAGATATGGGCCCAGCCCACACTTAGCTACTAATCATAAACAAGTCTAAGATACGGGCCCAGCCCACACTTAGCTACTAAACATAAATCATTCTAAGATACGGGCCCAGCCCACACTTAGCTACTCTATACGTGCCGACATTGGTGCCTTATACCCATTCCTACTGAAGGAAACTCACCTCTCAAGTTGGCTTATGAAATCTCGTGTGAGGAATCTACGACTGCTGCTCCAACGACTCCCCGACTATCATTCACATAAATCACTTAGTCAAAAACTGAGAATCCTTTTAAGGGTAAAATGACAATTTTACCCCTGATCAAAGTCAACATTCTAAAATGACCCAACTTGCCGAGTTGACCTATCAACTCGCCGAGTTCTATAACTCAAAACTCCTGAAATCGCGATCCAACTCGTCGAGTCATCCCCCTGACTCGCCGAGTTCCCTGGCAGCTCATAATCGCGATTTGGCAAATCAACTCGTCGAGTCCCTTCACAGAGTCGTCGAGTTCTACCTTAAACTAAACCGAGACAATGCGACTCAACTCGTCGAGTTCCTATATGAACTCGACGAGTTCCTCTGTCTGTTTGGGCCATTTTAACAGATTAAGCCTCTACTCTCCAGATCCATAGTCCATACTTCATCTACACACTGGAAATGGCCTTTTAAGGGTAAAGTTTCTAACTTTACCCGCTAATAATCCTTCTTAGTGGGTTTAGCTAAAACCCTAGTTCCTTAGGACATAGATCTTTGTCCAAAAGCCTTATTACTCCAACTCAAAGCATGAAAACCGAGATCTAAGTCCTAGACACCAAATGAACACGTAAAGTCTCAGACTTTACTTCCATGCATGGCCTTTTGGGGCTTAAAATGCCATAATAACGTCTATAAGCTTGCATGGGGCTTCCATGGTCATAAAGTTTGCACCTTTATGCCATGAAACCCTTCTAGATCCCAGATCTGCAAGGTAAGCCACTTGGGACGTCCATGTCCCAGAGAGGAAGATTCTTGAACCAAAACCATCATAAAATGGAACTAAGGAGATCTAAAGAACTAATAGCCAAGTTCGAGACTTGATTACCAGAAAATGATGAGGATGGAAGGAAATCTCTGGATCTACTATCTTCTCCTTGAACCTTCTAGCTCCTTCTTCTTGAAGCTTCAAGAACACACAAAATCACTCAAGAATGGCTCACACACTCACAAAATGCTCTAGGGTTTCGTGGATTATGGTTTAGGAATTGGAGGCTGGAAATGAGGCCATAAGTTGGGGATTAAGATGCTTAAATAGGGTGCAAAATCCTGAATTTAGGGTTTCACTCTGGCAGACCTACTCGTCGAGTTGAGGGCTCTAAAACTCGTCGAGTAGATTGCTTAAAACCTTGCGTCCAATATCGTTTCTACTCGACGAGTCTGGGGCTCCCACCTCGTCGAGTAGCACTACAAAAATAAATAAATTATGATTAAATGCGTACCAGGAATCAGGCGTTACAATTCTCCCCCACTTGACTTAGACTTCGTCCTCGAAGTCTGCTGGATCTGCAAACAACTCCGGGTAGTGCTTCCTCATCTCCTCCTCGGGATCCCAAGTCCACTTTGGACCCCTGTAGTGCTGCCACTGCACCTTCACCAGCTCAACCGTCTTGTTCCTCAGCTCATTCGTCTTCTTATCGAGAATAGCTATTAGTTTCTCGATGTAATTTAGGATGTCATCAACCTGAATGTCCTCTAGAGGCACAACCGCCGAGTCATCCGCTAAGCACTTCCATAGCTGGGAAACGTGGAAGGTACTGTGGATCTGGCTGAGCTCTGTTGGAAGATCCAAGCGGTACGCCACCTTGCCTACCCGGGCTAAAACCCTGAAAGGGACGATATACCTGAGGCCCAGGTTGCACCGCTTCGGGAACCGGATGACACCTTTCCAAGGTGACACCTCCGGCAAGGTCAGGATCAGTGCCTCACATAACCGCTGTCTGAGAGTCTCGAAGGCTGCCTGCTACTCAGTCCCCCAGCGGAATGTCACTGACTTCTTGGTCAGTTGGGTCAAAGGAACAACGATCTTGGAGAAGTCCTGAATAAATCTCCAGTAATAACCCGCTAGACCCAGGAAACTCCGAATCTCAGTTGGAGACCTTGGAATCTCCCACTGCATCACGACCTTTATCTTGGCCGGATCGACCAGAATACCCTTGTGGTTGACAAGGTGGCCAAGAAATTGCACCTCGTGCAACCAGAACTCACACTTGGAGAACTTTGCGTAAAGTATCTCCCTCCTCAGTGTCTCCAGCACCTCCCTCAGGTGCTCCTCACGCAGTTCATGAGGTCCATGAACGCGACTGGAGCATTGGTGAGCCCAAACGGCATCACCACAAACTCATAGTGACCATAGCGAGTCCTAAAAGCCGTCTTCTGTACATCGTCGTCTCTGAATCGCATCTGGTGATAACCTGACCGCAAATCAATCTTGGAGAACCAAGATGCGCCCTGTAGCTGATCAAACAAATCATCAATCCTCGGGAGTGGATAACGGTTCTTCACTGTTACCTTATTCAGCCCCAGGTAGTCTATGTACAGGCGATGTGACCCGTCCTTCTTCTTCACAAACATGATCGGGGCTCCCCATGGCGAACTGCTCAGTCTGATAAATCCCTTGTCTAGCAGCTCCTGCAGCTGGGTAGACAACTACTGCATCTCGGGAGGAGCCTGTAAGTCCCAAATCTGCTTGTGCATCAATCAGATCCAATTTATGGTGCGGAATCCCAATCAATTGGATCAAAATAGAGAAGAAGGAGAAGAAGAATAAGATGAATCTAATGTATTGATGATATGAATGAAGATCCTTACAAGAGATTCACACACACACACACACTATTCTTCTCTCTAGTTTCTCTCTCTACAATATGCTCTCCTTCTCTAGCAGTAAAATCATTAACCACTCCATACCCCTAACACCTATATATATACTTGGGGAACATGGGCCGTAAATAGGTTCACGGCCGTGAACCAGTTCACGGCCGTAAACACCCATTGGGCCATAAACACCCCGTGAACACATCTAACCGCAAACACCAAGGATGTTTACGGTCCTAGACTAAAAAATACAATTGCCTAGAAAAGCAAAGTATAAACCATAATTTTAGACCCAACAATCCCCCCTTGGTTTATAGCTTTCTTTTCTAACTGACCCAACAAACTCCCCCTAAAAAGGTAGCTGGCTTTTCTTGTTAATCTTCATTGGGACCTTGGCTTCAGCATTAATCTTCAAATTCTTCACAACTTCAAGATGAACTTTATGAATCTTCAATGAATGACTTCATCTTGAGCAGTTGGGCTTTTCTTCAAAATTTGACATTGAACGCACGTTGGGTGAGGAGGCTTCTTGAAAGATAGCGCTTTCAGCTTGAGAATCTTCAGAGAGAATATCAGAGAGAAACAATCTTCTGGATCACTTCAGCAAGTACAAGATAGCAACAAATTGATTGAGGAGGCTTCAATGCAACTTGTCACATAATCTTCAAGTCAGCTTCACCTTGCTTTTGGGGTTGAAGGATTGAAAGTTGAAAGAATAGTCTTCATTTCTTGCTCCTTCGAATGAGAATTCTTCGATGATCACGGACGAAGCCTTGGCTTAGAAAATCTCGATACAGTCTCCATGAGTCTCATCTACATCTGAATTCACTTTTCAAGACAAAGCAAAAACTAAAAGAAATCTTAGCACACAATATTTTTGGATTTTTCATATTTTCTGGAAAAATAAAAACAGAAACAAGAATAATTTTTGATTTTTGATTTTTCTGAACAAGAAATAGAACAAAAATAACACTATTTTTGGATTTTTTTTTTAATTTTCTGATTTTTGTTTGATTTTTGATTTTTTTAATTCTCCCCCTAAATTTGTGCATAGAGGAAAACTATGCACAAATTTAACAAAAACAGAAATAATTTGGGATCAAAGTTATGAGACAGTCTTAACTTGTTTATCAGTACCTTCACCTTCATGAATAGATCTGGTCAATTGCCGGTATTATGGTCCACTTAAACACGAAGGATATCGACAAACTTTTCTAAATAAACCATTTAGCTGACGACGACCAGGGGTATTGTTGTCCATTTAAATTAAGCAGCGAGATCTACAGACAACCTCTAAATGGTTCGATTTTAGTTGCACTAGAACGTGTTCCCTACTTCCCGATATACCCTGGTTATCAAGAACTTCCTAAGGACTCCTTACTTTAGGTGAGTAAACAATTATTAAGGAGGAAGACAAATTTAGAGATAGATGCATATGTTGTGTCCCAGGTCGGATCTCTTTCAATCACGCAGAGGGGACAACATATGACTAACAGAGATAGATGGATTGAGAGGTAGTAGGGTGCATATGTTGTGTCCCAGGTCGTATCTTCCGATCACGCAGAGGGGACAACATATTGCTAACAGATAGAAAGAATTTCATAGATAAGGAGGTGCGTAGAAATAGAGTTGCATATGTTGCATTCTAGGTCAGATCTCTTCCAATCACGCAGAGGAAGCAACATATGACTGACAGATAGAAAGTAAGAAAATAATTTCCTACAGACCTACTTTATCAGAACCCCCCAGTTGCCCTATCAGAACCAGAATTAAGGACATAAGTCCGTACATCAAGGAAAAGTTGAACCATTGTTCTAGATGCGTATTAATTTAGTGTATCCAGTGGGTTCCCATGTTTATCTCACTGCTCAATCTACCCGAGCGTCGTATGGTCAGTCCAAACAATCCTATCTAAATCCACACTGTCAAATCCTTCGTGCCTACCAGCACATTGAACACAGAGTCTAGACAATTCAGATTCAGTCCCTTACACATGTTTAGATTGCCCGTTATCACTTTCTTGATATCACTTCCCAATAATATCTACTAACGAAAAACTATAAGAAATAAAAGATTGTCTTCAAAACGTATCAGTGTAAGATAAACTCAGGAGTATCGAGAAGAAAACTCAAACCGTAAGTCACCGATTGAATTTGCATCAGAAGGTCTGAGAATAGCACACATAATCTCAGAACAAATTCGAAAATTCTTCACATCGTTAAGCACTAACCCCATGAGTGATCCCTTCCTTTCTTCCTTTCCCGCAAATGACACATACTCTCAAACAAAGTTCTGAATGTTGTACAGTTGAGAGATGCCTCCTATCATGTGCCAGTAACAACCACTACCAACAAACCGAAGTCTGATGATATGCCTCCATAGCTGTTCCGAAACAGAGTGGGATCAGTTGGTCATTGGAACCCAGTCCATTTTGAAACTGGGTTGACCTTTGTCATCTTCGCAAGGTACTCTCTCCCATGACATGTCCTGCTTATCACAAACAGAAGATGTAGAAATATTAGAATCATTAGAAGATTTGGGAGAGTGAACCTTTGGTACCCATCCGTAGTTGGGTTTAACCCATTTCTTGTTCGATCCGATGGGTGCCTCTGCACTTGATTTTGAACTTGAAGCCGATCTTCGAGATGAATTTGAGCTAACTGATCTTGGTTTCACTGGAGCATCTCTTGGATTAGACTTCTTGGCCGGCATCCCCTTCTTGTTGTTGGAAGTTGGATTCTTAGCCTTGTGGGTTTGATTCTTAGCCTTCTGCGCGTTCCAGTCACCATTGTGCGATTGTGACCTCGAATGATTTCTTTTGAAGAATCTTCCACTTTGCGCGTTCTGCCAACCTTGTGCGTAGTAGGGAACGTATGTGCGATTTGGACAATTTTTGGCAATGTGTCCAGGTGTTCCACAGTGAAAACATGTCTTTTTCTTCACTGGGAAGTTGTTTCTTCCTGCCCCTGGTGGCGTGTCCTTGCCTTGTCTTTTATTGTTCCCACAAGCACACTTGCAAAAGGCACTCTGTTTTACTGGAATTGGTGGCCTGTATTTCTCAACAACAGATTTGTTAGGAGTGACTGAGTTAGAAGCAACAGGTTCAGAGTTCAAGGAGACATTGGTTTGTTCAATAGTGTTCTCCTTGTTCTCTTCTTCCACTACTTTACCTGCACAAGAAGTGGAAACATCAATATTTTTCATCTCAGCACCCTCAGTTGGCCCTGATTGTTCAGTCTTAACTGAAAATGGAACAGAGGGTTGACCATACTTAAGGTGTGCTTCATTTTCAATTTCTTCCTTAGTCAGAGGGGTGAAAGTGTAGTGATCATTGAAAGGAGGTGGAACATCGTGATACCCTAGACCCTTGTTTTGATTATCTTTAAATGTTAATTATTTTTCTATCATGGACACAACTACCTCACTTGACACATCAAATTTTTTAAAGTTGAATTCAATATCTTTATATTTTGCTTTTAATGCATCAAGTTCGGCAGTCACATCATCAAAATCCTTCTTAAGATATCTGTAATGGACACACTTGTCACTGTACTCTGCCTGTAATTTCCCAAAGTCCTTAGTCTTGGCCTCTAGCTGTTCTTTTAATGGATTTAGGCCTTTCCTAAGTTGGTACCCCTCATATTTAAGTTCCTCATTTTCTCTTTTTAATAAATCGATGTGTTCATGTAATTTTTTAAAGGTTTTAATGCAAGTTTGAGAGCATGAAACTTCATTGACCGGAATGTTTGAGGAACTCATTGTTTAAAAATATGCCCTTTGACTTAAAACTCAAAAGTCAACCTTAAAAGTCAAATTTAAAAAGTCAAACTTAAAAGTCAAACTTAAAAAATCAAACTTAAAAGTCAAACCGAAAAGCTAATTTTGAAAATTTGAAAGTTAAACGAGAAAGTCAAAGTTTAAAGTCAAAGGTCAAACTTTAAAAATCAAAGTCAAAGTTTTAAGTCAAAAGTAAAAAAAAAAAAAAGTCAAAAATTTGAGATCAAAAGTCAATTTAGAAATTCAAAAATTAAAAGCTAAAATTTTTGGAAGAAAATGGAATTTAAAAATAAAAGGAAATTGATTTTTTGGGTTAAAAGTGTTAAAACGCGAAATTAGGATCGATTGGGAGTCCTTTTAAATTAAATTCGGAAGGTTTGGAACAAGGCACTTGCTAGTCCAACTGGTAAGGCGTTGGAATGATGAAGCAGGGGACCAGGGTTCGATCCCTGGCAACCCCAAAATCGTTTCCTCTTTTTTTTTTAAATGAACGCTGGCCGTGAACTTCAGACTATCTGATCGAAGTCTCGCACACGCTGTTGACCGAGACCGAGGCTGTAGAACGAGCAAGTGGGCCGAGGAGTTGCTGGGCCGAGGAATTGCTGGACCGAGGAGTTGTTGGGCCGCAAACTGCTGAGCCGTAAACGTCTGAGAAACCCTAATTCGTGATTACGGCCGCCGCCAAGAAACCCTAGCTGTAAACGCTGCCGCTGAGAAACCCTAGCTGTAAACTGATTACGGTCGTAAACCCTTCAATGGCCGTAAACACTTTTACGGCCGTAAACCCTTCAATGGCCGTAAACACTTTTACGGCCGTAAACCCTTCAATGGCCGTAAACACTGCTTCAGATATCGTGAAAAAACATCGTTTTCACCCTTTTTGCTCCAAAACTCGATCAAAAACTCGTTTTTATCAAAAACACAATGAACAAACCCCCCCCCCTCCTAATTTTCAAAGATCTATCCAAAAACGTAAAAATCCTTCAAAAATAAGATCAAATATGCTCCAAATTTGACAAAAATGATTGATACAATCCAAGCTCTGATACCACTTGTAAGTCCCAAATCTGCTTGTGTATCAATCAGATCCAAATGATGGTGCGGAATCCCAATCAATTGGATCAAAATAGAGAAGAAGGAGAAGAAGAATAAGATGAATCTAATGTATTGATGATATGAATGAAGATCCTTACAAGAGATTCACACACACTTGCACCTTTCTCTGTCTCTAGGCCGTACACTCTCATCTATTCATCCACCACTCCTCACCCACCAAACATCTATTTATATGTATATGGGGAACATGGGTCGTAAATGGGTGCACGGCCGTGAACAGGTTCACAGCCGTGAACTGGTTTACGACCGTGAACTGGTTTACGGCCGTAAACATTCACCTGGCCATGAACACAGCCGCAAATGTATATTACATTACAGAAAAACCAATTGCCTAGATAAGCAAAGTAATATAGCAGGAACTGGAGCATGTGTCTTTGAAGAAGAAGCAACTTGGGGATAAGGTTGGGGAGCAGCAAATGATGATTGAGGAGCAGCAAATGATGACTGAGGAGCAGCAAATGGTTGAACTTGTGGATTGGTGAAAGATGAGAAAGCATTGTTTGACTGAATTCCAAGATTAGCAGAAGAATATGAGTTAATGTGATTGATCTCTCTTTGTTTGTCATCCAGATCACAAGCTTTAATGATGGCCATGATTTCAGCCAAACTAAGTCGATTAAGATCTTTTGTTTTCTTGATGACAGCGACATTCATATCCCATGTATTTGGGAGAGAGTTAAGCAACTTATTGTTGACTTGTGATCTTGGCACTGAGACACCAACTGAACTCATCTCAGTGGTGAGTGTGATAAAGCGTTGAAGTTGAGCTTCCAAAGTTTCTCCAAGAACATGATTAAACATATTGAATTTCTATCTCAGCGCGTCTTGACGGCTTTGTTTCATGTCCTCATTTCCTTCATACACTTCAATCAAAGCTTCCCACAGAGCTTTTGCAGATTTGCATTCCCGAAAACCCTGGGCAATTTCAGGAGAAAGAGTCATAGTAAGAGTAGCAAGTGCTCTTTCTTGCTGTTTAATTTTATCGAATTCTTCATCAGTGTACTCTTCGATAGCCTTGTCAACGATTGTTTTATCAGGAAGTGTCGTGGTGATTCTGATAAGACCCTTCAAAATACATCTCCAAATCTTGAAATCTTTCATCTTGATATATTTCTCCATACGATACTTCCATTCCGAAAACCCCTCAGTCGATAACAACCGGGGTATGCGAGTGGTAGTGCCCATAACTGAATCGAGTTCATGATGAGAATTTTGTGAATCCATTTTTTTAATTTTTTGATTTTTAATTAATTTTTTATTGTTAACTTGAAAAACCAAGAATTAAAACAAAAGTTAAATCAAAGAGACTATTTACGGCCAAGGTTTACGACCGTAATCAGTTCACAGCTTGAGATGTTTACGACCGAAAGCTTGTATACGGCCGTACACGAGTTTCCGGTCCTTGAAGATCCGAGGTTTACGACTTTTGAGGATTTATAGATCACGGTCTTTGAAGATCAATAGATTACGGTCGTGAAAGGTGTTTACGGCTGTACTCCCTTCAACAATTTCAACCGTAAACTTCCAGAAGTGATGAAAACACGAGTTTTTCTAGCAGTTTTGATCCCCTTAGCTATGAAAACGCAGAATCAAGCCTTGAACAATGAAGAAACTGAATATCTTTCAACCCTGAACACGACTGAAATTTTTTTTGACACTGGATTGCTCTGATACCACTTGTAAGTCCCAAATCTGCTTGTGTATCAATTAGATCCGTTTGATGGTGCGGAATCCCAATCAAACGGATGATGCCAGATCAAAATAGAAGAGAAGGAGAAGAAGAACAATATGAATCTTGTGTGATTTTATTAGAATGGAATGATGCTCCTTACACAAGATTCACTTTCTCTCTCTTCTCTCTCTTATCCGTAAACTCTTAAATGGCCGTGAACCCTTCAAGAGTCGTAAACCCTTCTTGGGCCGTAAACCCTTCAACAGTTATGAAAAAAACGACGTTTTCACCCTTTTTGCTCCAAAACTCGATCAAAAACTCGTTTTTATCAAAAACACGAAGAACAAACCCCCTATTTTGCCAAGATCTATCCAAAAACGCAGAAATCCTTCAAAAATAAGATCAAATACGCTCCAGATCTGACAAAAATGATTGATACAATCCAAGCTCTGATACCACTTGTAAGTCCCAAATATGTTTGTGTATCAATCAGATCCAATTGATGGTGCGGAATCCCAATCAATTGGATCAAAATAGAGAAGAAGTAGAAGAAGAAAAATATGAATCTAATGTATTGATGATATGAATGAAGATCCTTACAAGAGATTCACACACACACTATTCTTCTCTCTAGTTTCTCTCTCTACAATATGCTCTCCTTCTCTAGTAGTAAACTCATTAACCACTCCTCACCCCTAACACCTATATATATAATTGGGGAACATGGGCCGTAAATGGGTTCATGGCCGTGAACGAGTTCACGGCCGTAAACACCCATTGGGCCGCAAACACACCCGTGAACACATCTAACCGCAAACACCAAGGATGTTTACGGTCCTAGACTAAAAAATATAATTGCCTAGAAAAGAAAAGTATAAACCATAATTTTAGACCCAACAGAGCCAACCGATATGGTGCCTTGGCTATCGGAGCCGCACCTGGGACTAGGTCAATCCTAAACTCAACCTGCCTCTCTGGAAGTACCCCAGGTAAATCCTTCGGCAATACATCCGGGTACTCTCGCACTACCGGTACGTCATCTACTATCACCTTACCCTTATCCTGGGTATCCATGACATAGGCGACATAACCCATGCAACCCTACTGAAGGTAGCGCCTCGCTCTCGCTGCTGAGCATAGAGTCAATCCACCCTGCAGCCTCTCGCCCATAATCACTAACCCTCCCCCACTAGGAGTCCAAACCCTCACTAGCTGCTGCTCGTAGTCGATCACTGCCCCATTGGGGCTCAACCAATCCATGCCAACTATAACCTTATTCCCTCGCAGTGGAATAGGGACTTGGTCCACAGAAAACTGCTCATCAAATAATTGTAGTGTACATCCTCGGTGAACTCTCGCAACCCTAACAGTCCTATCGTCTGCTATCTCTACATCAAGTGGGCAATCCAACTCCCCAGGAGCCCCCGTGAATCGCTTGCTGAGCGCGAGTGACACAAAAGATCGGTTGGCCCCCGAATCAAACAGTACCAAAGCTGATATACCATTCACTAAGAATGATCCTATAAGAAAACACATAAACATAAGCAATAATCAGTATAAATAAAGAGATAAGGATGATATACATACCCGTCACCACGTCGGGAGCTGCTCGTGCCTCCTCTGCTGTCAACTGAAAGGCCCTGCTCTTCGCCACAGGCGCCTCACCCCAGCCCTGACGGTTGTCTGTAATCCTCAATGTAGCACCTGCCCTGCTGCTGCTAAACTCGGGCACTGGGAGCACTTGTGTCCCCTCTGATTGCACTGGAAGCAAATCAGGTCTGATATTATCGTGGTGGTGGTAGTAGTCATACAATCCCTGCTCAAATGTCCAGTTTGGCCGCAATTGAAGCAACCCGAACTACCTACCCTGCATACCCCATCATGTGTCCTACCACACTTGCCACAGCGGCCTCGGCCCTACTGGACCTTCCTTCGGGTATCTACCTTGGGCTTCTTGCCCGCACTCCCTGACTGAACCCCCTTTGGTTTCCTCTTCCTCTCCATCTCTAAATTCAACTCCCTCTCTCGAGCCCTAGCAATCATGTCCTCCAGCGTCTTGCAGCCGGAGCGGCTCACAAACTGGCGGATATCACTCCGCAACATCTCATAACATCGAGCCTTCTTCATCTCCTCGTCCGCCACATACTGCAGAACGAGAAGGTCCCTCTCCCTAAACATTGCGGTGATCTTTGTCACCGTCTCAGTCGTCTGCTAGAGATCCTGGAACTCCCTAGCGAGCTGCTGCACCTCTATCACAGGTGCAAGCTCGGCCTTGAACCTGGCCGAGAAGTCACTCCAAGTCATAACATCAAGAGTTGCATCGTCACCAATGGCATGTCCGACCTCCTCCCACGAGTCACATGCCCTGTCCTTCAGAAGACAGGAAGCAAGTCGAACCTTGTCCCCATCGGGACATCTGCTGGTGTGGAATGTGTTAGTGACATCAGCCAACCATCTAGTGCTCGTAATGGGGTCCCGAGCCCCATGGTAATCGGGAGCTCCACAAGCTCTAAAATCCATGAATGTCACTGTGCGTAACCCCATCATGGCCGCCACCTCGGCGCGGAAAGCACTCAATCTCTCATCCATAAGCTCCAAAATACCCTCCTTGATCGTGCTGAAGATCACAAGAGTCTGATCCAGAATACTACACGTGATCTCAGAGGATATGAACTCTTTCGTCTGGTCGTCTAGCTGCCCGGATCCAGAGCCCGAGCCTGATCCCTCACCGGCGCCTGAACTGTCGGCTGGTCTAGTGCGTAATACCATCATTCTGAAAAACACATCATAAAAACATCAAAATACTAATCATATCTCGAGGGATCACATATACTACAAGTTCCTTGGATTCATCTCAGCCTTCCATGATTCGAGTACGGATCCTCTGCTTTCAGTAGTACGGGCCCATACTACCTTCCACATCTATCCGTACTTTCCTCAAGAACTGCCATGACTTCACCAAGTCCCTTCTACTACTACTGCTTCACGCACTACTCTCATCCTAGGCTTTCCCTAGGGTAATCACCATCCCACTCTCCGCCATCAGCTGCATAAGAAGTCCCTGCTATCTCCCCCTAACTAGCTCGTGAATACAATTACATATCACTAAGACTAGATAATTCTTCGAATGAGAGATTCTACCCTACAACGGTTGGACTCAAACAAGAGCTGCACAATAGAGATAGACCTAACCTTTTGAAATTATTTAGTCCTCGCAATATGTAACTTGACAAATTCGTTTACTAGTTAGTAAAAGATAACTAGAACTCCTAAAAGCACAAAGCAAGCATCATTCGAGCATCGAGTAAACATAATCAAGAATATCTTATTCAGGCCATCCCTGACTAATCTGTACTAGCATGCAGTTCATAAAGCTGAGATACATATAACATGTATATAAGGCATCCTTCCTAGATCCTTAGCCCTAATCTAGCATGCAGTTCTCATAAAGCTGATATACAGATAACAGGCACATAAGGCATCCTTCCTAGATCCTTAGTCCTAATCTAGCATGCAATTTTCAAAACATATCATAACATAAACTTGTATGGGTAATTTGGGAGTACTTAATTGAGCTCGGCTGATTGCATGCACCATACCCCTTTTCTCTTTTCAAAATTCCTTTCACTTTTTAAAATCCTTTTGATAAAAATGATTTCCTTTTGAAAATTTTCATACCAATTCCTTAGTTTGAGTTCAGACACACCCGAGAGTATACCTGAATCCCTCAAACCAAGGCTCTGATACCAACTTGAAACATCCCAAAAAATACGATCCAAAAATTTCGTTTTTAATTATTCATAAAACCATAAATACCATCCATCATCTCATAAAACACAAGTAATGTATCACGAAATCATCATATCAATATACTGTACCAAAACCACGTGTCAAAATATCAGAGTCTAAAACATCCCAGGCTGAACGAATGGTGTGTAAACTGCAATCATCCCGAGCTCTTCCCTTTGCTACCGGAGGTACCTGAAACCAAAATTGAAAACTTTAGGCACGAAGCTTAGTGAGTCTCTGTAGGAACCCATTTTTATACGAACAGTGGATGCGGAAGAATAATATCTAGAAATTTATCGTGTATCAAAATATAAAAATATGAAGAACATGATGAGAATTCTTAGAAGATGAGAAAGAAAGAGAGATAAAATATATTTCATGAAGAACATAAGTGGGAGAAAGAAACTCTCCATGGATGGGAGAAATCCCACCACTTTCTCTCTCTAGAGATTACATTTTAGAAAAGGTGCATAATAAGAAATGACCATCTCTCCCTTTATATTTGAGGGAGAGACAAATACACCAACAATACAATAAAGGGAAAATACAACCTAACTACCACTCATTATTTGTAGAGCATTTCCATGCTCCAACATTCTCTCCCTAAATGCTTACAAATGATGAGAGATACAATAAGTGATACAAGGCTATAATACAGTAATCCGACTAGCAAGTAAGGTAATAAAATGAAACATAGTGAGAACCAAATGCTGAAATGACTCTGAAACCATGAAGTGTCTGTGAAGTCTGAAATTCGCCATGAATCTCTAAACAATGAAGGTCTTCGGCTTCAAAGTACAACCAATGAAGCAGAAAAAAATAAGATCCAAATCTTCAAACCAGTCATAATCACCGGAAGAAGAAGGTCACCATGAGCAAGTAGAAGATCCAATAAAAGAAACACTTCGGCTTCAAAAAGTCTGAAAAACATCTCGAGTTCTCGAATCATAATACACCAAGATTCTTCAAAGAATAACCTGCTAAAAATGTGAAACATCCATACAATGAAGTCTGGATAAAAATAATATGAGTCCAAAAACATGGTCCAGCAATGCCAAAAATTTGATCCAAGGATCAAAAATAAGTGCCACGTCACATCGCCAAAATAATCTTCGTCTTCAACATATCATAAATCCAAACTCGTGAAACCATAAGATCTGAACCGGATGCGAACACAAAATCATCCTGTGGTAGAGTCCGAATAATAAATAATCTGAATAGGAAAACATCGAGTAATGCCAAAAATTTGATCCGTAAAGACCAAAAATAGCTGCCACATCGCATCACTAAATAAATAATCGTCTTCAGAAGTCTTCAAAATCCAAACTCAGACAATCATAATAACCAAATCCTGATGATATTCTCTCCCTATTTTTGATAACCAATGACCGGATATCAAAAATCAACAAATCATCGGATGGAGAGTGTCGGATACCAAGAGCTAAGAGAGCTCTCCCTAGATGTATGAAGGGTCTAGATAAGACACGAGAAATAGAGTAAAAGAGATACTCTACGGTCATGAGAAGGTGGGTGATACAGTTGCTGAAGCTGCAAGAACAAATACCATAGAACGAAGAATCATTGCATGAAGAAATATCTATGTTGTGCCGAAAGTACCAAATATATCCAAACTGTGGTGCCGAAACTCTCGTAGTGGTCTTCAATAGAAAATAAAGTCCACATGCTCAAGATACATGATTCGTCAACCAAAGATCAAGAGCGCCAAGTCATAATATCCCATAAAGTGAAGAATGCGAAACAACTTTGTTGATCAATCGTCGTTGCGTTGCAAGCATCACAAGGAATAATATAAAGTCCGACTGCGGTATGAAGTACTCTTCCAAAAATAATCGGCATGAAATGAACCAATGTGACAATCCAAGGTTCGGTTTTGGCAAAAATTGGTGTTAAAAAAAATAATTGGTGTAAAAAAAATAATTGGTTTTCGTAACGCCCCGATTCTCATGTATTGTTTAAATAAGAATTTAATTGGTTTCAAGGCCTACTCGACGAGTTGGTTGCCTTACTCGTCGAGTAGCAGCGGGCTTGGTACGCGTGTTTAGTGGCCTACTCGCCGAGTCCATAAAGGGACTCGATGAGTAGGAGCTGGCAGATGAAACCCTAAATCCTGGGGTTTTGCACCCTATTTAAGGAAGCATAAGCCTCCTTTGGCCTCTTTGCAGTCCTTTGAGAGCCCTGAAAACCCTAATTCGTGTGGTGCTTCATTCTTGGGTGTCTAAAGCTTTGGGGAGGAGATCTTTGGAGAAGAAGAGCTTGGAGAACAAAAGGCTAGGAGCAAGGAAGTGTGGGAAATCAGAATGTACCTCAGATAGCATCATTTGGAGGTATCAAGTCGTCACCTTTTCTCCTTTTTCTTTCTAGAACTCTTTTGGTGGAGATATAGGGTTTTTATGGTTTGGTTGAGATGGTAATGTGGGATATGAGCTAGATCTGAAGTTGTAACTTCAGATATGTACCCTTCTTGAGTTCTAGAGTCATAAAGCTCTGAATTTGGTCATGTATGAAGCCTCTTTGAGTATGAAACTCCCATTGTGAGCTTGGATTTGACATTAAGAGCCTTTGTAGCTATGCATGCACGTAAAGTTTGCAACTTTACGTGAAAAGCATGCCTTAGAAGCTTGGATCTGTAGTTTGGAGCCGCTGCATGGCTCAAATGAGTCTGTATGGCAAAAAGGACTGAAGGGACTCGGCGAGTCGCATGGTCGGCTCGGCCAGTCACATGAAGATAGGCATGAACTCGGCGAGTTGGAAGAACAACTCCGTGTGTCCGATGAAGATTGTCATAGACTCGACGAGTGTATGAACAACTCGGCGAGTCGGATGAGGTTGCCCCAAATTATGTATGCGCGGGTAACTGTCGAGTTGCAAGAAGGAAGCTCTACGAGTGGCCTTAGGGTCTCGATCGTAAACCAAGGGAACTCGACGAGTCACTCAGGTGACTCGGCGAGTGGGTTAGTACTTCAAGGAACTCGGCGAGTAGCCGGGGGTACTCGGCGAGTCAAGGTCAACATGGACTGTTGACCTTGACTGATGACTTTGACTTTGACCAGGGTTTGATTAGTTGGCTTATAGGGTACCTTGAAGGGTTGGGAACTTATGGGTATGATTATACTATGGTAATAGGTGGTGGAGTTTGTGGCAGTGATCCGAGGGTTGAAGTTTATCTACCGAGTCGACATCTGCAAGGTGAGTTATCCTCACTATATCGATAGGGTCTAAGGCACCAAGGTCGGCCCTTTAGTTGTTATCGTTATGGTATGCTACATGTGGATATGATCTATTAGACCAGAATCAGGATAGACAGTATGTTATGCTCTTATGATCCGTAGGGATTGATATGTTAGTGACCTGCTAGGTCAGTGCTCTAGTTATGAGAGATTGCTATGTTTGGTAATCAGTGAGATAGATATGTTCGATGTTAGTATATGCCAGTAAATGTTAGTTACGCGCACATGGTTATTTGCTTATTGCTTGGATTGAGGCGGTCCTGCTTTGTGCTGAAGGCCAACACACCCTATGAGCGGTCCGGGAAGACTGTAGGCCCACGTGGCGGTCCAGTCATGCCGAAGGCTCGGTATAGATTCAGTTGGACTGTAGGCCTTGTAGGGCGGTCCAGTCAGGCCGATGGCCTAGTATGCATGTTAATTGATTGATTATTACGGATATGGTATTATCAGTGTGGTATTGGTATTTTGGGGGTAGCTCACTAAGCCCTCGGGCTTACATTTTTCAGTTTATTGTTTCAGGTACTTCAGGAGTTCATGGCAAGGCGAAGGCGTGACCGTACCGCTCCTCATCCTTATGATCTGGCTTCTGGGACACTCTGATTGAATAATGAATTGAAAACATTTTTTTGTAAACAATACTATTGGGTTTTATTTATGCTTGAAAAGTTTAAATTTGGCGTAAAATTTTTGGATGTTACTAGTTGGTAGCAGAGCCTTGGTTTGAGTGAATTGGGGGAAACACACGCGTGAACCCAGTCTCAAATCAAGGAAATTTTCGGAAGAAATTCTAAAATGGTTTTCAAAATAAAGGATGGAGGATGCAGAGGGTACGATCAGCCGGATCCTGTAAGTAAACCCCAAAATACCATACAGTTATTATGATATGTTAGAACAGCATGCTAGTGCTAGGCTAGGGATCTTCAGGAATCGAATGATAGACTTGCCTGATTATATGATGTCTACTAGCCTAGGGTTTCTTGTATATGGAATTGACATCATTACTATAGTCGTTAGTGTAGGCGTCACGGCTGTGCGTAATCAAGATCTTATAGCCTGAGAATGTTTGATCCAGTCTACGGATAGGATTGGATATTCGAAAGTCTATTGGGTCCAGCGTTATGTACGACTAGTCTGCACTAGCACTGCAGGGGTTGATGAAAGTTTCATGGATGTGTGGGTTGTGAGGAGCTGTGAGATCAGTTGTGGGATAGGCGATGTTTCCCTAGGAGTAAGGGTTGAGCGCATATTATGTTGATGATAGTGTTAGGGTGTTGTGGTGATACTTGAGACAAATATGGGTAGGTGTGGAAGGTAGTATGGGCCCGTACTACTGAAAGCACAGGACCCATACGCGTAGCAAGGAAGTCACAACCCCTAGGGTTTGTGGGTTTTGGACTCCCGATATTATGTTATTTATCTGATGACTTGAATATATATTTCAGTATGGTGGTGACGAGACGTGTTACTACTGGATCCGGGTCAGGATCAAGATCAGGATCAGGATCGGGAGACGGATGGTCGGAGGTGCCGATAGCACCTGAGCCCGTGGTACAGATAGGGACAGAGGAGTTGGATGCCAGGATCCGGGAGATTATGCACGACGAGATTGCTGCAGCGTTCCGAGCGCAGCTGCCAGAGATGTTTGGGTCGATTAAGACCACGATGGTTGAGTACTTTGATGAGCGATATGCAGCTCTAGCAGAGACAGCTGCCGCTGCAGCCACTTCGGCTGTAACTGCGGCAGGGGTTGAGGAGGAGCCGGCAGGGCTTTCCAGTACCGGGACTTCGATAACACGAAGCCCCCGACGTTTGATGGTACACAGGATGCGATCAGGGCTATGAGGTGGTTATCTGACGTGGAGGGATGTTTCTTCAGGTGTTCATGTCCTGCTGATCAGAAGGTCAGGTGTGCCCTGAACCTGCTGAGGCTTGGGGCAAAGGACTGGTGGAGATTGACGACAGGGTCGTACACTGATGATCAGCGAGCTGCTGTTACTTGGGAGCAGTTTCAGGATATGTTCCGCACCCACTAAGTTCCACGCGTTGAGCGGGAGCGGCTTGCTCAGGAGTTTTTGACATTGAGACAGGATGGAGAGTCAGTGATGGAGATCACTCGTATGTTCACAGAGAGGGCTATGTTCTGCCCGGAGTTCGCTTCAGAGCAGTCTCAGATGACTCGTTATCTGAGTATGCTCAAGACTGATATTCGAAAGTTTGTTTCTACGCAACGTTGTGAGACTCTTTTGGATCTTCAGGAAGCCGCGAGGCGGCGCGAGTTGGAGATAGAGCTGTAGTTGAAGGAGCAGCGTTAGGTTCCGGCACAGTCTCAGCCGGCATCTAAGCGGTCCAAGACCGCTGATACTCGGACTGGGGGTTAGCAGAGCCGCACTTGTGGCAAGTGTGGCAGGGGTCATTCTGGGATTTGTCGAGCAGGAGCTGGTTGCCACAAATGTGGCAAGGAGGGGCACTATGCCAGGGACTGTCGCCAGTCCGCCCCTCTAGCAGATATGAGGATTTGTTATCATTGTCATCAGGTTGGTCATGTGAAGACCAACTGCCCGCAGCTCGCTGCCAAGCCGGCGCAGGGACCCACACCGACTACTTTGAGGATTGGGGATGGGAGGCCAGTCAAGGCGGAGCCTCCGAAGGCTCAGGGGCGCCTTCCAGCTCACGGCCGAGGAGGCCAAGGCAGCACCGGATGTGGTTGCTGGTATGTTTCTATTTTCTGTTTCAGTCATTTTATCTATGTTGTGCTTATCGTTGGTACATGTGTTTAGGTACGTTTTTAGTAAACTCTTTGCCTGCATTGGTTTTATTTGACTCGGGGGCGAGTCGGTCGTTTGTATCTCAGACTTTCAGTAGAGAGTTCAGTGTGTCGGTAGATGAGCTTGAGTGTCTATTGCGAGTTTCGATCGCCAACGAGCACGGGATTTATGCTTCTTCGTTTTACCGGGGATGCGAGCTGGAGATTTTCGGGGTATCATTCCCGATAGATTTGATTCCTATTCCTATGGGGGAAGTATGTGTGATCGTAGGGATGGATTGGCTCAGCCAGTTTGGCGCCATGATCGACTGTGAGGGACAACGAGTAGTAGTTCGAACCCCAAGTGGGGGAGAACTGGTGGTATATGGTGAGGGCACCAGAGTAGGATCAGGGTTTTGTTCGGCTGCCAGGGCTCGGTAGTATATTCAGCACGGATGTGCAGGCTATTTAGCGTGTGTGGTGGACACGCGGATCAGGGATCAAACTTGAGTTTCAGAGGTCCCGGTGGTTAGAGAGTTTGCTGACGTGTTTCCAGAGGAGTTACCTAGAGTGCCTCCGGAGAGGCAGGTGGAGTTCAGGATTGATCTGGTGCCGGGTGCATCCCCTATCGCTAAGGCGCCGTACCGACTGGCACCGCCAGAGATGCAGGAGTTGTCATCTCAGTTGCAGGAGCTGCTGGGTAAGCAGTTTATTCGTCCGAGTAGTTCCCCATGGGGAGCACCGATCCTCTTCGTCAGGAAGAAGGACGGTTCGCACAGGATGTGCATCGACTACAGGGAGTTGAACAAGCTAACGGTGAAGAACCGTTATCCACTCCCAAGGATAGATGATCTTTTCGATCAGCTGCAGGGCGCATCTTGGTTTTCCAAGATCGACTTGAGATCCGGGTATCACCAGGTCAGGGTGAGGGAAGAAGACGTGGAGAAGACCGCGTTTCGGACTCGTTATGGTCATTACGAGTTCGTGGTGATGCCATTTGGGCTCACCAATGCGCCGACAGTATTCATGGATTTGATGAATCGGGTCTGCAGACCGATGCTCGATCGCTCGGTCATTGTGTTCATAGATGATATATTGGTGTTTCCAAGACCCGAGAGCAGCACGAGGAGGACCTCGGGGAGCTGCTGGAGGTTCTACGACGAGAACGGTTGTATGCCAAGTTCTCGAAGTGTGAGTTTTGGTTACAAGAGGTCCAGTTCCTCGGACATCTCGTTAACCAGGAGGGGATTTTGGTCGACCCGGCCAAAGTCGAGGCGGTTATGCAGTGGGAGATTCCGAAATCTCCCTCATACATCAGGAGTTTCTTGGGATTAGCAGGGTACTACCGGAGATTTATTCGAGATTTTTCCAAGGTTGCAGTACCCCTCACTCGTCTAACGAGGAAGGGGGTGGATTTCCGGTGGGGCCCTGAGCAGCAGAGGGCGTTTGAGACCCTCCAGCGATGTTTATGTGAGGCGCCAGTGTTGACGCTCCCCGAGGGAGTCGAGGATTTCGTAGTATTTTGTGATGCGTCCATCACAGGTCTGGGGGCGGTCCTCATGCAGAGGGGACGGGTGATAGCCTATGCATCGCGGCAGCTGAAGCCGCATGAGACGAGATTCCCTACGCACGATCTTGAGTTGGGAGCGGTGGTTTTCGCTCTCAAGATTTGGAGGCATTATCTGTACGGGGTCCGATGTACTATATACACGGATCACAAGAGTTTGAGGCACATCATGGATCAGCCGAACCTGATATGAGGCAGTGCAGGTGGCTGGATGTAGTCAAGGACTATAATTGTGAGATCCTTTACCATCCTGGTAAAGAGAATGTGGTTGCGGACGCTTTGAGCCGCAAGTCAGCTGGGGCTACTACCCCAACAATATGTATGAGGATAGCGGTGGATTACCCGCTTGTGAGTTTGATTAGGGATGCTTAGGTTGAGGGCATGAGACCAGAGAACTGGAAGTTGGAGCGAAGTAAGGGCGAGAGCACCCGGTTTATTCAGGATAGCCGCAGATTATTGACCCGACACGGTCGGGTTTGGGTCCAGATGTCCGGAGGGGTCCGGCAGACAGTGATGGAGGAGACTCATAAGTCTCACTTTTCTATACACCCGGGGGCCACCAAGATGTACCGGGATTTGAGTTTGAGCTACTGGTGGCCATGCATGAAGCGAGAAATCGCTTGGTACGTCGAGAGGTGCTTGACTTGTAGGATGGTCAAGGTCGAGCATCAGAGGCCGCATGGTAAACTGCAGCCCCTGGAGCAAAGAGGTGATGGGATTTTTCATAGTCACATGGTTTTTACTTGGGAAGGCAAATATAAGTGGAATACTCTTTACCCAAAAGAGCAAAAAGGACAAAGTGCTTTATACAAACATATTACGTCCATTTTTTCTTCACATTAAAGATCCACAGCAAGAATAAAGAGGAATAAAAGTCTTCATACCTCAAGAAGATTCATAAGCTGCTGGGTAGAATAAACTCCACTATCTTCAAGAAAATAAGCCCATTATTTTGTGTCTTTTCTTCCAAGATTAAAAGAACTCACTAGAACAATTTCTTCAACAATTTGAGACCACAAAAATAATTTCTTCTCCCATTTTTTTCATTTCTTCAACAGAAAATACTAAGAACACCAAGAACAAAAATTTCCAGCAATGAATTTGATTGAGCAGCAGCAACATAATTATTCTACTAAGTAAGAATCATCCCATAAAAATAGAAAACTCATCAGAAATTTCCGGTTTGAACCCGAAAATTCTTGCAAAAAACACGAAAAACTTCAAGATAATCACCGAACGGGAGTCGTTCCCTTGAACTTGTCGATTAAACCTTCAAGGTACGGCTCTGATACCAATTGTAGGAACTCATTTTTATACGAACGGTGGATGCGGAAGAATAATATCTAGAAATTTATCGTGTATCAAAATATAAAAATATGAAGAACATGATGAGAATTCTTAGAAGATGAGAAAGAAAGAGAGATAAAATATATTTTATGAAGAACATAGGTGGGAGAAAGAAACTCTCCCTGGATGGGAGAAATCCCACCACTTTCTCTCTCTAGAGATTACATTTTAGAGAAGGTGCATAATAATAAATGACCATCTCTCCCTTTATATATGAGGGAGAGACAAATGCACCAACAATACAATAAAGGGAAAATACAACCTAACTACCACTCATTATTTGTAGAGCATTTCCATGCTCCAACAGTCTCCCCAAACTACCCCATACCATACACATAACATATAACATGCAACTAGGAGATACGGGCCTCGCCCACACTTAAGGAGATACGGGCCCACGCTCACACTTGACTAACTATGAGATACGGGCCTCTCCCACACTCAGATACTTCAGAGACACGGGCCTCGCCCACACATAGCTAACTAAGAGATACGGGCCCCGCCCACACTCAGCTGGCTAGGAGGTACGAGCCTTGCCCACACTCTGCTATTTGGGAGATACGGGCCCCTGCCCACACCCCGCTAACTAAACATACATACAAGTATTACACATACAACAAGTATAACTATAATCTACCAGTTCAATAACATACTCAGATATTACTAAGATACGGGCCCAGCCCACACTTAACTACTAATCATAAACAAGTCTAAGATACTGGCCCAGCCCACACTTAGCTACTAAACATAAATCATTCCAATATACGGGCCCAGCCCACACTTATCTACTCTATATGGGCTGGAATTGGTGCTTTAGACCCGTTCCTACTGAAGGAAACTCACCTCTCAAGCTAGCTAATGAAATCTCATGTGAGGAATCTCCGACTGCTACTCCACCGACTCCCCGGCTATCATTCACATAAATCACTTAGTCAAAAACTGAGAATCCTTGTAAGGGTAAAATGACCATTTTACCCCTGGTCAAAGTCAACATTCTGAAATGACCCAAATCACTGAGTTGACCTATCAACTCACCGAGTTCTATAACTCAAAACTCCTAAAATCACGATCCAACTCGTCGAGTCATCCCCCTGACTCGCCGAGTTCCTTGGCTGCTCATAATCGCGATTTAGCAAATCAAATCCTCGAGTTCCTTCACAGACTCGTCGAGTTATACCTTAAACTAAACCGGGACAACACTACTCAACTCGTCGAGTTCCTCTATGGAGTCGACGAGTTCCTCTATCTGTTTGGGCCATCTTAACAGTTTAAGCCTCTACTCTCCAGATCCAAAGTCCATACTTCATCTACATATTGGAAATGCCATTTTAAGGGTAAAGTTTCCAACTTTACCCACTAATAATCCTTCTTAGTGGGTTTAGCTAAAACTCTAGTTCCTTAGGACATAGATCGTTGTCCAAAAGCCTTATTACTCCAACCCAAAGCATGAAATCCAAGATCTAAGTCCTCGACACCAAATGAACACGTAAAGTCTCAGACTTTACTTCCATGCATGGCCTTTTTGGGCTTAAAAGGCCATAATAATGTCTATAAGCTTGCATTGGGCTTCTATGGTCATAAAGTTTGCACCGTTATGCCATGAAACCCCTTCTAGATCCCAGATCTGCAAGGTAAGCCACTTGGGACGTCCATGTCCCACAGAGCAAGATTCTTAAACCAAAACCATCATAAAATGGAACTAAGGAGATCTAAAGAACTAATAGCCAAGTTAGAGACTTGATTACCATAAAATGATGAGGATGAAAGGAAATCTCTGGATATACTATCTTCTCCTTGAACCTTCTAGCTCCTTCTTCTTCTTCAAGCTTCAAGAACACATAAAATCACTCAAGAATGTCTCACACACTCACAAAATGCTCTAGGGTTTTGTGGATTAGGGTTTAGGACTTGGAGGCTGGAAATGAGGCCATAAGGTGGGGATTAAGATGCTTAAATAGGGTGCAAAACTCCGAATTTAGGGTTTCACTATGGCAGACCTACTTGCCGATTTGAGGACTCTCAACGCGTCGAGTAGATTGCTTAAAACCTTGCGTCCAATCTCGTTTCTACTCGACGAGTATGGGGCTCCCAACTCGTCGAGTAGCACTACAAAAATAAATAAATTATGATTAAATGCGTACCAGGAATCAAGAGTTATAGGTTCTTATGCAGAGAGGGCGAGTCATTGTGTATGCTTCCCAGCAGCTGAAGCCGCATGAGGCACGATATCCTACTCATGATCTGGAGTTAGAGGCAATAGTGTTTTCCCTCGAAATTTTGAGACATTATCTATATAGGGTCTGGTGTACCGTCTACATGGATCTCAAGAGTTTGAGGTATCTCATGGACCATCCAAACCTGAACATGAGGCAACGCAGGTGGCTTGACATGGTCCCGAATTATGACTACAAGATCCTTTACCATCTGGGTAAAGCGAACGTGGTCGCGGATGCTTTGAGCCGCAAGTCGGTTGGATCTTCAGCTGGGGATATGTGTATGAGGATAACCATTGATTCTCCATTTTTGGATTTGATTAGAGGGGCATAGGAAGAAGGAGTCAAGAAGGAGAACTAGAAACAGGAGAGGATCAGAGGCGAGATCGATGGATTTATCACCGATAGTCGGGGATTGTTGACCCTGTGTGGTCGGGTTTGGATTCCGATTTATGGTGGGGTTACACAGATAGTTTTGGAGGAGGCACATAAGTCTCGCTTTTTGATATATTCGAGAGATACCAAGATGTATCATGATTTGAGACTAATTTACTGGTGGCCGTGTATGAAGAGGGAGATAGCTTGGTACGTTGAGAGGTGCTTGACCTGTAGGATGGTCAAGGCCGAGCACCAGAGGCCGCATGGCAAGCTGCAACCTTTGGAAGTTCCCTTGTGGAAGTGGAACAGATCTCCATGGATTTTATCACTAAGCTACCGAGGACTGCCAAGGCCTTTGATGCTATATGGGTCATCGTGGATCGATTGACCAAGAGTGCCCACTTTTTGGCCATCCAGGAGAGCGAATCAGCAGAGAAATTGGCCGATGTGTATGTTCGCGAGATTGTTGCTCGTCATGGGGTTCCGGTTTCCATTATATTAGATCGAGATGTTCGGTTTACTTCACGTTTCAGGCAGAAGTTCCACGAGGAACTGGGTACGAGGCTGCATTTCAGCACTGCTTATCATTCGCAGACTAACGGCCAGAGTGAGCGGACCATCCAAACACTTGAGGATACGTTGCAGGATTGTGTCATAGATTTTGGTGGGAATTAGGATTCTACCTACCTCTCGCAGATTCTCCTACAATAAGAGTTATCACTCTATCATTGGTGCACCGCCCTTCGAGCTTCTGTATAGTCGGAGATGTCGTACCCTAGTTTGTTAGGGAGGTTGGTCACAGAGTCATGGGGAGGACTGAGGCAGTCCTCCATACTACAAAGCTCACCCAGTAGATCAGGAAGAGATTGCAGACAACTCAGAGTCAACAGAAGAGCTATGCCGACCGGAATCGATCAGAGTTAGAGTTTCAGGTCGGCGATGTGTTACTACTTAAGGTATCACCCTGGAAGGGTGTAATACGCTTCAGTAATAAGGGGAAATTGGGTCCCCGATATATTGGTGCATTCCATGTGATCGCTAGGGTGGGCAGGGTGGCCTAGAGCGGTTGGATTTACCGAGCGAGCTTAGTCAGATCCATATCACTTTCCATGTTTCGTAGTAGCAGAAATACATGTTGGATGATGAGGCAGTGGTCCCTTTGGATGATATTCGGCAGGCTCTTAGTGGTATTTTGGCCTTGGATCTGCATTTGGACGCGAAAAGTCGAAGTATTAAGCTATTAAGTGGTTAAGAAGGAAACATGTGCATATGTTGCACGTACGTAGGTTGAGCCCCGATGCCCCGGACCACAAGTACGCCTCACATACATCCGAAGTACGCCCCTCGTGCGAAGCTTGAGTTGACTCGGTGGATTTTGCTGATTTTGATAGGTTTTCACCAAGGGCATTTTGGGTATTTTGAGCTATTAATTGAGATTACGTCCTTGGTTTTGGTTAGGTGATCGTTGAGCCGATTTTTCAGAAAAGAGAATTATTCAGCTTGCATTCCGACTGAGAGGTGAGTTTTCCTCACTGTACTTGTGGGTCGAAGGCACCAATGTTGGCCCAACAGATTATGTATCCTGTTATAGGATGTTGCTATGCTGTAGTGGTTTGTTAAGATCTGTATGTTTATCTGTTAGTTGGTATATGTTTATCTGTTATGCTTATGTCGACATAGTATGGTTGGGTTGAGGTTGTACTGCTTTGTGCGGTAGCCAACAAACCTAAGAGCAATCCAGACATAAGTTGTGGGCCCCGAGTGCAAGCCAGACTTATGTTGTGGGCTCAGGAGCAATCCAGATATGAGTTGAGAACCCGATAGGCATGCCAGACTCATACGGTGGGCTCAAGGGTAATCCACTCTTTTAGCTATGGACCCAATATATGTTGTTATATGTATGTGTGTGTTCGTACTTTGGATGAACTCACTAAGCTTTGCCTAACAGTTTTTAGTTTATCATTTCAGGTACTTCTGAGGATCATAGGAAGGAAAATGCATGATCGTCCACAACTGCCTGTTTTATGTCACTGGGTCTTTGGAAAAACTCTGATTTGAAATAATGCTTTTGAAACAATGACTCTTTTTTTGTAAACGATGTTGATTAATGGTTGATTTTGAAAATTTTAAATTTCCTTGAATTTTGGAGTGTTACATTTATGCTGACGTTGCTCATTTTTCTTTGTGACACGTGGCTAGCTTCTAGAATTGTGTGTCACGCCTCCGGCTCGTGGCGCTACCAGGAAATCTTTAAACATTCGTATCTTCTTCATACGAACTCCGTTTTTGACATTCTTTATATCCATGTGTAGCTATTGATGAGATCTATAACTTTCTTTTAGACTTCGTCAGTTAGTTCTCGATTTATTTTTAAAGTTATACTTTTTAACAGGCTTAGATTGTTAAAGTCCGTTTAAAAATCAAAACTCTTCCATACGAAATCCGCTCTTGACTGTCTTTATATCGAAGAAATCATACTGACGACATCTTCAACTCTTGTTTAAATTGTTTCAGCTAACAATCAACCTATTTGAGTTTCAATTTTTGTGTTAAGACAACTGCACTGAAACTTCGAAAAATCATAACTTCCTCATATCAAGTCAAATTTAGACGTTCTCTTTACGCATGCTATCAGTTTCACGATTACTACAACTTTCGTTTAGATTACTTAGGATAATAAGGAATCTATTAAAAATTCACTTGTTACAATATGCATAGTCGTGTCGGTTTAATCGCGGAACTTCGAAGAAGCATAACTTCTTCATACGAAGTCGGATTTCAGAGTCCTTCATATGTACAGAATCCTTGTTACACCTACTACAATTTTTGTTAAGATTATTTATCCTAAATAACCTTCTATCAAACTGTCGAATTTATCGATTATCGATAAATTCCCAAAAAAACCTTGTAATATATAGTCTGCAACGCGCAAGACTAATGATCTCCCTATTCGAGGGTTCAAATTATAATAATTATCACTCATTATATTTTAATTATCTAGCCCGAAGTTGCGGGAGTTATAGAATGTCATGGGCACCCCGATTATTTCTTATAGACAAGTAAGCTATCATCTTTCCTTGTCATATTTGACATTCCATTACTATATTTTATTCCCAGGTTGAGTGAAAATAGGTCATTTACTTTTGGTGAAATTCAAGTGGAAGTTACTAAAGAAAGCTTCACACATGTTTATCTATCTATTCTTCTTTCATTTTCTGTCACTTTCATAGCAAATTATTATCATTAGTGATAGGTAACGATCTTCTTTTTTTTAGCTTCGGAATCGCTCACCCATCTTAAATGGGAGGTTATAAGGCTAATGATACCTTTGGCAGTCTATACCAGATCAACTATACCTCGACAACATGTTTTCATAGGCTGCAAGAACTAGGGTAATATTTTTAATTTATTTATTACATAACATAATTAATAGTTATATTAAATAAATAATGAAAATCGTTAAAATTATATGCCCTCATCTGCCCCTCATAGTATGCATTTGTTTACAACATGTAACGTCCCAAAATTTAAAACCAAAAATTTAGTTTTCATAATAATAAAACCATCAACCAAAACATGTTCATAAGCCATAAAGGAAAATCATAGTATGTCAATCAATCATCTCAATACATCAGAAATAAAACATAAATCGTGGTGTGTGCGATGCGATCAACCTGAGCTCTTCCCCTTTGATACGGAAGTACCTGAAACATAAACTGAAAACCGTAATCTCGAAGTTTAGTGAGTTACCCAAAATACCGCATACCATACATATATGCCATCTCAAGGCTGTGCCAGGTCTATTTCACCCTCGGGTCTATTTCACCCTAAAGTCTATTTCAACTCATGCGTCGACCCAAGCCGTATCGGGTCTATTTCACCCCCAAGTCTATTTCAACTCATATGTCAGCACTAGGTTGCATCGGGTCTATTTCACCCCACACACACACACACATATATATATATATATATATATATATATATATATATATATATATATATATATATATATATATATATATATATATATATATATATATATATATATATATATATATATATAGAGAGAGAGAGAGAGAGAGAGAAAATAGGCACACAGACATATAACACATACAACAGGAGGCACAAAGACTACAATCACATAATATATCCTAGTGTCCTACAGTATAATAACAAAACTCACCTCAGTCTACTGTCAGTCAAACAAATGATCAGGCTGCTGAACCGGAAAATTCATGTGCTAATCAATCAAATAAAACCCCAATTAATAATTGGGCCATAAACCATAAATAATCTATTTCATTTGTCCAACACCCAAGGTAAAAGACCATTTTACCCTTTCCTCTCTTAACCCAATAACTGATGCCCAACCCAATGACACCCAAAAGCCCAATATGGCCTAAATTCCAAAATGATACCCTAAGCCCATTATGGCCTAAATCCAATAAGGCCCAAAGCCTAACAATGACCCGAATTCAGAAAGATTAGTGGCCTAACAAGGCCCAAACCCCTAATAGTCCAAATATAGCCCAAATCACAAAAGTCAACAGTTGTTGAATACGCCCAACTTACTCAAAGTTATGTCCTATGAATGCCATCTTTGGCTCGTACGCGTTGCATACGAGCTGGTTTCGCCCAACATACTCCACAACAGTCCAAACTCGCCATTAAGTGTTTAATCAGTTAAGCCACTAAGTCCAATTCTCATATCTAATTTGACATGATGTCTTAACATGTAAATTTAGTAACTTTACTTCTTTTCATATCTTAATGGGACCCAATACTCAATAAAACACATAATAAGAACCCAAACTCATGCATGGTCCAATATAACACTTCAATATTGCATTATTATGTATAAGGGACCTCAAAAATGCAAAGATCTACCATCCCTATCTTCTGGAGTAGCTCATACTCTCAAGCATGGCTTAAAGAAACATAAAAAGCATAAAAACAACCCCTAAATAGATCTAGCAAAAGAACCATCAAGTTAAGAGCTTTATACCTCCAAAAGCTTTCCAAGTTGGTGACGATTCTGGATCCACAAGCTCTAGCCACACCAATGCAACTTCCAAGAGTTCTTATTCCTTCAAGACCAACAAAAAAACCTTCGAGGTTCACTTCCAAGCTCAAAACACTCAAAAGGAAATTAGGATTTCGTTCTTAGGGTTTGGAGAGGTGGAGGATGGCCATAATAAACTCCATGAGTAACTTAAGGTGTTTAAATAGGGCACAAACCCAAAAAGTTAGGGTTTTCCCCAGGTGACCGTACGCCCTGCGTACCTCCACATACGCCCCGCGTATGTGGGTGCCTCCGCGACCATGCCATCAATCCAGTATGCCCAGCGTACTCCTAGCATACGCCCAACGTACTCGGCTAGGGACCACTATGCAAGAATTTTTAAGGTTAAGGGCAAAAAGGATAAATACCTGAAATGCAAATGTTACAATTCTCCCCCACTTGAATCAGACTTCATCCTCGAAATACGTCGTTGTGAACAACTCCAGATAATGCTCCCTCATCTCGACCTTAGGCTCCCACGTGTATTCTTAACCCTTGCGGTGCTGCCATTGCACCTTTACCAAATCCACCGACTTGGTCCACAGAGCCTTCACCTTCCTGTCAAGGATGGCAATTAGTCTTTTAATATAATTCAGGCGATCAACCACCTGAATATCCTCCAATGGAACCACTGCAGATTCATCAACCAAACATTTCCATAGCCGAGAGACGTGAAATGTGCTACGGATTTGACTAAGCTCCTCGGGTAGATCCAAGTGATAAACAACCCTGCCCACCCGGGCCAAAACCCTAAAAGGACCGATATACCTGGGGCCCAACTTACCCCTCTTCCTAAATCGGATGACACCTTTCCAAGGTGACACCTTCAGGAAAACCATATCCACAACCTGGAAATCTAGATCTGATCAGCGCTTGTCGAAATAGCTTTTCTTTTGACTCTGTGTTGTCTGAAATCTACCCCGAACCTGCTGAATCAACTCAATAGTCTTGAGTACCACCTCAGTACTCCCCATGACTCGTTGACCAAACTCACCCCAACATATCGAGGTCTTGCACTTCCTCCTATAGAGCATCTCAAAAGGAGGTAGATCAATGCTGGCGTGATAACTGTTGTTATATGAAAACTCCGCCAAAGGGAGATACGTATCCCAAATCCCACCGAAATCCAATATACATGCCCAAAGCATATCCTCTAAGGTCTGGATACCATGTTCAGTCTATCCATCAGTCAGCAGGTGGAAAGCCCTGCTGAAATGCAGCCGAGTACCCAACTCCTCGTGAAACCTCTTCCAAAACTTGGAAGTAAACCAAACACACCCGTTTGAAACCACTGAAACCGGCACCCCATGCCTTGCCACAACCTCCCTGATGTAAATGCCAGCTAACTTCTCCGCAGAGATACTCTCCTGAATCATAATGAAATGCATGATCTTGGTTAATCGATCCATGATGACCCATATCGAATCCACTATGCATGTTGTCCATGGAAACTTCGTGATGAAATCCATAGTAATCTCTTTCCATTTCCAAATGGGAATGTCTAACGGCTGCAACTTTCTGTGAGGTCGCTGATGCTCGGCTTTGACTTTCCAACAAGTCAGGTACCTCTCCACATACCAGGTCACATCTCTCTTCATGTGTGGCCACCAATAGTCGAGTTGGAGATCCATATATATTTTTGTTGCTCTGGGATGAATAAAGAACCTCGTCTTTTGCGCCTCCTTCATTAAAAACTAGCGTGCACCTCCCAAATAAGGAACACACACCCTCTGATGAAGGGTCAATAACCCCCGGTTATCATAATCAATGGAAGCCACCTGACCCACTATGCTCTCACTCTTCTGGTGCTATTCATTCATAGCCTCAACCTGAGCCTCTCGGATATTCTCTAAAAGTGGTATAATCACTGTCATCCTTAAACATACCTCCCTGAGTAGAGTCGCGACCGCCTTGCGGCTGAGAGCATCGGCCACCACATTGGCCTTCCCCAGGTGATAAAAGATCTCACAATCATAATCCTTCACCACATCCAACCATCTACGCTGCCTCATGTTCAGATTCGGCTGATCCATCAAATACCTCAGGCTCTTGTAATATGTGTAGATAGTACAGCGGGTCCCATAGAGGTAATGTCCCCAAATATTAAGGGCAAAAACCACCACCCCCAACTCCAAATCAGGCGTAGGGTAATTTGCCTCATGAGGCTTCATCTTCCTCGAAACGTAAGCAATAACATGACCCCGCTGCATCAACACTACTCCTAATCCTGTGATCGACGAATCACAATATACCACAAAATCCTTAATACCCTTGGCAGGGTCAAAATCGGAGCCTCACATAACCGTTGTCTCAGAGTCTGAAATGTTGCCTGCTGCTCAGGCCCCCAATGATACATGATGGTCTTCTTCATCAATCGAGTCAGAGGAACCGCTATCTTGAAGAAATCCTCAATTAATCTCCGATAGTAACCTGCCAATCCCAGGAAACTCCGAATCTAAAATGGAGACCTTGGAACCACCCACCTCAGAAACTGCACCTCGCGCAACCAGAACCCATACTTGGAGAACTTCGCATATAATTTCTCCCTCCTCAAAGTCTCCAATACCTCCCTCAGATGCTCCTCATTCAACTCCTGGGTCTTGGAATAGACCAGGATGTCATCAATGAACACAATCGAATACCGATCCAACATAGGTCTGCATACACGATTCATGAGATCCATGAATGCAGCTGGACCATTGGTGAGCCCGAAGGGCATCACCACGAACTTGTAACGACCATAACAAGTCTGGAAGGTCATCTTCTGTGTGTTCTCCTCTCTCACCCTCATCTGATGATAACCCAAACACAGATCAATCTTGGAAAACCAAGACGCACCCTGAAGCTGGTCAAATAAATCGTCAATCCTCGAGAGTGGATAATAGTCCTTCACCGTTAGCTTATTCAGCTCCCGATAGTCGATACACATCCGATGCGAACCATCCTTCTTCTTCACAAACAAGATCAGCGCCCCCCATGGTGAGCTAATTGGATGAATAAATCTGATGTCTAACAGCTCCTGCAGTTGTGTAGACAACTCCTGCATCTTAGGAGGTGCAAACTAATAAGGTGCCTTGGCTATTGGAGTTGCATGAGGAACAAAGTCAATCTGAAACTCCACCTGCCTCTCCGGGGGCACTCTAGGAAAATCCTCCAGGAATACATCCGGATATTCCCGAATAACCGGAACTTCGTCCACAGTTACCTTACCTTTCTCCCAGGTATCCATCACATAGGCAACAAATCCAGAACAGCCATGTTGAAGATAGCACTTGGCCCTAGCTGCTGAACATAAAACCGTCCCGCGCTGAACACCCTCTCCCTGAATCACCAACTCTCCCCCACTTGGGGTCCGAATATGCACCAACTGATGCTCACAATCAATCATTTCCCCATTGGGGCTCAGCCAATCCATCCCCACAATAACCTTGCTCTCACGCAGGGGAATAGGAACCAAATCGATCGGATACCGCTCGTTGAACAACTCCAAGACACAACCCCGATGAACCCTCGATACTCACACAGGATGATCATCAGCAATCTCAACCTCTAATGGATAATCTAGCTCCCTCATATTATCGGCAGACCTCTTGCTGAGCATAAGAGATACAAAAGATCGGGTTGCCCCCAAATCAAACAATACCAAAACAGAGATACCGTTCACAAGGAATGATCCTAAAACAAAATACACAGATATAAGCAGAATAATCAACATAAATAAAGAGATGAGGAGAATATACATACACGTAACAACATCAGGTGATGCACGAGCCTCCTTGCTTGTTAACTGAAAAGCCCTGCTCCTCACAACAGGGGCATCCGCCTTGCCCTGACGGCTATCCATGATCCTCAAAGACGTCGGAGCGGGAGGTGCAGCTGGTACTGCCGCTGCTAGACTAGGACAATCGACCTTTTTATGGCCCCTCTGATTGCAATGGAAGCAAATCAGACGTGATCCCTAGTTAGTGGTTGTGCAATTCCGACTAAAGTGCCCAGTTTTTCCGTACTTAAAGCAGCCTGATCCACCACCCCTGCAAGCTCCATCATGTGTCTTAACACACTTGCCATAGCGGCCCCGACCCTCCTGGCCTCTCGATCTCCAATAAAAAACCTTGTGCCTCTTTCCCGAACTCTCTGAACTCTGAACCTGATCAGGCTTCCTCTTCTTCTCCATCTCCAAATCAATATATCTCTCTGGCTCGCATGATCATACCATCCAGTGTCTTGTAACTGGATCGGCTCACAAACTGCCTGATATTGATCTTTACTATCTCTTAGTATTCCTCCTTCTTCATCTCCTCGTCTACTACATACTGCAGAACCAATAACGCCCTCTCACAGAACATAGCAGTGATCTCCACCACCGTCTTAGTAGTCTGGCGAAGGTCCTGAACTCCCTAGCCAACTACTGGACCTTAATCACAGGTGCAAAATCAGCCCGAAACCTTGACACAAAATTCTCCCAAGGCGTGTCCAACGTCCTCCCACCAGTCTCGAGCTCTGTCTTTCAGAAGACATGATGCAAGTCTGACATTCGCCCCTTCGGGGAAACAACTAGTATGGAAGGCGTTTGTGACATCCGCTAACCAACGCCTTCTCGCCATTGGGTCCTTCTTCACAAAGAACTCTGAATCCCCACATGCCCGAAACTCACCGAAAATCAAAGTGTGAGCTCCCATCATCGCCTCCATCTCAAAACGAAAAGCGCCGAAGCGCTCATCCAGAATCTCCAGAATACCCTCCTTGACCGTGCGAAAGATCACAGGAGTCTACTCACGAATGTTGCGGGCAATCTCTGCTGAAATGAACTCCCGCATCTGATCATCCATAAACCCAGCTCCAGAGCCCGAACCCAAACCATCACCGGCACCAGAGCCGCTACCAGTACCTCCTCGAGTGACCACCATACTGAAAATAAACCATATAAACCGTCAAAATATACTCTAGGAATCCCACATTCGAGTACGAATCCTCTGATTTTAGTAGTACGCGCCCATACTACCTTCCACATCTATCTGTACTTTCCTTAAGGATCGCCCCGAATACTCCAAGTCATTTCCTTATCAATCCAAAAACCCTCAACAAGACAAGGCTCTTAGCACCGAATCCCCTCCTATGTTTTCCTAGGGCAACCACCACACCACTCCCCCCATCAGCTTCAGAAAGAACTCCCTCTAACACCTTCTAACTAGCTCACGAATATAATTACATATCTCTAACACTAGATAATTCTTCGAATGAAACGTCTCACGCTTCAACAGTTGGACTCAAACAAGAGCTCTGGAATAGAGTTAAAACCTAACCTTGTAAAATTATCTAGTCTTAATAATATGTAACTTAACTTATTCGCTTACTAGTTAGCTGATGTTAATGGGAACTCCTAAAAAGTACAAAGCAAGCAACATTCGAGCATCGAGTAATCGGAATCAAGAACAACCTAAAGATGCCATCCTATCACTGACTGGTCAGTACTAGCATGCAAGTCTACAAGCTCATACAATAGGCATACAAAGGCATCTCTCCTAGCATTCTAGCATGCAATTCTGAGCAGATCCTTAGCCCTAATCTAGCATGCGATTCACAGATTCACAATTCAAAGCATAACATAAAACATGTATAGGTATTTTGACACACCCGAGAGTATTTCTAAATCCCTCAAACCAAGGCTCTAATACCAACTAGTAACGTCCCAAAAATTAATACCAAAAATTTCATTTTCATAATAATAAAACCATCAACCCAAAAATGTTCATAAGCCATAAAGGAAAATCAGAGTATGTCAATCAATCATCTCAATACATCAAAGTCAAATAAAACGAAAATCATGGTATGTGCGATGCGATTTACCCAAGCTCTTCCCGTTCGATTTGAAAGTACCTGAAATATAAACTGAAAACCATAAGCATGAAGCTTAGTGAGTTCCCCAAAATAATGCATACCATACATATATGCCAGCTCAAGGTTGCGTCGGGTCTATTTCACCCCCGGGTCTATTTCACCCCTGAGTCTATTTCAACTCATGCGTCGGCCCAAGCCTTATCAGGTCTATTTCACCCCGGGGTCTATTTCACCCCTGAGTCTATTTCAACTCATATGTCAGCACTAGGATGTACCAGGTCTATTTCACCCTACATACATATAACAAATATGAACACAAGTATATAACACATACAACAGAAGTCACAAATACTACAAGCACATAACATATCCTAGTGTCCTGCAGTATAGTGAGCAAACTCACCTCAGTCTGTTGTCAGTTAAACAAATGATCGGGCTGCTGAACCGGAAAATGCCTGTGCTAATCAATTAAATAAAACCCCAACTAATAATTAGGCCATAAACCATAATCGGGAACCAAGTTCAATTGTCTAACACCCAGGGTAAAAGACCACTTTACCCTTTCCTCTCTTGGCGCAATAACCGAGGCCCAACCCAATGACACCCAAAAGCTTAATGTGACCTAAATTCATAAATGATACACTAAGCCCATTATGACCCAAATCCAAGAAGGCCCAAAGCCTTAAAATGACCCAAATTCAGAAAGACTAGTGGCCCAACAAGGCCCAAAGCCCTAATAGTCCAAATATGGCCTAAATCACAAAAGTCAACAAAAGTCAATAGCTACTAAGTACGCCCAACATACTCAGACTTGCGCTTGGCATACGCAATCTTTGGCCAGTACACGTTGCGTATAAGCTGGGTACAGCCAATGTACTCCACAGCAGTCCAAACTCGCCATTAAGTTCTTAATCGGTTAAGCTACTAAGTATACTTCTCAAATCTGATCCTAAACGATGTCTTAACACGTACAGTTGGCAACTTACTGCTTTGCATGTCTAAACGGGACCCAATACTCAATAAAACCCATAACAAGAACCCTAACTCATTCATGATCCAATATAACACATCACGATTGCATTTTTATGTATAAGGGACCTCAAAAACGCTATGATCTACCACCCTAGCTTGTAGAGTAGCTCATACTCTTAATCATGGCTTAATGGACCATAAAAAGCATAAAAACAAGCCCTAAATAGATCTATCAAAAGAACCATCAAGTTAAGAGCTTTATACCTCCAAAAGCTTTCCTAGTTGGTGATGATTATGGATGCACAAGCTCTAGCCACACCAATGCAACTTCCAAGAGTTCTTCTTCCTTCAAGATCACCAAAATAACCTTCAAGGTTCACTTCCAAGCTCAAAACACTCAAAAGGCAATTAGGGTTTCGTTCTTAGGGTTCGGAGAGGTGGAGGCTGGTCATAAGAAAGTCCATGAGCAACTTAAAGGTGTTTAAATAGGGCATAAACCCTGAAAATCAGGGTTTACCCCAGGTGACTGTACACTCTGTGTACATCCACGTACGCCCACATACGTGGGTGCCTCAGTGCCCATGCCATCGAGCCAGTACGCCTAATATACTCGGCTAAGGACCAATATGCAAGAATTTTTAAGGTTATGGGCTAAAAGGAAAAATACCTGAAATGTAAATGCTACACAACAGCTTTTGATGAGGCATGAAAAGTCTTAGATGTTGGTCATGGAGTAAAAAACCATCAAAGTTGGTTGTAAGTTTCTCATTTCTTAGTCCCCAAAAAATTGAAAATGTTAAACTTCTCATCAACGATCCTTCTTGTTCTTCAGCTCAAGAAATGATTAAACAATGTTCACAATAAATTAATCAAGTACTTCACTAGTACTTCAATAGAAAACTAGGAAAACCATATTGGTGAGCGAAATTGGCATATGTTTTATAAAAAACCTCTTTTTTCTTTTATTTTTTAGTTATTTTTGAATGTTTTAAATTATTATAGGAGTTTTGTCTAGGAATCTATCTTTGGATGTTACCGAGGGTACAAAATGTAATATTAACCGGAGTGGTGTAACATCCTGTTTTGAGAAGTTTCTTATTTCAAGATTGTGGACAATAAATGGATCGAGGAAAGGCCTTGGTCTCCAAGGGAATAGGATTTAGAACCTATTGGATGTTGATAATATTGGTTTTGTGATCCAAGCTCTTGATTTGTGTTTGGAGTCAAAGGGGTAAAACGGGAAAAGTGATCTATTGGACATCTTTCATGAATTCAGAATTTTAGTTTATTATGCTTTAAGCCAAAAGTAATCATATAGGATTGTGGGACTTTTCAATACCTTTCCATGCATATAAAGAACGCTAAAAACAGAGTTGAATGAAGAAGTTATGGTTGTTTGAAGTTGAAGTGGAAATTGGGGACTTTTGAATTACGCAGGGTGTAATGAGGGTTTAATGAATTACGCAGGGCGTAAACTATGTTACGCAGGGAATAATCTGGGCAAATCAAAACACTAAATCTTCAGCTTTGTGCCCTATTTAAGGGATCTAACTTATGGGAAACCCTCTCATTACCATCCCCCATCACCTAACATCATTCCATGAGAAACCCTAGCCTCCTCTCACTTGTTTTTAAGCCTTGTCATCATTTATGAGCTTATTTCTCCATTAGAAAGTTGAATCTTATAGCTCAAGGTGGTGGCAAAGTGTATAGAAGAAGAGTTCTCGTATAGATCTAGCAAGATTACATCATTCCTAGACCATTGTGAGTAAAAAGTTTCTAACTTGCTCATTGGTTTCATAGATCTAGTTATTTGTCATATTTGCCACTTTTTGGTCATTTTAGTGCATAAAGTTTAGATCTTAAAAGTTTGTGACCTTATTATGGATAAATTTGGAAAATTTATCTATCTAAACATCATAATGATTCAGATCTGAAGGTTGGAGACCTGGAGTGAATGGATTAAGATGAGAAAGATGCAGTGTTGGTCCCTTTGAGACATAAAGACTATATCTTGGTTGTTTGGACTAGCCTAATGGATAAAGTTGGAAACTTTATCCATTATGGAGCTAGTAGGAATTAGATTTGAGCTTTGACTGAAAGGTCTTAATGCATTAAGGGCTTAAAATAAAGTTTGGCAAGGGATGCATACTCGGGGCGTAATCTGGGCTACACCTAGCATAGTCTGATTCATGCTCGATTTCTAGATAAGACTCTACGCCCTGCATAGAGTAAGACGTACGTCGCATGTAAGTCAACAAAAGGTTGACTGCTGACTTTTTGACCAATTTGACTTTTGGTCAGCTGTGAGGGGCTGAGGACTTAGAATGGCAAAAATGGTATTTTGCCCAAATAAGGATTTATTTTGGTATTGGAATTGTTAAGTTGGAGTATTTACCCACTACAAGAAAAACGCGATTTTGCTAGGGAAGGTTACTATGGAACGTATTTTCGTTGTTAATCTGCAATGGATCGTGCTATGGAATGTCGTTCCATAGCAATGTTGCTACCACATTGTCTACGGATTTTATTTCTGGTAGCGAGAGTGGGAGTTGCTAGGGAAAATGCTACCGACTCCATATCTGTTGGTATTATGCTACCGATAGTGCTATGGAACAAAAATTCGTAGCAATTTTCCAACAACATTTGTTACCAAATCACTTTCCGTTGTACTGCTGCTATGGAATTCGTCATCGTGGTTACTATGCAATGGAGTTTGTGACGGAAACCAATTCCATAGTTGAATTGCTACGGAGGTACCATTCGTAGGTATTTGCTAGGGAATTCTGCTATGGAATATGATTTCGTTTGCTTGTTTTGCTATGGAACAAAATGCGTAGCTAATTTGTGATGGCATTTGTCGGGATGTTGTATGCTTAATTAATCTTCTTATACTATGGATGAATTATTATTATGATAAATGGAATTTGTAAGATATGGTTTGAATGAAATGTTTTTGAATTGGTAATATGTGGCATAAACTAATGGAAAAGAAATGTAAAAATGTATTATAAAGTAGATATTGCTGGCAAGCAGACTCGAACTTAAGCTTATGCTAGAAAAGGGCGCGGTTAAGCCAGTTGTGCTAATCAAGTTGTGTATAATTTCTTGAAATCATAGTATATAATGAATAATTAACAATGAATTCATTACAAAGTTATTTTTAATTACATTAACCGGGCATGTTAAAGTATATATAATCTATGTAGATTAATTTTCCTTAATAACGAATTCATTACAAACTTATTTTTAATTACATTAACTATACTTCATCACAAAAATAACATGTGTTTTACGTATACTTCATCCTACTCAAACAACAAAGCAAGCAAAAATGACTAAAATGCCCTTTTAACATAACGATGTAAACACAAAACCAAAATAAAATTATAGTGGTACTATACAACTTCATATACAATACAATAAGAACACTAATATTCAATGTCCATTCTATTATCAACCATTAATATTTTTAAGAAATATACAAAACCTACCATACTCTACATACCAACGACAAACCGTGCAATATCTTTGTCGATCCTCATCCTCTTCATGGCCTATTGCGAATGCACCTTTAACAGAATGACGCGGGTCTTCACATTGGAAAATGATGTTATTCGTTGTAAGTCTATGAACAACATCAACAGCCCGCAACAACTCTTTGGCACTATTAACAACACTCGTGTACTCCCCATCATCCGAAACTGCCCAACCAAAATAGGCATCAAGTAATTGTAAACCTACACATTAAAATATCCATCAATTAATCCAATGTACCATTTTCAATAAAACAGTAAATATTATACAACACAACACAACTAAATACTAACCCCAAACTACAAACATGCCTTAATTAACTATATATATAATTTAATTTACATATATACCATATATACATAACTTCATCACATTGATGAGGCCCTCTTGAAATGTAGATCATTCCAAGCAAATAAATTGCCTCAAGATTATCTTCATTTGCTGCTTGTCTCAACAAAGTCATTCCTAAATCAAAATTGCCATAATAAAAGCACTCATCCTGTTGACAGAATAACAATATCAATATATAACATCAATGACACTAAATATTAATAAATGGTATAAATTACATATAATTACAGAAACTACACATACAATTCCTTGTTTGAACATGGCTTCAACGTTATTATGCAATGCACATGTGCGTATAAATAAATCAGCTTTCAGATTTTTGGGACCCATTCCTTCAAACATGTCAATGCATGATGTTATGTACACTTGAGGATCACCCCCTGCTTCATACATCTTCTTTGAACTTCAAAAATTTAAATACACAGTAAATAACAAACAAATAAGGTTTTATTTCATCAAATATACATTCAATAGTTGATGTTTATTGAGAAATACCAAAGTCTGGCAGAGACGATGTCTTTCGCAGATTTTGACCCTAATACTACAAATATCCGACTCAAAAGCTCTAGTGGGAGATCATCTAACGAACAGCGACTTCTAGTATTCGACATTCTACTTACAAAATACACATTGGAGTAGTTGATTTCAATTTTTTTTTTAAATTAAGCGTAACTATGAAAGACAGTGTAACAGGGTATGGAAAAAAACTTACTTTATGTTGATCTGGTCGAGAGGAGTACATGAGTCTCTATTATCGGAGAAAATCGTTTTTGAGAACGATTATCCTTCGACGATTTGGGGGTTTTAGTGTTTGTATGCAGATTTATCGTCCGGAAAAGTTGAGATGTTCTGAATGGTTGAAGAACTGGAACGCCGGCGTGACGTCAGAGGTATGATGGCGCCTTAACAATTTAGAGTGTAAAAAGACCAAATTGCCCCTGAAATCATTCCAAATATTTGAATACTAAGGGTATTTGTGTCAAAACACATATTCAAATATTATAGCCTTTTATAGCTAGGTAATATTGGACTTTTGATTGTTGAAATAAAAAAGACAAAAATAACATATATATCATAATCCATAATGTAATACATTTATATTAACATTTCACCAAATTACTAGTATATATTTATGTACTAATATACATATTAAAAGTGGAACAAGATTTTAACAGTAAACTTATTTACTTTAGATTTTAGACACAATAGCTTTCTTTTGTTGCCACTTTTAGTCCCTATGTTTATAGTAACTTTTTTTACATTGATTTTAGCCACAATACTTTTTCTTTGTTGCCACTTTTAGTCCCTATGTTTATTCCTTTATAATTTTACCCTATGCAAAGCATGGGTTCTCCACTAGTTGATATTAAACCAAATTACCAAGTCCAAAATAAAATACATGTTTGTTTATGCCTTTACAATTGTATTTTATATGTATTTAATACAAGGAAAGAACAAACATTTGCTACATACAACTATAATCACAATACAATATAAACACTAATATTAAAAGTCCAAAATACATTATTCAAACATTATTTAAACATCATTCAAACATCATACAAACTTTAACTCTTTTAGTCCCTTATTAACAACACAACATATTTACTAATCAAGTAACAACATCAAATAATTACTTATCAAGTAAATTACTATATATTCGTATATTAAACCAAAAGAATCTACAAAGCATTACTTGTCATAATATGAAAGTACATATCAACAAACTACTCATAAATTATACCAAACTCCCTATAAAACCTAACGAAACAAGCATCCTATAAACAAATGTCACATATAAACACTCATTTGTATCCATTCACAAAAGCGTCTGACACACTACCTACAGACTTATGCAATGCACAAGATTTATGGAAGCCATGGAAGTGTATATGTTTCCTCCCCTCCCTATTTAAGTGGAGATGAACCTTAGAACAAGTTTCTCTAAGATTCCACTTACCTTTTGCTCTGCGGTAAGCATTGTTCAACATGTCCAAAGCTTCGTGCTTCCTATGTCTCCTTGCAGCCATCAGCATCATTCCCAGGACAAATGTTGAATCCAAATGTCCCAATGCAGATGCTTCTTCAAGCATCGTTTTCCCTTCATGTTCAGCTTCTAAGAAAAATAACTTCATCTGAAAAAAACATTAAACACATAATTTCTAGTTAAAGTTATGCAAAACAAGTAACAGATTTATTACTACTATGCATATATACAACAACGTACCAATCCATTTCTGAATAGAATATTTGGGTTTCTCATCTCTATGCATTTATTGACAACTGTATGTTTCTGGTCAGAGCAAACACGAAATCGTAATCCATCTAACTCCATATGTTTATATACTTCATCCGTTTTTCCTGCCTCGTTGAAAAATCTGCAACTGCAAACGAAACACAATATTCGCTCGATAATGTAAAGACAACTCAAATACACTTGTGAAATAGAATGATCAAAGGCAAAACTTACACACTCTTCATCGTTTTCCCTTCATGTTCAGCTTCTAAGAAAAATAACTTCATCTGAAAAAAACATTAAACACATAATTTCTAGTTAAAGTTATGCAAAACAAGTAACAGATTTATTACTACTATGCATATATACAACAACGTACCAATCCATTCCTGAATAAAATATTTGGGTTTCACATCTTTATGCATTTATTGACAACTGTATGTTTCTGGTCAGAGCAAACACGAAATCGTAATCCATCTAACTCCATATGTTTATATACTTCATCCGTTTTTCCTGCCTCGTTGAAAAATCTGCAACTGCAAACGAAACACAATATTCGCTCGATAATGTAAAGACAACTCAAATACACTTGTGAAATAGAATGATCAAAGGCAAAACTTACACACTCTTCATCGTTTTCCCTTCATGTTCAGCTTCTAAGAAAAATAACTTCATCTGAAAAAAACATTAAACACATAATTTCTAGTTAAAGTTATGCAAAACAAGTAACAGATTTATTACTACTATGCATATATACAACAACGTACCAATCCATTCCTGAATAAAATATTTGGGTTTCACATCTTTATGCATTTATTGACAACTGTATGTTTCTGGTCAGAGCAAACACGAAATCGTAATCCATCTAACTCCATATGTTTATATACTTCATCCGTTTTTCCTGCCTCGTTGAAAAATCTGCAACTGCAAACGAAACACAATATTCGCTCGATAATGTAAAGACAACTCAAATACACTTGTGAAATAGAATGATCAAAGGCAAAACTTACACACTCTTCATCCTGAAAGCCTCGACTGCTGAAATTTTTGCCAAGTCGACTATTATTTTCTCCATCACTTCAAATGGCATGTCTGATAGCGATTTCGTTTGATTTCTTGATTGAATCTTAGATGAAGTACCGGCTTCCATAATAATAAACATTCACTAAGATAACGATTCTGCGAAATTGATTTTAGGGTTTTTTGTCTGTCGGAATTTTTAAGTTGGGGATGTTTCAAAGTGACTGAATTTCAGAGTGAAGAACTGAAACAAAGTGTTTCATCGGAAAACATTATGGCGCCTAGAAGATGTTCCATTACAAAATGACCAAATTATCCTAATACATACAATGACTCATATTTAATTATTAAGGGTAGTTTTGTAAAAACTCATATTTAAAAGAAAAATCAATTTCTATTTTAATTAATCAAGGTTGTAAAAATCGCTCGTCAGTAGCTCGGCGGTCGACTGGCGATTAGCGATTAATCAGACTCAGCAGGGATTAATCGGGGACCCTAAATTATTAATAAAATTATTTAAAAAATTAATATTTCCTACAAAATTAAGTATTTGAAAATTTTAAATTTTAATACACAACCGGCACAAATGATATATGTTGACCAATGGCCCATATGTCCTCCATATGTCAACCATGGACACCATAAGCAACTACCATGTTGACCAATGGCCCATATGTCATCCATGGACACCATAAGCAACAACCATGTTGACCAATGGCCCATATGTCATCCATATGTCAACCATGGACACCATAAGCAACTACCATGTTGACCAATGGCCCATATGTCATCCATATGTCAACCATGGACACCTTTAGCAACTACCATGTTGACCAATGGCCCATATGTCATCCATATGTCAACCATGGACACCATAAGCAACTACCATGTTGACCAATGGCCCATATGTCATTCGTATGTCAACCATGGACACCATAAGCAACAACCATGTTGACCAATGACCCATATGTCATCCATATGTCAACCATGGACACCATAAGCAACAACCATGTTGACCAATAGCCCATATGTCATCCATATGTCAACCATGGACACCAAAAGCAACAACCATGTTGACCAATCGCCTATATGTCAACCATGGACACCATAAGCAACAACCATGTTGACCAATGACCCATATGTCATCCATATGACAACCATGGACACCATAAGCATCAACCATGTTGACCAATGGCCCATATGTCAACCATGGACACCTTAAGCAACTACCATGTTGACCAATGGCCCATATGTCAACCATGGACACCATAAGCAACAACCATGTTGACCAATGGCCCATATGTCATCCATATGTCAACCATGGACACCATAAGCAACAACCATGTTGACCAATGGCCCGTATGTCATCCATATGTCAACCATGGACACCATAAGCAACTACCATGTTGACCAATGGCCCATATGTCATCCATATGTCAACCATGGAAACCTTAAGCAACTACCATGTTGACCAATGGCCCATATGTCAACAATGGACACCATAAGCAACAACTATGTTGACCAATGGCCCATATGTCATCCATATGTCAACCATGGACAGCATAAGCAACAACCATGTTGACCAATGGCCCATATGTCATCCATATGTCAACCATGGACACCATAAGCAACTACCATGTTGACCAATGGCCCATATGTCATTCGTATGTCAACCATGGACACCATAAGCAACAACCTTGTTGACCAATGGCCCATATGTCATCCATATGTCAACCATGGACACCTTAAGTAACAACCATGTTGACCAATGGCCCATATGTCAACCATGGACACCATAAGCAACAACCATCTTGACCAATGGCCCATATGTCATCCATATGTCAACCATGTACACCATAAGCAACAACCATGTTGACCACTAGCCCATATGTCAACCATGGACATCTTAAGCAACTAACATGTTGACCAATGGCCCATATGTCATCCATATGTCAACCATCGACACCATAAGCAACTACCATGTTGACCAATGGCCCATATGTCATCCGTATGTCAACCATGGACACCATAAGCAACAACCATGTTGACCAATGGCCCATATGGCATCCATATGTCAACCATGGACACCATAAGCAACAACCATGTTGACCAATGGCCCATATGCATCCATATGTCAACCATGGACACCTTAAACAACTACCATGTTGACCAATGGCCCATATGTCAACCATGGACACCATAAGCAACAACCATGTTGACCAATGGACCATATGTCAACCATGGACACCATAAGCAACAAGCATGTTGACCAATGGCCCATATGTCATCCATATGTCAACCATAGACACCTTAAGCAACTACCATGTTGACCAATGGCACATATGTCATCCATATGTCAACCATGGACACAATAAGCAACAACCATGTTGACCAATGGCCCATATATCATCCATATGTCAACCATGGACACCATAAGCAACAACCATGTTGACCAATGGCCCATATGTCATCCATATGTCAACCATGGACACCTTAAGCAACTACCATGTTGACGAATGGCCCATATGTCAACCATGGACACCATAAGCAACTACCATGTCGACCAATGGCCATTACCATGTGGACCAATCAACCATATGTCATCCATGGACACAATAAGCCACTACCATATATATTGACATGACCCGTACGTCAATAGTTTGCATGCAAAGTAATGACTTCATATATAATTTATTTTTATTGTTTGTGTCAGAAAGATGTTGACCTCGAAAGCAAAATGAGCATCCAGTGTGAAGCCAACTAAATTCATTGCACCACAAGTTATGAAACGCAACAGGATTTCAGCTGCATAATTCCTAAACAGACAGTTACAAGATGAAGAAATCGACTTGCCAATACCAATAACCACATCCAAAGCACCTATAACATCTACCAAGAAAACCCCTAAACCTATATCATTAACATCACCCATGACTACCACTTCCTCGGCATCACTTAAAACATCCACACCCTCCTCAGAAAAAAACATTTAAAACTTCAGAAACTGGAACAAAACAATCGTCAACACGAACATCATTACATCAATAACGAAAACTTCAGAACCTACATTATCTAAACCATCCTCAACACCAACACCCACTACCACATCATCAACACCTATATCTACTACCACAACCTCAAAACCTGCATCTACACTACCATCCTCCACAACTACAATAACTACCACACCCTCCTTAAGTAAAGGAACTACCACATCCTCAACATATACATCTATCCCAACACCTACCCCAGAATATACCCCATCAACAACACCTATCCCATAATCTACCCCATCACCAACACAACCACCCATATATGGATATGTAGTGGAAAGTGTAGAAGGTGAAAACAATTCCTCTGAAAATTGTGGACCAGATAGACGTTTTAATGTTCATGTTTGGAGAATACGTGAGTTACCAATTCAAATCTTAATTACAACTTTTTTTATGTATTAAATTTTGGTTTACACCTACATATCATTTCATAACTAAACACATCACATGATTACTTGCAGGCTAATTCCATCAGGCCCTTGTGCACACGTTATTAGTCAGTCCTTTAAACAAAGAGTAGATCCAGAAGGGTACGCTTGGGCACAAGTAAGCAAAGAAATGCGTGAATTATATTGGGAGGAGTTTCAAGTAACTATAAGTCATAAATTGTTGTTTGGTAAACATTTACACTTCAACTTATGTTTATATTGTTAATGTGTAGAAAAAATGTTGTTGGGATGAGACAATAGACTCGCTGGTGAGGCAAGCTTGGGCAAGGAAAGCGGCAGAAAGTTATGGTCAATATCTCTTCAACATGAGGAGCCCAAAAAGAAACAAACATGGCTTTAAACCAGCTCATATTCCACAGGAAGTCTGGAACTCATGGCAATTAACATGGAATACAGAAGAATACAAGCTAAAATCTGAGCAAAACAAGAAGAATAGGCGTAACGGTGTGGCTGATGGAGTAGCAAAACCCACACATAACGTTGGATCCGCATGTCATTTGAAGATAGCTTCTGATTTGGTAATTTTTTAAATGGTACATCGTATCAATTTTTGCATATGTTTATCTGTATATTTGACTTTTTATACGGTATTTATGGAGAAGAGGAAATTAGGACATGAGCCACCCCATAGTGAATTGTTCTTGTATACACACACTAAGAATCATGATGGAGTCACTTTCACAAATGAAAAAGATAGACAAATTCATGTATTATTCATTTCAGTTTAAATTAACTTTCACAAATGAAAAAGATAGACAAATCCATCGGTCCATATTGAATCTGGTATATAATATATACACCACTAAAATTGCTAGGGATTCATGACCACAGAATTTGCTAGGAGATCATCAAACGGATTTAGCTAGGGATTCATCACCACAGAATTTGCTAGGGATTCATCACCACTGATTTAGCTAGGGATTCATCACCACGGATTTTGCTAGGGATTCATCACCACAGATTTTGCTAGGGATTAACTACAACGGAATTTGTGACGGAAGAACTACCACATAATTTGTGATGGAAACCTACTACGGCATACACGACGGAATACCATCTACCACGGATTTCATTCCGTTGTCACAATTGCGACGAAATTATCGTTTCCGTTGCAAACTCCTCGCTACGGCGTTTTTAGGGACGGAAATAGGTCGTTGCAAATTCAGTTGTTATTCGTCTTTTGCAACGGAATTTCACCTTTTCGCAACGGATTCCTTCCATAGCAAAATTGCGTTTTTCTTGTAGTGACCTTAATTGCTAACTAGGGTTGGTTTTGATATGTATAGTGTGAGGAGGTTCTTGGACCAGTAGCTCGACTGTGAGAATTATATGTTATCAATCGAGGGGAGTCTCTTCACTGTACTTGGGGGTCGAAGGCACCAATGTCGGCCTAGTAGATTATATATATATATATATATATATATATATATATATATATATATATATATATATATATAATGTATATATATGATGCTAGTTGTCTTTGTGACTCTTAGATATGTTTGTATGTAATACCGGTCAGAGCCTGATGAATACCGGGCGGGGCCCGATATATGTATGGTATGTGGTATTTTGGGGGAACTCGCTAAGCTTTGTGCTTACGGTTTATATTTAAAATGTTTCCAGGTACATCTGGTTTCAAAAAAAGGGCCTGTCTGATCGCACTACATCCCCTTGAGATTTATTCGTCACTGAATGTTTACGAATTACTCTGATGTTTGAGAATAATTTTATTTTGATCGTCTTTGAGTTAATGAATGAATGGTTTTGACTTATTTAAAATGAAAATTTTACTCGGTATTTTCGGGACGTTACAAGTTGGTATCAGAGCCTTGGTTTGAGGGATTCGGGCACACTCTCGGGTGTGTCTGAACTCAAACTGAGGTATTGGTAATCTTTTTGAAAGAAAACAAATTTGGTAAAAAAATTTATAAAGAAAAGGGATGCGATACGTGCAATCAGCCAAGCTCAAGTAAGTATTTTCCAAAATACTCATAAATGTTAATTGTTTCAGTATGTGTATGTACACATAGCATGCTAGAATAGGGCTAATGATCTGCTCAGGATTTACATGATAGAATGTTAGGATAGATACCTTTATATGCATGTTGATTGAGCTTTTTGAACTGCATGCTAGTATGGATTTCAGATTGTTGGATAGAATGGCCTGATTAAGTGAGGCACCAGTTTAGATTACACGATACTTGAATGTTGCTTGTTTTGTTCTTTTAGAGACCTCCAATAATATCAGCTAACTATTAAGAGAATATGTTAGGTTACATGTTGCAGGGATTATGTAATTTTAGAAGGTTAGGTTTAACTTTATTGTGCATCTCTTGTTTGATTCCAACCGTTGTAGTGTGAGACCTTACATTCGAAGAATTATTTAGTGACTATGGCATGTAATTGTATTCGTGAGGTAGTTAGAAGGTATTAGTGGAGTCTTTTTTGCAGATGATGGCAGAGAGTAGTGTAAAGGGAACCCTAAGACAGCCTTTGAAGAATGTTAGAATGTGCTTGTGTGAGCATTTTCGAAAGAGGTATCCTAGAAGGAGAAAATAGGAATATTAGCCGTGTGTACATGTTTGAGGGTGGGTATTTTTGGTTGGATCGAACGGTATTGGTCATGAGTAGTTACTTGGAGGATCCGGAACGATTCTTGAGGAAAGTACGAATATGTGTGGAAGAGAGTATTGGGCCCGTACTACTGAAAGTACAGGATCCATACTCGAATCAAGGAAAATTTTGGGGATTCTAAGAAGTTGGTTGGGGGTAGATAGCATGGTTTGGCACCATGATTCATTGTAGTATGTTCCTGTCTTTATCGGCCTTTCAGTTTTGGTTATTCGGAAGGATGAATGGGTCTGGTGATTGTTTGTGCCTTAGTGGCCATGTCAGTATGGGTTTGAATGGTGCAGACCTAGGTGTATTAGTTGATTTTGGAGGTCTCGAGGGCCTTGCTCAAGGTAGTTACAGTTGAGTCACGGGACTCAAGAAGGAAGCGACTGTAACGATCGGCTCGAGGATTGCAGTTGGAGGCTGAGTGATTGACAGATGGATTGGGATGTCATCATCTAGTACGGGGGTTATGTTCTTCCATCTTTCCTTATTCAGAGGAAAAAAGGGGCAGGTATGTGACTTTCAGAAGTGGGATGTAGACCCATCATGGGGCTATATGGTTGTGGTCTTTAGCGGAAAGTATGGAAGCGTGGGAATACACAAGATGATTATTGTGGTATGATTGCCTTGAGATTAGATCAAGGGTTTTCATTCTTTGAAATTAGTTAGTTCATGTGCTAGTTGATTGTCTCAGGTGATCAAGGAAGGTGAATTAAGAACAACAACTTTTGTTGTCTCTGATGTACCCTGACTAAGAAAATGATGCTTATGGTATTTATGAATAATGCTCACGATGAATTGTTTTCTGGGGATTTATAGGCAAGGTGTGTGGTAGTCTATTTGTTTCTAGATAAAGAATCGGTGCTATGAATAGACTGCCATAATTATTTCTTGTGATTCTACAAGAGATTCTTGATGTTAGAGGCGGTTATGATTGAGGAGTTTCTGAGGTCTCCATTTGAGATTCGAAATCTCTTTGGGTCTGCTTGGCCTTTATCTGTAAAATCATCTTGCGTTGTGTTATACATTCCAAGGGTCAGGGATGATATGTATCTAGTTGAGCCAGTTTGAGATTTGGCATGTTTGTAATGCCAGTTGGTGGTACTTCGAACTAGGTATTCTACTTGGAGGATCATCGATCTGTTCGATTTTATGGTTTCGTAATAATAGGTCACGTGTATTTGTGGTTTGAGTATACGATATTTTGATTCAAGATTTGGTGAAAACGGGGTGCAGGGCAAGTTGCCATCATATGTATATGCTTAGAAATGCATGAGTTGTCTTCATGACAGGAAGGTGTTGGACAAGGAGCTCGTTGTATCTAGTGGTTTCTTTAAGGAACGCCGATGTTTAGATCATGAGGCATTTAGGTCGCTCAGGTTGAGTATCGATTGTTGAGGGATTTGTTAGCTCGTTGCATAGATTGCTTTTTAAAGTCCAGGATGAGCAGTTGATGGTCTATCAATCAATTTCATAGTTTGGTATGTGTACTTTCACATAGGCTTTGTTCGATAGTGTATTGGATTAGTGGATTAGTTGTAAATGCATTGTTGATCGTTGGTCATTTCGTTCATCGTCAATAGCTGAGGTTATTCGAAAGTTTCAATTTGTATCAGTGGAAGTTCAGTGGATGCGTCAACCTATCATCAAAATCTTTACATGGTGCCTTTTGGTTTATAGGTATGAGTACCCTCAATTATTGGTTATGGAAGTATTGTTCATAGTTGGCTTAGGTTTGGAAGCTGTCCTTGGTTTTGGGAGTTCGGACATCGGAGCGGTATTGTTTACTTTTTAATGTGTGGCTTTGGATCTGCATGGAATCCAATTTTGGCATGTTGTGTCCACAGGGTTGGTATTTGAATTGCTCCGAACATAGTTTTAGCAACATTTCTAGATAACGTTGGAAGTTTTATCGATCTAGTTTTGTATTAGTGAAGTCTGCTCAGTTTCAGGCAAGGGTAGGACCTTATTCAGTCATTTATAAGGATGTTTTTGTTAACGATTGAGGTTCGTCATTTAGTTAGATATACTGGCACTTCACCATTTAGGTAAGGTCGTGAGGAAAAAAATGTAGTAGATCTAGGGTTGGTATTGGGTTCTCTTTAGGGTATGTATTGTGGTAAGTTCATTAGATATTGTCGGGAGGGGTGTATGTGGGTTGAACAAGATATCAAAGGAGCTCTTGGTTCGAAATATAGGCAAGGTTCTTATTTGGTTTATAGCCTTTGAAATTTAAACATAGTACAACTGCCTATCCCATTCTCTGGTTGTGTGCGACCATGTTTTCGTCTGGTTTTGCATTGGTAACAGCCTATGTTGTGAAAGGAATTATGTGTAGTAGAAAGGTATGGCTCGTGTTGTGTTGATAAGGATATTGATTGGGTTCCTTCAAGTCGGCAGGTTGATGGTTGAGTACCTTTAGACCCCTGTGGTGTTGGTCACGAGTGTTCATGCCAATGATGGAATGATGGCAAATCGACATAGTACCGTGAGCTTATCGTTTTAGTGGTTAGAAGGTGTCATGATGTATCGTTAACCAGTGACTGTATTATTCATATGGGCGGGACTCGGAAGTCATTTGATTGAGACTCTTAGGTCTCAGATCGTTAGTATTTTTGGCATGGTTGGGTGTTAATGCATTTTTGGGAGTCGGGAGACTCACTGACCAATTGTTTGGATCATGTAGACAGTAAAAGTTTATTGAGAGTATTTGTTATGCATCAGAAGTCTCTTGTTGAATGGTTGCATTTGTGGGTCTCTACTTGCTTGTGGACTATTATTAGGAGCTGGATTACCATTGATGGGTCTTGGATCTGAAACTTTGGGTCATGAGGATCATTGATAATGTATTGAATGATTTGTCAAGTGGTAGTACACTTGAGTTGATGAGGGATTTGAATGCAACGTGAGATTCTTGGATGTACCATCATTATGCTAGTGGGAGCATTGGATTGGTGATGACTTGTCAGGAAGATAAGGGTGTATTTAAGGTTTTTGGGTACAACTTCCGGATGTGGGATTGGTCGAAATTCACAATAGGTATGTTTTGATTTTTCATTCTACATGGTTTGGTGGTTTTCCTAGTCAGAGACTAGAGGTAGGTACGTCGAATGGATGATCATCAGTCTTAAGGTACGGTCCCTGGAGTTTAGAATGATGGGTTCCTGGTTTCTCAGAGTTTACTGATGGAAGGAGTTTGTAATTTCAGTTTTGAGAATTTTTTCGCTCTGAGTGGTTGTCGCTGTGAATTGGGTCTTACAGTTAGGGAGAGAAATATAGTGGTTGCGGTTGATATTTTCGAGTTATTGGGTTGTTTGTTGGCAGTTATGGGTTTTTGAGTGATCTATCGACTTCTCTATATAGAGATGATTTCTAAATGGTTAAAGGAAGCTTATAAAATATGTCGTTGTTGTTTTCAGAGATTCTAAACAAGACAGATTTGGAGGACGAAATCCAATTTAAGTGGGGGAGAGTTGTAACATCCTGTTTCAAGAAGTTTCTTATTTTGGGATTGTGGTCAATAAATGGATCGAGTAAAGGCCTTCAACTTCAAGGGGATAGGGTTTAGACCCTATTGGTTGTTGATAATATTGGTTATGTGAGCCAAGATCTTGGTTTTTGTTTGGAGTCAAAGGGGTAAAATGGGAAAAGTAATGTTTCAGACTTCTTTCATGAATTAAGAATTTTAGTTTGGTATGTTTTAAGTCAAAAGTAATTAGATAGGATTGTGGGGATCTTCATTACATTTTCGTGCATATAAAGAATTCTGAAAAAGGAGTTAAAACGAAGAAGTTATAGTTTTTTGAAGTTGAAGTGGAAATTGGGGACTTTTGAATTACACATGGCATAACTAAACGTTACGCAGGGCGTAACTAAGGTTTAATGAATTACATAGGGCGTAATTTTTGTTACACAGGGCATAACCTGGTCAGATCAAAACCCCAAATATTTGGTTTTGAGCCCTATTTAAGGGCTCTAACCAATGTTTTAAAAACCGGTTTTTTAGTTGAACCGATATGATGATCGGTTCTAGGTTTAACCGGTTGACCGTCGGTTCAACCAGTTTCTATAATTTTCTTCATTTTTCCTATTTTCCTACACGTACAAAGACATCCACAAGTTTAAACATTAAAAATAAATATAAATACAAGTTGTAAATCAATCAAAATAAATAAAAACCCACATAACCTTAAGTTTTACATAATCCACGTACATAAAATCTAAATATATGTGAAAATTTCATAACTTTTACCTTAAGTTTTAAGTTTTAGATGAATACAAATGCTATGAAAATTTCATAACACTACCATGTGTTTTTGTTAAAAAAAATCTAAATATAAGTGAAAATGTAACATTCATAAAAAAAATCATGCCAAATTTGAACTTTTAAAAGTATTTCAAAACCATTAAATCATTAAAACTTGTTTTCAAAATGTTTAATATCAGAGTTTTCCCAGAAACATAAACAAAACATGAGGAGCTGTACGATCACACCTTCGCCTTGCCGCGATCCCCTGATGTACCTGAAACAATAAACTGAAACTGTAAGCCCGAGGCTTAGTGAGTTCCCCCAAAATCCCGATACACTGCACATAACACATATACAAATAATAGCATGTACTGGGTCCACAGCTTTACCGTCTAGATTACCCCTGGGCCCACAGTGTGAGTTAAGATTGCCTTCCGGGCCCATAGCTCACATCTGGATTGCCACTGAGCCCACAGTACGAGTCTCCCTCAGCTCGTATATGGAATGCTCCCGAGCCCACAGTACGAGTCTCGCATGCCCCACCTAGCCCTCAACTCGTATCTAGAATGCTCTCGGGTTTGTTGGTTACCGCACAGAGCAGTATCACCTCAACCCACCCCATGTAATATGTCGACATATAATACAGCTAATGCACATATAGAAGATCACATGATACGACAGGTACTCCTACAGATCTACCTAACTGGCATAGCAACTAGCATGCAACACTAACTCAACATACAACCACTGCTAGGATATCATATCCAATGGGCCGGCCTTGGTGCCTTGGACCCCTTAGTATAGTGAGGATAACTCACCTCGCTAGTAGTGCTGAAATACTGTAACTCTCTGACCGTTGTCTCACCGGGAATCCCGAACTGTCACATAATAATAAATACTAGGTTAATACCCAACATTACTCCCTTGACTAAGTGTCCTCATAACTCATTAAGTCCATTCCCTTTTGTTGGGTCAAAGCCCCACACCAAGTCCTTAACTTGAAAGTCCATATACATAAGTCCACTATTGGCCCAATTTACTAAATTGGGCTCAACCTCCTTATTGGGCCTAACCCCATGATCCACTATCACAACCTGGCCCAAAATATCTTATTTACAGAGTCCAGCAAAGGCCCAATTCCATTTAGTCCATAAACAGCCCAAAACCCAAAGCCCATTTGTCAAAAGCCCAACAGAGGACGTACGCGGGGCGTACTTCTCTGGGTACGCGGGACATACTCATCCAACGTTGACCACCATCAGGGTGGTTTACCCAGTACACTGGGCGTACTGGATTTACGCTGGGCGTACTGGACAGTTTGCCAAAACCTTGTTAAGTGCTTAATGGCTTAAGCACTTAAGCCCAAACTTCATATCCAGAGACCTAACATGCCTAGGATCCATAAAGTCGTGAACTTTATCACTTTGGACGTCTATAAAGTTCTAAATGCTTGGTCTTAATCCATTAAGACCTTATCCTTCCATACATGGGACACCTTCAGCTAATGGGACCTCATTTTTATCACTCAAGGTCCCTTCAAGAGTCCAGAAGAACAGTTATTTTCGTCCAAAACACAACTTGCACCACCTTGTGGTTTGTGGGACAAGAAATGGGTCTTTTAAAGCAAAATGGAGAGATCTAATCATATAAGCATAAAGTTTGGAACTTTATACCTTCTGGAGCTTCTTGTGCACGAGCTAACTTCAGATCTACAAGCTTGGTCTCTTCCTTCAACTCTTTGATGCAATGGTTTCCTCTTAAAACAATCAAGAATTCGCCAAATGATCTTAAACACACAAAGGGGAGGCTAGGGTTTGAGAGAGACGAGTTTGATCTATGGAGGCTGAGGTAAGAGAGGTGTTGGTGCACATTATGTTGCTTATATAGGCCCCAAACCCTAAATGTTAGGGTTTCATTCCTGACGTTAGTACGCCCAGCGTACACAAGTGTACCCCCAGCGTACTAAGGCGGACCTTAATACGCTTAGCGTACTCCTATGTACGCGTAGCGTACCCCCTTTTTGGCCTAACTTTGCAAACTTAGCCCTTAAACTTGTCTTGGCTCTCCATTCCCAATCCCAAGGGCCATAATCGACAAAGTAATGATAGAATACGGCTCGGAAATACCTGCAAAATCTCACGATGTTACAAAAAAATACACCAGTTCAACAAGTTTTATTTAATCGGTTCAATCGGATTTTTGTAAAAACCAGACGGTTCATTTCGGCTCGAAATACACATAAAACCGGTGCTAGTTGAACCTCTCCCTTCTTTGGTTCCCGGTCCAACCGGTTCGACCATTCGATACAAATCGGGTTTTAAAACATTGGCTCTAACTTAAGGGAAACCCTCTCATTACCAACCTCCATCACCTAAGATCATTCCTTGAGAAACCGTGCCCTCATCTCACTTGTTTTTCAGCCTTGGCATCAATTATGAGCTTATTTCTCCATTGGAAGGTTGAATCTTGAAGAGCAAGGTGGTGGCAAAGTGTATAGAAGAAGAGGTCAAGTATAGATCCAACAAGATTACATCATTCCTAGACCATTGTGAGTAAAAAGCTTCTAACTTGCTCATTGGTACCATAGATGTAGTTATTTGTCATATTTTCCACTTTTTGGTCATTTTAGTGCATAAAGTTTAGATCTTCAACGTTTGTGACCTTGTTATGGATAAAGTTGGAAAGTTTATCCATCTAAACATCATAATGATTCAGATATGAAGGTTAGAGACCTGGACTTAATAGATTAAGATGAGAAAGATGCATTCTTGGTCCCTTTGAGACATAAAGACTAGATCTTGGTTGTTTGGACCATCCTAATGGATAAAGTAGGAAACTTTATCCATTATGGAGCTTGTAGAAATCAGATCTGAGCTTTGAGTGAAAGGTCTTAATGTATTAAGTGCTTAAAATAAAGTTTGGTAAGGGACGCCGTACGCGGGGTGCAATCTGGATATTGGAATTGCTAAGTTGGAGTATTTACCTTAATTGCTAATTAGGGTTGGTTTTGATATGTATAGTGTGAGGAGATTATTGGACCAACAGCTCGGATGTGAGAATTACCTATTATCGATTGAGGTGAGTCTCTTCACTGTACTTATGGGCCGAAGGCACCAATGTCAGCCCAAAAGATTATGTATGTAGGATACTAGCTGTCTATGTGACTCTTATATGTGTTTGTATGTAATACCGGGGGGCTCGAGTCGGGCGAGGACCTATGAATACCAGGTGTGGCCTGTTGTCGGGCAGGGCCCGATGCCGGGCAGGGCCCAATGAATACCGAGCGGGCCCTAATGGAAGTCGGGCGGGGCCTTATATATGTATGGTATGTGGTATTTTGGGGAACTCACTAAGCTTTGTGCTTATGGTTTATGTTCAAAATGTTTTTAGGTACTTCTGGTTTCAAAAGGAAAGGCCCGGCATGATCGCACTGCATCCCCTGATCACACTGCATCCACATTGAATGTTTAAGAATTACTCTAATGTTCAAGAATACTTTTATTCTGATCGTCTTTAAGATAACGAATGAATGGTTTTGACTTATTTAAAAATGAAAATTTTTACTCGATATTTTTGGGACGTTACAAGTGTATTATGTGCAATGAGGTCTAAAAAGGTCAACATCAACCCTTTGAACTTTTTGCAGGTAACGCCCAATATTCCAAGGTATATATTTAAATTTGGTTATTTAATTATTTAGAGTTTGGGCCTTGAAGTCATTGGACCTTTTTCATTTTGGGCTTAGGGTGTGCCGTACGCGGGGCGTACCACCCTATGTGCGTTGGGCGTACTGGAGTAAAAGTGACACGGATGCCATGCACGTACATGTTGCGTACAAGGAAGTACACGCAATGTACGTGTCCAAACCCTAAAACTCTAATATTTAGGGTTTGAGCACTATTTAAAGAACATTCTGTCCCAAGGATCTTTTCTATCAGCTTCCCTCTTGTTCCTAATCAGCCTCCATGAAACCCTAACCCCATTGTTGAGTGCATTTTGGTGTGTTTTGTTCAATTTTCAAGAAGGAAAAGGTTGGACCAAGGTGGTGGTTCAAGGATAAGCTTGTAGATCCGGATTATCTGATCCATTTCTAGCTTGTGCAAGGTATAAAGTCTTGATCTTGATCTTTAGAAGTTTAGATCTCCTTGTTTTAGCTTTTGGACCCTTTTTGGTCCCATAGATGAGATCTTGTGGTTCATATCATTTCAGAAGCATAGAGTTGCCACTCTTAGTGTTCCTTTGGTCCTAGATTGATAAAGTTGTCACCTTTGAAGCATAGACCCATCCATGCATGAGAAATGGCCATTTTTATGGAAATAGAAGGTTATAATTCGAGTTTTGGCTCATTTGGGGCATGTAAAGTCACCAAGTCAGTGACTTTATTGTTCTAGACATCCTTTAGGACTTAGATCTATGTTTTGGACCTTTAGATATGAGCATTAAGAGCTTAATGGAAGAATGGATTAATGAAGGAGTACGATGAGTGTACAAGCCAGTACTCGCAGCGTACAAGCCATGCAGCATGTATGCCCAGCATACAGCTGAGTACGTGTCACACCCCCAAACCATGATGGCGGAAACGTCCGGGGGTGGATGAATTTCATGTATAGTATCACAACATAGAGAATAGTAATGACCAAAGCAAACACAACCATCATAAATATACTTGAAAAGGTTACATCTTTTCATGAGTTACATGTTTCAAAATCAATTACAATATGATGATAAAAATGATTTGTCTGGCGCTTTAGCGTCCCATCCTCAAAAGGCTGGTAGTTACATGTTTTAGTGATTTCCTGAGAATATAAGTAGTTTTGAAAGAGTGTCAACAATTAAGTTGGTAAGTTAATAAGTATTTGTATGTAGAGTTGAAAGCCTTTCTTTATAAAAAGATAGTGGTCATTCCGGAAAATCCAATACTTTCCTTTAAAAATGAGTTGCAGTCCTAAAACCCAAAGACCGAAATGTACAAGTATTTTCCATACTTTTAATAGTATATGCAGTTTTAAATTATATAAAACCATTGGAGTGAATGTATCCCCGTAAACTATATGTATCGTTGTTTCCCCATGTGAGTTATTATAACCGTACTAACGACATAGATGACCTATTATTACATTCATCAGGCGTCGGAATGTTATGACATTTCTCACCCCAGACCTGCCGGTCTAGCTGTTGCAAGCAGCTTAGGTGCGGGATTGTCAACCCCAATATAGATCTATACACAACTGTCATGTTCTCTTACTGGAGACTCCGGTTATAATACAGGACGTTTATAGGTACACTGATTTGTAGGGTGAAGACTTTGGCTCATAAAAATTTGATTCAACAAGTTTACGTATAGTGTAATGAAAACCCTTTTGTAAGTGAAAATAATAACTTTTCATAGTAATTTCATAGTGTATAATAATTATTCTTTTAAACAATTATTTGTTTGCCCCAAAATGGTAGAATAGTATAAATGACCCATAAACTATACTGATTATAGTTTATCATGAACGTTTTGTAGAAATGAAAAACCTTTGTATGAATGATTATCACTTTTCCATGATAATAAAATAGCATGAAATAACCATATATAAGTTACTATATAATCATACACCTTTCTCAACATGTTACAAAAGTGTTGAAGATTCACAATAATAATTATTTGATGCCAAGCACAACTTACTTGAGTTTTTAGTATAAAAATGTCCATTTTCATTTTCTAGTTTTTGATATTTTCTGTCCATGTTCTTAGAAAAATTATAGAAAAATCATCGTAAGTTGAAATCTGGATCCGTAAACTCTCCAAGCTTTAAAAATGAGTCTACTTTTTTCCATAATTTTTACCCTGACCTTAAGTGGTTCCTAACTAGCATAAAAATGTTCATTTTCACAGACTGGTCCGAAACTGTTTTGAAATGATAGACAGTTTTGTAAAAATCACCATAAATCGTAGAAAATTTGTATGAATGAGTGTGAGTAGTCCTTAAAAAGGTATAGACCTGAACTATTTGTATATTTTACATTTTTGTAAAATATTAAGTTTAATATGGGTAAAACAGTCCGTGAACAAATCACAACGTTTCTGTAAAAAGTTGATCTTTCAGTTTAGACTTTGTTTTGGTGACATAACTTGTATTCCCCCCCCCCCCCTAAAACTTGGAAAAACTCGAACATATAGGGGTATGAACTCACCTTATGTGTTTTCTTGATGAGTGGAAGGTTGAGGATGAAGAGTTTCAAGTCAAGAGCACTTGAAAAATGCTTGGAGATTTTGATGATCCTATGGACGTTAATATGTGAATATGTGTGTAAATGATTTAAGATTATTATGGAAGTATGTAGAAATCTTAGAAGTTGGAGGAAATACTTACCAATAAGGAGGAAGGACCCAAGAACACTTCTTGGAAAGAAAACGTGGCTATAGATTGAGAGAGAGAGAGAGAGAGAGAGGGTGAGAGCTCTTTTATGGAGAGAAAAGTGGAATTTTGGAAGTAATAGTGAAGTGAGAGTTAAATCTCCAGATCACTTATTTTAAAGGAAGAATTAGGCAAGTGGATGGGTTGTTGGGATGTGTAATGGATAATGATTTGACCAATGGAGACTACAGAAGTGACAATAAGGTGACATTGGTTTTGATGGGGGGATCCACTTGATCCACTTGTGCTATATAATATCTTTTTAACTTTAGATATTATTTTATGCAAATGTGTGATTTATATTTAATAAAGCTTCTTGATGTGCATAAAATAAGAGTTTAAGAGATCTAGGATGTGAAATATATGAGTTTATTGGAAATCCGGCGTCAAAAACTCTTAAAAACGACGAAAAGTCTGAAACTGCCAAAAATCTAGAGTGGTGTCCGAAGGGGGCTGGGTGCGAGGTCAGTAGAGCCTAAGATGCGAGAGGGTTCGCTGTGAGAGGGTTCACTGCGAGAGGGTTAGTTGCAAGAGGGTTCTCAGTGAACTTGTCGTTTCCCATTTTCTCCTCCCATTTCGAGTGGTTTTCAACAAATTGAAGGGTTGGGATGGTATGGGTGTTTATGGAAAAGGTTGGAAGTGTGATTCTTGTTACTAAGAGAGATTTGGGAGAGATTTGAGAGAGATTTGGGAGGGAGAGAGAGAGATATTGAGATAGATTTTGTTTGTACTCTTTGTTATGGTTTTGTCTCGTCCCCAAACCAGGATGGCGGAAACGTCCGGGGGTGGATGACTGTACGCCCCGCGTACTCAGTCAGATTGGGTTTCGCATCATTGGGCCTAGGTTGGGCCATTTCTTTGGACTTCGTTGCTTTGGGCCTTATTTGGCCATCTGAAATCAAGCTTTTAGGCTAAGGAAAGTTATTGGGCTTTAGGGTAAGGCCCATATGAGGGGTTGGGCCCAATTTAGAAAATTCGGCCATAAGTGGGCCATGGATGACTTTTTGGTTTTGGGCCTTTTAGATTGTGGATGTGGGCCTTAGTTTTGGATCAAGCTAGGCTAGGGGTAAAATGATCATTTTACCACAAGTATGGATTATTGGTTATAGTTTGGAACCTAAGTGTTGATTCGATGTTATTTTGTACTGATAGCCCGGGGAGTCGTCAGGGCAACAGCTAGGGATTTCTTTCAGTGATATTCAACATTCGAGGTGAGTTTCCTCACTGGGTTTAGTGGGTATAAGGCACCAATGTTGGAGCTTATTGATTATGTTAGGATGCTAGGAGTCTGTGTGACCCTTGCATATGTTATGTGCTGCTATGTATACCGGGCGGGGCTCGATTCCAGGCGAGGCATGAGGACTGGAACATATGCTAGTGTTAGTGATCATTATATGTATTAGCATGATTATGTGATATAGATTGTATGTGTATAGCAGGCGAGGCCTAGTGACAGGCAAGGCCTGAGTATAAAAAATTTGTAAACCGAGTAGGGCTCGACGCCGGGCGGGGACCGATGTCGGGCAGGGGCCCAGTGTATGATTTATTATGTATGGTATGGGGTAGTCTGGGGAACTCACTAAGCTTTGTGCTTACGATTTTTAGTTTATGTTTCAGGTACTTCCAGTGGCAAGGGGAAGAGCTCTGGGTGATTGCATTGCACACACCATATGGATTTTATTTATGGTACACACTCTGCTTTTTTTTATGATGTATGACATACTTATTTTATTTGGGTTGTATGAATAATGATTTGGAATACTGTTTCTACTTAAATGAAAAATATAATTTTTTGGTCATATTTTTGGGATGTTTCATTGCATTTACACGTTTACCCCCTGACCTTTCTAACAATCCTTTTTTCTCACCCTACAGTTTGATGGGATCGTCGATTTAGACTCCTACGATACTTTATCACTAAAAGTTATAGGAGATGCGAGGAGTTATATTTCTATTGTAGGTTCTTCTTATATATAATATATTCACACATTTTAAGTTTTTTTTATAAATATTTTCATAATCATGTTTCAGATTTATACAAAAAAATTTGGTAAATTTGCATGGACCAATGGAAGATATTTCATGGAAAGTTTTTGTTTGTGTGCCTAAAGACAATTGGGTTATTGCAAAGCCAAGTTTTCAATACGTTTTGTAAAATTTTTTATGGTTGATGTTCAAATGTCACTCTCTGTGAATGTTGAAGGTGGTGTACCTGGTGCACAAATTGGCCAAGTGATTTCAGATTAGAAATTAATTGTATCAAACCCTTAGAACACAATGAATTAAAACAAATATATAAAAACATGTATATTTTACTTTTTCGTATAATAATATGATCATAGGAACTTACTGAGGATTGAGTCAAATAGTAACAGAATATTCAAGAGTCATGTTTTTATAACCTTTGTTTACATATTCTCTTAAATAGGGGCATATCGCAAATCTATTGAACAATGAATACCAAGACATAGTTGAAATGCTCCTTAAATACATCAAGGATGGAGACCTTCGAAGCAAGACCTTTCCAAATACAAATCCATGTGTGTATTCCAGTATTTGTGCAAGTTCCAAATCAAGGTCCTCATTTTTTATGTATTATGAAGCTAAGTTTAATAGCAACTTACTTTCATTTGGTTTTCTATTAAAGCATCATACTTTTATGTATTCTTATTACAATATAAATGTTATTAGCACCTTAATCTCTATTTTTGAATGCTAATCTTGTCATCATATAACCACAATGTTATTAATATCTATTTTTGAATGTTAATCATCTCATCGTACAACCACACTTTATTCAAACCTGCGGCATAACGTAGGTTTTTTACTATATATAATAAAACTATGACTGATCCTAAACCAAATAATTACTTGTCTATTTTAAGAGATACATGTTAAATAAACATATCATACCTCAGTAGTAATTAGGAAATTAATGAAATCTAAACAAGAAACCAAAAATGTTAAGAAATATGTTTAGGTTTCTTGTACCAATATCAAATTTCTCTTACAACTCATAATTATCATTACTCAACTTTTGATCGACAAACACAGGCCGATCAAATAGAAAAAAAGTGGCAACCATGATCACATATACATATCGAGCATGAGGTTTCCCAAAATCAAGATTTATGTGATTCTAGAACTAAAATTTCCAAATTTATTGCATTCCATTACTAAATTACTATATCTAATTCCTTAGTTGAATTAACTACATTGATCATTAGAGAAGAATAAGTGAGAATAGTCAAATTTGTGATTCAGAATAAAACTCTAGTTAGACATTCAATTGGAAAATTCCTATGAAGAAGTAAAATGGATATTAGGACGTCCAAAATAAAAATAAGAGTGATCACATGCTTTTATAGAGGAAGATTCTATAAAATCTACAAAAAAAATCCATGCATGCATTTATACAATGATATATTATCCATACATAAATACAAACAAACTAAAACATTTGTACATGCATGTATATGCATATTTATGTGTGTGTGTGTGTGTGTGTATATATATATATATATATACACACACTAGATGTGTGCCCGCACAAAGCGAAGGCGATAAAGAGGAGGGAGGTTTGAGAGTAGGGATCCTTTACTCCTTTAATAGGGCTATGATCACTCGTTGGTGGTGGAGATTTCATCACTACCCCGACATGTTGTGGGTTTGTGCTATTAAATCTTTGTATGGTTCTGATGGTAGTTTCAGATCCTTGATTACGACTACGGTTGGTATAGGTCCTTGGAATGGAGTTATTCGTATGCTTAGTCAGCTTAGAGGCAAAGGTATCGATATTTAGTATTTGTGTCCTATTAGGATTGGGGATGGTCGTCACATGTCTTTTTGGCAAGATATTTGGATGGGGGAAAATCCAATCGCCTCAACTTTTCATAGAAATCATGCATTGGGCGCTTTTAGACATCTTAATGTTAAGGCTCAGATGTCTAAGGGTTGGGACACGACTACTCTGAGACGTGATCCTAGATGTGGAGTTGAGCATGAGCAGTGGGATGGGTTACTTTTGATTGCTCATAATGTCCACCTTCAATCGATACCTGATAGATTGGGCTGAATTATTGATACCGATGACACTTTTTCTTTTTCTTCTGCTCATGGTTTTATCGATGGTACAATAGTTTAGACAGTTGGCAAAGAGACATGGTGGAATAACTGGATTCCCATTAAGATTAATATTCTTTAATGGAGGATTCAATTGCTTAACATTCCTACTAGAGAGAGACTCTCTTAAAGGGGAATTATGGTAGAGTCGATTCTTTGCCTCATTTGTTCTGGTAATGTGGAGACTATTGAGCATTTATTCGCAGCTTGCACTGATGTAATTATGATTTGGAGGCGTATTGCTATTTGGTAGGTTGTTTAGGTGTCGGGGTAGATCTCAGTTCATTCCCTTTTATCGTGGTCTTCTTCTAATTCTATGAGAAGAGGCCAACGTCAAGCGTTTGATGCAATAGTTATGACTATTTTTTGGTGCATTTGGAATTTTTGGAATTCTACTATTTTTGGAGCGGATAACCCTTCTAAATCTATGTTTGTTGATGATGTTTTTATAGGGCATTTCTTTGGATTAGTAATAGATGTAGGAAAGCCAAGATTATTTGGAATTCTTGGCTCCATAATCCTATCTCTGCCATAATTTTGATGTAATTTTTTGCTAGCTTCTTGCTAAATTTTTAATAAAATCTTTGTCATTCAACAAAAAATTATAATAATAATAAGGACACTAAAACCCTAATAGATATCTTTAGGTTTCTTGCACATCGTTGAGTTTATATTGATGGGAAAATAATGAAATCGAAAAAAAAATCCTAATAAATAAAGATTGATGAATTTTATGTTAATGATTTCTGACAGAGTCAGTGTTATCCTTAGGTTCCTTGCACCATATAGTATGTGCTTAACCATCATCAACTTTCTTTTGCAACTCGTACATATCATTACTCAACTTTTGATCCATGGGCAAAGCTGATCAAATAGAAAGAAAAAAGTAATATGACTTATTAAGGTAATTAACTTTTCCGTTTGTTCACATCTGGGTAACTATTTTTTTGTATACATCTAGGCAACGAACTTTTTGGAAGTGTTCGCATATCACCATTATGACCTGCTATACAACAGGTTACAGCCGGTTATAATGGTCATATGTGAACACTTTCAACAAGTTCGTTACCTAGATGTGTACAAAAAAATAGTTACCCAAATATGAACAAAACGAAAAGTAAGAGTAAATTACACGAATGGTCCCTGTGGTTTGGGGGAATTTGTGTGTTTGGTCCCTAACTTATTTTTTTTTAACTCGGATGGTCCCTACTGTTTATTTTTGTTGCGCGTTTGGTCATGTCTTACCTAAAAAGACGATTGTGCCCTTATTAATTTATTTTTTAATTAATTTCTTATATATGTATTTATTTTTTATATATTTAAAAAAATTAATAGACCCCACATATTTGTATCTCCTCACCCTAAACCTGAAACCACATTTGAGAAATTTAATATGGGTCCCACCGGTCACCATCCATCTCTCATCCTCCCAAGCTTCTATTTCCTTTCCATATTTAGTGACATCGATGTCTTCACCATCACTTCTTTTTTCGGTCCTTCAACTCCGACGAACCAACACCACAACCCACTGTCTCTTCATCGAATTTTTCACCACCACAACCCAATGCATCACAACTTCTATTTCCTTTCCATCTTTTGTGGTGTAGGTTCACCGGAGTTGAAGGATCGAAAAAATAAGGGATGGTGAAGACGTCGATGTCACCAAAGATGGAAATGAAATAGAAGTTGAGGAGGATGAGAGATGGGATGGTGATCGGTAGGACCCAGATTAAATTTCTCAAATGTTGTTTCAGGTTTAAGGTGAGGAAATACAAATATGTGGAGTCTATTAACTTTTATATAAAAAATAAATACATAAATAAGATAATTAATTAAAAAATATATTTAATAAGGGCACAATAGTCTTTTTAGATAAGACAGGGACGAAGCGTGAAACAAAAATAAACAAGTAGAGACCATCTGAGTTAAAAAAAAAGTAAGTTAGGGACCAAACACACAAATTTCCCTAAACCACAGGGACAATTCATGTAATTTACTCATACTTTTCGTTTTGTTCATATTTGGGTAACTATTTTTTTGTACACATCTAGGTAACGAACTTGTTGAAAGTGTTCACATATGACCACTATGACCGGATGTAACCTGTTGTACAACAGGTCATAATGGTCATATGTAACACTTCCAAAAAATTTGTTACCTAAATATGTATAGAAAAAATAGTTATTTAAAAGTAAACACACCGAAAAATTAATTACCTTAATAAATCATATTTCCAAAGAAAAATAGTAGCAATCATTATAAACATCTAGATATAGAGCATGAGGGTTCCAAAAATAATGATTTATGTAAGTCTAGACTTAAAAATTAGGGTTCCCAAAATCATGATTTATGTGAGTCTAGACCTAAAAGTTCCCGGATTAATCGTACTCCATTTCCATTTTTATATCAATTACCTTTAGAAGATTTGACAACACTTGTATTTGGAGAGGAATAGGTGAGACATGCATACATAACTTCATGATTAGGATAAGAAACATATGACGAAAAGAAAAGGAAAATAATTTAAAATTTTGGATCCACAAATTCAACGATACAACTACCAAAATTTTATGTTATGTTATTTGATTTGTTGTAAATTGTGTTTTATTTCAACTTTCAAATCAAAACCCAAAAAAATATTATACAAAAAAGTCGAGATGTAGTTGTTAATTGTTTGTATGGTTGCAAAACCTATTACTATTTCCATTTTATAATATATATCTTCTAGTTTTTTTAGCTGGTCTTTTAATACCAAAAAAAAATCAATTTAAAAATAATGTAAAAGTCAAGATCCAAGAATAACCATGTAGGAAAGTTAACACATAATCATAAATAACGAAACGAAAATACAAGTTATAAAGTTCTTTTCTTTTTGTTTAACACCGTTTTAAAATAAAATAGAACGTAAATCCTATATATATATATATATATATATATATATATATATATATATATATATATATATAGGATTGAGATCGGTTGAGAACTCAAAGTTTCCCGAGAACCCGAAAACTAAAAGTGGAGCGTTTGATCAAAAGTAATTCGTTAAGGATAAAATCGTCATCTTACCAATCTCATTTAATGTTTAATTTTTTTGTGTTATTTAATATATTAATATAAATGTCTAAAAATTAACAAAATACCTCAAAATTTCGGATTTATTTTTTTTTTTTAAAAATAATTTTCGATTTTTTTAAAAAATGGATATTTTTTAATTTTTTTCAAAAAACATGAATTTTTCAAAAAAAATGAAAAAAATTATTTTTTAAAAAACTGCATCTTTTTTTAAAAAAAAAACTGTATTTTTTTAAAAAAAACTGTATTTTTTTTAATAAAACTGTATTTTTTTCTAGAAAAAAACTGTATTTTTTTTTTCAAAAAAACTGTATTTTTTTTTTCAAAAAAACTGCATTTTTTTTCTTTAGAAAACTGCATTTTTTTCAAAAAAAAAAAACTACGACTTTTATAAAAAAGTGCAATTTTTTTCAAAACTGTATTTTTTTAACAAAAAAATCAACGTTTTAGGTGCATATATGCATATTTTTTCAAATGCATATATGCATATTTCTTATACTAAGTAATTATAAAAAATCTCATTTTTATTAATCAATCTATAAACATAATATAAGTATTTTATTCGATACAAAATAAAATATAAAAAAAACTACAAAGACTCATAGTATTATCATTTCTTCATATCAAGATTTCCATATTTTCTTCAATTTATCACTTTTCACATCTTCAATATTTTCAAAAAATTCTTCAAAATCTACAAGAAAATAAAAAAAATGATTAATGCAAGAACACGCACTTGTATATATCATGTAAGATTCACATGTGATTATATAATGTGATATTCACATGTGATTGTATCTTTTAAGATTTAAATGTGAAATTCACAAGAAATTTTTAAAAAATAATTAACGAAGAACACTTACACAAAATTCATGTGTGCATATAGAGGTAATTCATATGTGATTTACATGTGAATCACATGTAATTCACTTGTGATTTACATGTGAATCACATGTAATTGATATATGATTCACTTGTGATTTACATGTGAATTACATGTGATTAAATATGTGAATTACATGTGATTTACATGTGAATCACATATAATTCATATGTGATTAACTTGTGAATCACATGTAATTCATAGGTAATTCACTTGTAATTTACATGTGAATCACAAATTAATCATATGTGAATTACATGTGAATCACATGTAATTCATATGTGAATTACATGTTATTTACATGTGAATCACATGTAATTCATATGTGATTTACACGTGAATCACATGTAATTCATATGTGATTCACTTGTGATTTACACGTGAATCACATGTAATTCATATTTACATGTGAATCACAAGTGAATCATATATGAATTACATGTGATTAAAATGTGAGTCACATGTGAATCATATGTGAATTACATGTTATTTACATGTGAATCACATGTAATTCATATGTGATTCACTTGTGATTTACATCACATATAAATTACATGTGAATCACATGTAATTCATATGTGATTCACTTGTGAATCATATGTAAATTACATGTGAATTACATGTAATTCATATGTAAAGTTTGCAACCAAAATACTTCAATAAAATTATATTTTCATTTATATATTATACTAATGGATTAGTTTATTGGTCACCGAATCAGAAATCAATGATGGAACAGAAAATATCTTAAAGATTAATTAAAAGTTTTCCATGATATGGCGCCATTTGAGATTTGGTAACTTTCTATAAAAGGCTTTAAATAGATTGTTAACTTTCCATAGATTTTTCAATGAAAGTTGTTTGAGATTTATGAACTTTCTAGAAAAGCTATTATTTAAAATCTCAAGTGGCTTTCATGGAAAAGTCACCAAATGACAAGATGTTTTTTTTTTTTTTTGGAATGAAGAGGGAAAATATAAGGGGTTTTGTATCAATTTGATATGGTGGTGTAGGGTATACCTGTGAATCCTGATATAAGTGTAGGTATTTCAAGGATTCCTTGTAAAATCCACAGTGATAAAGGAGAGCACCATAATCTGTAGTTCCATACAATCAGCTTCAAGAATAATAAGCCGCTAACATGTTGTTCAAGAAAAAAAACAAATCACACTATTATAAATGACATGTATCAAACTACAGATGCAAGTAATACAACATATCCATAGAAACCAATATACCACATGGACTACTTTTGTAATTTAGTCTAGAAAGAAACAGTGGTATGAATGCCTAGACCTTAAAAAAACAGAAATTCCCTTTTTAGGAAGGATGAAATGTGATGAAAAATGGCATATATCTACAAGTGACATACCTTCTCCAATTCTTGTTGGTATAAATCTTTTCGATAATATGCAGTTGACAGCAGTAAATTTGGATTAAATGAGCCAAACGGACTGCAAAACAACAAAGAAAAATGAAGTCAAATAGGGCGAGAAAACTTTAACAGGTTTTTCAAAATGCAACATTTTTTATACCTGATTAATGATGCATTGTCATACATGTTGAGCCTCTCAAAGAAAGCTAACGTATAAAATGTGAATCGATCCACAACAGAGACACCAACCTATATGTATCACAATAATCTCTACAGAATTAGCAAGAGAAGCAAAAGAAATCGTGGAGTATTCATGTATATCAAATTACAAATTTTTGAAGTTGATAGAATCCAGATAATACTCACATCAGAATCTAAGTGATGTGAATATAAGTTTTCCCCTTTCATGCTACTCCCAATAGCCAAAACATCAGGTGAATGGAGCTGAAAATAAAGAAAATATCCACACTGTTTTAGAATTCTCAATAAATTTATGTTTTCATTATTTCAATGCTTTAGGTAAGAAAAGGATCCAGACCTGGGAAAAGAGGGTAGCAGCTTGACATGTATCTACCATAATCAACAGTTCCTTGAACCTAAAAACATGAACACATAAGAGAACAAGTAAGTCATAATTCCACAACCAATGACAGATAAGATAGCATTAAAAATGGGTTCTGACCTACGCTTTTTCTTTCATCTGTTTGACTGCATCAGCCAAATCATGACTCTGAAGTTCATCAGAGTCTTGAAATTTCAAAAAATCATCTCCTCTATGTCATGTCATGTATAGCAGTATATGGCTTCTTTCATCACTCAAAAGACGTTTGGATCTTGGAACAACATTTTCATGGCGACCTGTTAAAACTCTCAAAAAGTTCTCAACTGTCACTTCATAGCCTCGATAGTCTACCTGACATAACAGTGTACTAAAATCAGCACATCTTCTCTAAAAACAGTTATGTAAATAAGTAAAGGGCCGTAGAAATTAATTGGACACAAAAATTGACCTCAACATTATCTCCATACAAGTTAAGCCTATGGTTTTCATTGTTGAAAACTTGTGCAGGGTATTTGTTTCGGGAATTGCAAGCCATGTCATCTGCTAACATAAGAATGATCCTCTCATCAGGTATCCCTAATCGTTTCACAGTCCTAAACAAGAAGATTAAGAGAAAGAATGACATACAATTGTCGATAGAGCGTAAAGAAGATCGAGTTTTGTTAATCGGGAAGCGAATGGGATGATTGCTGGGATTTTGGGTTGGCTCATGTAATTCAACGCCATGGAAGTTAAAAGAGGAGGGAATTTCAGTCCGACGTAGTTTTCAGGTTGATCGCTGAAAGGGCCATCGCCGAATTCTTGTAATTTCACTGTGTGTTTGAAGAAATCAGAAAGGTCTGTGAGGTCGCATTCGCATTTTCACTGATAGTAACGATTCGCTGCAGTTTTTTGCGAAGAGTTCTAGATCTTTGAAATCGAACTTAACCAGACCTGTCATGTAGAAGTTTAACGATTCCATGGCTGTGTTACGCAAAGCTAGCTCATGTAACCATTCGCCGTCCTTTTCGACGATTAAGCTCTCTTGTAGATACAGAATTCTCAATTGTTACACCGTTTACCGATTTGGAGTAATCCGTCTGTTGAAAACCCTGAGCACAAATCAAGCTTCAAAACCCTAAGTTATTGACCACAGGTTCGGGTTAATAAATCGATATCGGAATCACGAACAATCATTCGCCGGAAATGGATAGATTTCAAGGAATTCAATGAACTCGAGATTTCTCTAACGACCTAATGCTTCATTGTAGATGATCGATTCCACTCCAACTGGACATTCGATAGGACTATCTTCTCCAAATCGACAAGTCAAGATCAGATTCAGAAGAAAACGACCGACCTAATGCTTCATTGTAGATGTTCCGATGAACTATACTCACATCCTGTCACACTTCAACGACGATTTCAGGATTTGAGATCGGAGGTGTGATGAAGGGTAGAGAGAGAGGATCGAGAGAGAGAGAGAGAGAGAGAGAGATAGGAGTTGACGTGATTAAATGTCCCTAAAATGTCCCTGATTTATTTTAATAAGATACCCCCGCCCCATTGTATTTTCAGATATTTACGAAAGTGCCAGAAGCATCCTAACCCTCTATTATTTTAATCTAACGGTTATTATTTAGTTCTCGGGTTCTCGGGAAACTTTGAGTTCTCAAATGATCCTTCCTCTATATATATATATATATATATATATATATATATATATATATATATATATATATATATATATATATATATATATATATATATATATATATATATATAGATGTAGTCTTAAAAAAAATAATTTCACCATTCAAAAAGGTAAAGACTTAGCAGTACGACTTGTTGCTCATTTGCTATCTCAGTCGTTGTATGATGATAACTAATATTTGAGTGGATGAACATTTGCTAATATATAGGACTAGGTTATAATGTGGATGAACAACGATTGTGTGGACGTGTGGACAATGCTATTCTATGAGAATTACTAAGAGAATAGGTTGTTTGGTAATGTGAATATGTTCAACCTCACATAACTTTTGTCATTTTCATGCATTCTCATTAATTATTATTCATTTTTTTTCTCAAACATCGTTTTTCATTCATTTTCATTCTTACAAAATATGACTCAATAAACATTCTGACAACATTCTAACAGAATAAGAATAATAATAATAATAATAAGTCTATAATAACCTTATAGACGATTTAATTAGTGAGAATGTGTGATAATGACAATAGTTATGTAAGATTGAACGTATGCATATTATCAAACACTTTGTCATTCTCACAGAATTACACTGTCCACACGTCCGCACAATAGATGTCAATCCACATTTGAACCTATATATATATATATATATATATATATATATATATATATATATATATATATATATATATATATGAATTTATCTTAAATTGAAAAAGAACACTTTTTAAAGAAATTTCTTCAATTATAATTATAAATTATACGCTCCTAAATCAAATAAATTATAGGCCTTCCTCCGATTAATGGGCTTAGAATTAAATCGGGCTTAGAATTAAATCATGTCACTTACACTCATGTTCATGTTTACGGATATACTGTTAGTTAATTTGGGCTTATCTGAATTTGGATCGAAACTTAAAAAACTTTGTGTATTCATATTCATATCGATAAGAAACATATATTGATTTTTCTTTGTAGCTACTTATTAAAAAGAAGTATTGTTTTTTCATCAATAAGTTGGATCTCGTTTTCTAGTTTGTTCCAACTTCATGTTTCATCAACCGCTATAGTCAGTCATTGCACTTCCTCGTGAATATTTTGACCACACCCCTTTGGTACTTAAACATTCCAATCAAGATTTTGGCTCACACCATTTCGCTTCGTCAATTCATGGTTACTTAGAGACGGTTTCAATGAGACCTTCTCAAATGCATGGAATACTTTTATTGGATATGGAACACTAAATATGTTTCTCAAAGCTAAGTTGTGTTTTGTTAAAAATGTTATTCGTTAATGGAGACTTACTAATTCACATGCTGAAGCGAGATTATTGGGATAAACAAAACCTAAGGTTGAAGAACTAGAAAAGTTGGATGGATCGAGACTGTTATTAGAGGCTGAATTATTAATTAGGAGGGAAGCCAAACTTAATATACGTTAATTAGAAAGGAATGAAAAAATTGATCTTCAACAGAAAGCCAAAATTTGATGGTTAAAGGATGGAGACGAAAACACGAAATTCTTTCATGGTACTATCAAAAACAAAACCAGGAAAAATAGGATACAAGGTCTCGAAATTGGTGGTGATTGGTGTGTTGACCCGATTGCAATAAAGAAAGACGTGCTTGACTTCTTTGTTGATAAATCCCATGAACGATGGCCAGACAGACCCAAGCTTATAAGCAACCGATTCAAATCCTTATTGAATGAACAGAGTATCGGTTTAGAGTCAAACATAACAATCGAAGAAGTGAAAAACCTAGTATGGTTTTACAGATGTGATAAGGCGCCTGGACCAGATGGGTACACATTCAAAGTTCTTAAGAGCAATTGGGAGATTATTAAACTTGATATTATGCAATTTGTTTCACATTTTGAAGAATATGACCGCTTTTCTCATGGTTGTAACGTCTCCTTTATAACTTTGATCCCAAAAATAAAAGATCTATTGAAACTTTGTGATTATAGACCAATCAAGCTTATTGGTTGTACTTACAAGATAGTGGCCAAAATACTTGCATTGAGACTCAAGGCGGTGATTATACAGTGGTCGATGAAGTCCAGACAACCTATATTAATGGGAGGAATATTTTAGATGGCCCATTAATCATGAATGAAACATATGCATGGGCTAAGAAATCAAAGAAAAATATGTTCTTATTTAAAGTGGACTTTGAGAAGGCGTTCGATTCAATCAATTGGAAGTATCTAGATTCGGTGATGGAACAAATGGGTTTTAGCTTGAAATGGCGTAAGTGGATACATGGTTGTCTATCTTCCTCACGTGCCTCTGTTCTAGTGAATGGATCTCCTACATACAAATTTAGCATAACAAAAGGTGTAATTCAAGGCGATCCCTTATCTTCATTCCTCTTCATAGTTGCGATGGAAGGACTGAATGTTGCACTCAAAGATGTTGTTTATAAATCATTATTTTGTGATATTAAGTTACCTAAACATGGTCTCAGTTTATCACACTTATTTTATGCAGATGACGCCATCTTTTTGGCAAATGGGATAAAAAATCCATTAGGAACTTGGTGTACATTCCCAAATGTTTTCAAATTTGCTCCGGTTCTAAAGTCAACTTTCACAAATCGAGACTTTTTGGAATTGGAACCACCATCTTGGAGTTACAAAATCAAGCACAGGTGTTGGGTTGTACGGAAGGAACCTTTCCTTTTACTTATCTTGGGGTTCCGATTGGAGCAAATATGGCACTAAAGAAACATTGGCAACCCATAGTTGAAAATTTTTAATCAAGATATCAGTTTAGAAAGCAAAGGCGTTGTTATTTGGTAATAGACTCACACTAATCAAATCTGATCTCAACGGTTTGCCAAAATTTTACTTTTCATTATTTAAAGCGCCTAATGGTATCATCGATGAACTAGAAAATTTGAGGCGAAAGTTTATTTGGGTGGTGATGATTAAAAAGTAAAAATCCATTGGGTGGCATGGTCTAAAATAGTTTCTAAAAAAAGGAGGTACGGGGGTTGGCACATTGAAAGCATAAAACCTTTCCTTGCTCACCAGGTGGTAGTGGCGGCTAAAAGTTGAAACTGTAAAATTATGTAGGAATTGCATTGTTAGTACACACAATCTACGGAGGAAACCGGTTGATTACATTCCAAAAAAATACCTTATGTTTGGAGCGACATGTCACCGGATGACTCAATCACCATGTGCCACTTAGCGTTTCTCCGACTAAGTCAAGCTAACTCGACGATCTGGATGTACTAATGAATTTGGAAAGCAAAAGAAACGACAATGAACACTTCAAGTACGAAAGAAAACTTCTATTATAGGAATCAACTTCTTTACAAGGCAACTTTTCGATGGATTCTAAAAATAAGACCTCTTTGCTATTTATAGGGACTTTACACCTCCTCAAATGGAAGTTTCTAGGTCTCGTATCTTCCTGAATATTCTAGACTCTTCCAATGATATCTATATAACATTTACAAGACTCTATAATATACTATACTATTCTACGATGTCCTAGAGATTTCTAAGATGTTACAACATTATCCAACTCGTTCCTTCGTGACCTAGCATGTTCTAGGTTGTTCTAAAGTCCTTTAAGTCATTCTATCTTCATCTTGCGTCTTCTGGATTATTCTTGGTCGCTCTATATTTTTCTGGAGACTTCAATAATTCTCTAGCATCTTCCAAGGACTCGTAGTGTGTTCTCGATCTCTCTGGAGACTCCTCAAGTATTATCTATCGTTCCAGCGTTCTCTACACGATCCTAGAAAGTTCTGGAAACTTGGTTTGTGACAGGCATCTTGAAAGCCATTATGTGCCTGGCAAATCACCAAATTAACCAAAATACTCTTTCTCCCTAATATTAGGTTCCAATATTAACATCTTATTTTGGAAAGACATGTGGTGCGGTAATTTTACTCTACAAAATTGTTTACCCAATTAATATGAATTAGAATCTGTGAAATGTTGATTTGTTAGTGAGCATTTCTCCAATTCCAATTTCATATGGAAATGGAAAACCCAATTACGAGACATGCAATATCTAAATGGTCTATCGAGCTTGTGTTCCATCATCATGGCAACAAACATGACACCATCAACTATGGTAGGCTTTCGATTTAACCCCAATTCTGATAACATGTTTTCGGTTGGAATATTGAGAAAAATGATATAATTGAGAACACTCACAACATACAACACGATGATTTGTAATTTAAAAGAAATTCCAATCAAGGTTAGATATTTTGTATGGAGAGCAGAAATCGGGAGGCTGTATGTGGCCTGCAATCTAACGTGTAGGGGCATAATTTGTTGGATTAAGTGTCTACGGTCCTAACTAAATTGATATGATGTTGATGAATTAAAGTAAAGTCCTTTTTGGGTTGCCCTCATAACTAGGAAATGGTTTGGATTGATCAAAAGAGAAAGATAAATGAATTGTAAATTTATTATGTGATTAATAGATTAATTAGAAATAGTTAATACCTAATATGAATTAAATAAAGATAGTCAGATTTAGTTAATTATTAATTAGAATTAATCTGGAATTAATCCAGGATTAATTACAATTAATTAAAGGTGTAAGGGATGAATTGTAATTGTTTAATAGTTTAACAAAAGAGAAAATTCTAGAATAGTTCATGGCATGGACGGTTTTGGAGCCTTTCTAAAGGTTTCTGGAAGGTTCTTGGTAGCAAATAAGGAAAGGATTTGAATAGGGATTAAATCTATTATTTAATCATTCAAATCTTGATTTTCCCCTAAGTTACATAGACTATAAATACGACCCTTGGGGTACCTAATTTCGTGGCTCTCTCATACCTGAAAAGGGAGAACAAAATTCTCGTCCTGTTTCCCCTCTTTCCTCTCAATCCTAGGGTTTCTTGTGTTTTGGATGTGAACCATTAGAGGCTCGCATACTATTGGAGCTAGTTTTCCAATGAGACAACAAAGGTTTTGATTAGCTTGATTGGAGTCAACAAAAGGTATGTATCCCTAACCATGAATTTTGATTCATAAGGTTTTTAGTTTGTGTTTTCATAAGTATGTTGTTATTAGATGTGCAAAAGATATGGATCCAATTTAGGTTACATGTACCCTTAAGTGTTAAGTGAAATTCTATAAATACATTATTATTGTAACCTAGAAATCTCATCAGTGGTATCAGAGCCATGATTTTCACATTAATGGTACATAATAGATGAAATCGAAACAAACAAAAAATTCGACAAAACTATCTGTCACGTCGTGACCAGTCTTCTGTCACAATGTGAAGACAGTCTGGATTTCGATATCTGGATTTTCTTGACTTATCTCAAATGATAGGATAATTACTAGTTAATTTGTGTTATTTTAAATGTATAAAATTTGAATATATCAACTAGGTAATTAAGAATCCTAATTTGAATATAAGAGGAAGATAAATAAGATAATTTCCAATTATAAGATAATATAATTATCCTAATAAGATTTAAGAAAATTAATTAAAGGTCTAATTAATATATAATTCTTAAATCCTAGTTCAAATATTAATAATTAATTGTTAATTGAATTAATATGATTTAAACATTGTAATTTAAAAAGTTTTAACATACACCCTATATATATATATATATATATATATATATATATATATATATATGTATAAATGTCTATTACTATATGTATCATTAAAAGTCAGTCAAATCTCTAGTACGCCTCATTCACAAAGTCATATTATAAGAGATGTATAAGGAAACGGCCTATAAAATGACCGTTGAATGGGTTTCCTTTTCACCCTCCGCTTCTTTGTGTGGTAGAGGGTCGTTAGCCGAACAAGTTTGATAGGACATAATCACATTAAAAGTATAATGTATGAAGTACTGGAACATTCATAAAATCCCACTCTAGTTACTTTACGAAAATGTGAAATTGTATGCTAATCCATAAAAACGCACATTATTTCTTCATGAGTCGTTAATGGAGCGTGTGTGGATAACCGACACACAAAATCGAGACTACAAAGTTGAAATGATGGCATATTCTCGAAATTTATGATTATTGATGGAGTGTGTGTGGTTAACCGGCATGTTAATGTGGGATCATAAATGACCTCGAGGGTGTCACATGGGTTTGCATGATTATTCACATCTTATTTGTGATCCTCGACATCCCAGTCACAAATTGAAGAGCTTAGTAAAAGATTAACACACCATTTCTTGCACAATGATCTCAAAGAGCTAGGAGTTTTATTTTGATTGAAATTGGTAAAATTCTTTACCTACCTAAAATAGTTTCCTAATATGACTACGACATCCCTCTTCATATTGTGAATCATATTTATGGATCCTAGCCTTAATTTAATGTTGGGTTAATAATTAAGGATTAAATAAACTTCATTAAACTTTCTCCTTTAGGTTAGATGAAATCCTCTCCCACCTCCTCATTTACTTTCTAATTCTAACTTCTCTTTGTTCTCTGTTAGGAATTGCTCATTTACTATGGGAGATTCCTCGATTTTGATACTGGGAAAGATGTTCATAGTGAGCATATATCTTAAATCAATAATACATCAAATTTAGATAAGTTTTTATTCCCATAAATTTTAGATCTGTCAAATAAGTTCTCTTTCATCGTTATGTTTATGTCCTCGATGTTCCAAAAGGATTTGTGAACATGTGAATATATTAAATGAATTTGTAGTTGAGTGAAATGTTTCATCAAAAGTAAAGACAAGAGTGATTTGAAAATCATCAAAAATTCTTAATTGCATTCGAATTAAAGAAGAGAGTTTTGTATGTAATCAATAAGAGTTACAAGAAAAACTAGAGAATCTCGGTGTTGGTCTTGATAAGAGTCTTGTTGTAGATTTTGTGCTTGGATCTTTCATTAGTTCGGATGATAATTTTGACTTGATTTATCATATGAATAGTATGGAGGAAAACATTGATGAGACTCTTAAACCTTCTCCAAACTGAGAAAACTAGAATGGAATTAAATTCCAGTTATCGCTTTTGAATGTTTGTAGAATGAACAGGAAACGTTCGAATCCTAAATGGAAAGGAACAGTTTCGACCAGAACTTCCCATTATAAAGGAATGGAATTGGTGTGTCCTCTATTCCACACAACCATAATTCAAAAGAGGAAAGTTTCAATTAATGCAATGACACGGATCATAGGAAACGAAGTTGCCCTAGGTACTTTGAAATGGTAAAGTCAAATGTTTAACTATACATCAAGTACTTCAATAACCAAACTCATGGTTCGTTGATGCATGACGTGGTAATCACATTTGGATGGCATTGCAAGATCTATTAGAAAGAAGGAAGTTAAACATAAAGAGCTTAACATACTTATTAGAGTGGACGAATGTCGCATGTCTCAATGATTGAGGATTTTGAGCTTGTTCTTGGTAATAGAGTTAGGATAAGTCTAGTTACTTGCTATTACTCTTCGGAGATGGCTAGAAACCAAATTTCATTGTATGCGTTGTATAAACATGAATTTCAACTTTCATTTCATAATGGAAAGGTGGCACTTCTAGTTTATAAGGATGATAGTTTAATGTCTAAAACATATTCTTGCAATTGGCATTCATAAAATTGTAATTTGTGTTTCTAATAATAGCAATGATGATTTGAAAATTAATTCTTCTAATAGTTTAGATATGATTGTGCTTATGACATGATCGCCTTGGCCACAAAAGTGAGAATCGCATCACCAAGCTCCAATTGGACCGGACTTGGAATCATTCGACCTTGAGTTGGATGATGTATGCGAATCTTGTATGATGGAAAGACAACTTGGTTACCATTCACATGGAATGTGATGGGGATAAAGGATTGTTGGATCTTGTACACACTAATGTATTTGGACCCATCAAATCCGCCACAAAGGACAACTTATACTACTATGTCATATTTATTAAAAGGTTCAGTAGATGTGGTTATGTTTATATGATTAAGCATAAACCTGACACTTTGAAAAGTTTCAAAAGGTATCAGAACAAAGTAGGGAATCAATTGGGCATGAAGATAAAGGATCTCCAAGGAAAGGAGAATGCCTTAGTATTGGGTTCTACGATCATCTTAAAGATTGTGGAATGGTTTCCATAATTGGCTTCTTCAAGGATATCATAATGTAATAATGTTACTAAAAGGATAATCGAATGCTATATGGTTCGATCTATGATGAGTCGTGGTTCGCTACCATTCATAAATTTTAGGAATATACACTTGAAATAGTAGATCATAGTTTGAACCTTATATCCAACTAAGTAGGTTTGATGACACCTCATGAAATGTGGAGTTGGAAATTTCCCTTACATTCAGATTTGGTGTTGTGAGGTCTTTCGTTAAACGAGAAACCAATGACCAACTTGAATCGAGATTTATGAAGTGTTACATTGTTGGGTATTCACTGAAGAATTTTGATATTTGTGCTTATAGCTCAAAAGGAATGTTCCTCAGAGAAAGAACATATACATATCAAAGAAGTCAGTGGGAGTCATATTGGTTGAATAAATTTGAGATATGACAGAGAATGAACCTATAGTTGGAACTAGCTCTCAACCTGAGATTAGAAAATCAATTGAGTCAAATGACATTGCCTTATTTCTTTGCAAATCTAGCAGAGTTAGTGTACCTTCAAGTTTTATGATTTTCATCTAATTGTGGAAGAAGATACGTTGATTAGTGATAAAACATTGATCAATTTAGATAAGCCTAATAGCTACTAGTAAGCAATGGTGAGCCCTATGGATGTCATTAGAATAGTCCAAGGATAGCAAATTTCTGTCCATGGAGGATAACTATTTTTGAAATTGGTTAATCCAAAACCTAGTCTTATGACAGTGGGTTGCGATAAGATCTTTAATGTGAAGACTAACATGGATAAGAATGTACACACATTCAAAACTAGTATGGTAGAAATGGTTTTCGCTCAGAGTCAAGAAATTGATTATAAGGAAAAATTCTCACCAGTAGCTGAGAAAGGTATGTTTGGTTATTTGTTACCATTGTTTCCTTCTTAGATTAAAGATATGGTAAAGTGGATGTTTAAATAAGTTTACTCCATAGGAGACCTTCGAAGGATATATGACATATTTTGAAAGGATTTAAACATACAAAGTATCCAAATAAGGTGTGTAGGCTTGAGAAATCTATTCATAGATTTAGACAGGAATTGCTTAGCAGGAATCTGTTCTTGCATGAGAAAGTCAAAGAGTGTTGTCTTTCTACAAGTTCAAAACTATCTTGAGTACATGTCAAAGTTAGTGGGAGTGTCGTTATCTTCCTAGTATTGCGTGTTGATGACAATACCACTCATAGGAAACATTGTCCTAAGTTGCAAGGTGAAAAAGCTCGAGAATTGTTTTGCTATGATGAACAAGGGGAAGCGACGTTGATAATTGGTTTTCAGATCTAAAAGTATAGATCAAAATGTTTAATAGGGTTCAGTCAAAGCACAATGTGTTGAAAGTTTTCAACAATGAAAATCCCAATGGGGTTATTCATATGCTTCATAGCAAGGATTTGAGTGAATCTCAAATGTCCTTTATACTAATCATGAAAATGACAGGATGAGTCGAGTCCTATATGCTCCAGATATAAGATTGATCATGAATGTTATGACTTGTGCTTATTTTGATGTCTCGGGTGTTTTGAGCATCATGAGTGTAACGACCCAATTTTTAAAAGATTTTTTTTTCATTTTTAAATAGTCAAAACATTTCCAATAAACCACAAATCTCAAGAACAATTGTTTTCAAATTCATAACATCAACAATTTTATTTCAAATATCGGAGTGTCCCATCAAATCAAATGTTGGAGAGTGCATGCGTTCCATCAAGCGTTGCCCTTGTCCTTAGGCTCAGAAGTACCTGAAACAAATCAACAAAGTGTAAGCTAATGCTTAGTGAGTTCCCCAGAGCATACCCCACACAATCCACATAATCACATAATCCATATTAGCTATAAAAGTTACATAAACCATATAAGCCATGCATACAACATATAGGGATGTCGTGGGCTCCTCCTAGGGTCTTACTCCAGGATGCCATGGGATCCCAACATCGTCTTACACCTAAGTGTCATGGGCTCCCCCCATGGTCTTTGATAGGAAAGCCATGGGCTCTCCACATGGTCTTACATCCAAGTGACATGGGCTCTCCCATGGTCTTTAATAGGAAAGCCATGGGCCTCCACACGGTCTTACATCCAGGTGTCATGGGCTCTCCCATGGTCTTCCATACAAGCATACCACATATACAACTAGCATACATCCTAGCACATAACCAGCTAACATGCCACATAACACTACTTCAACTAGTGTACCCCATATCATAAAATGGGTCGGCCTTGGTGCCTTCGACCCATTGGTATGGTGAGGAGACTCACCTCTCAAGAATGTTGACCTGATAAAGTAGGATATGATAAGTCCCAACGCGCAGCTCCAACTCAACTTCCTATAACCATCATGTGATTAACTTGTCAAAATCCCGAAATACCATAAATACCCTCAAAGTCAAACTTGGTCAACCCTGGTCAAAGTCCAAGTCAACAGTTAAGGTCAACAGTCCATGTTGACCCCAACTCGTCGAGTGCGTCTAGCAACTCGTCGAGTTCCTTCAGTCCAGAAAACCGGGACAAACCCTAGCCAACTCGCCGAGTTGTCTCATCAACTCGACGAGTTCACTCAATATCCAGTAGACGGGGAAACCCGATCCGACTCGTCGAGTTGCCAGGGCAACTCATCGAGTTATCCCCATGTTTGCTCATTTTAATGATACGTTGATTTTAGGGACTCTAGGGCTTAGATCTGAATCCTAAAGGTGTCTAGAAGGTTAAAGTTTCCAACTTTATCCTCTAGAACCACTCTGAATGCTCTAAAGCCCTTAACAAAGGTTGGAAAGCTCAAAAGCTTAGCCATGTGGCTCAAGACTCTAGGGATCTGGAATCCCTCCTTTCCAAAAGAGGTTCTAATCCTCAGAACATTCCAAAGATGGAGACTTTATGGACATGCATGTCCAATGCATGTCTTGAAGTCAAAATAGGCAAAGAGGGAAAATATACCCTAAAGTCCATGCATGGCATCCATGTTTGACCAAAAGCTAGATCTAGCCCACAATAGGACCATTTTTCCCTGGAGATTCATAAAGTTGCAAACTTTATGAACCCCATGCATGCAATCGACAAGAAAGATAGGAAATAAAGAGTAAACTCAAGATCTAGTCATACTCTAAAATAAAAATCGAATTTTATGCTTACAATAGTCCACAAGATGGTCAAGCTCAAGAGTGAGGGCTTTGTTTGTTGGATCTCCTCCTTCTTCTCATTATCTTCTTCTTCTTAAGATCCAAAAGTCACTCTAGCTCACAATATGAGAGAAAATGGGGATTAGGGTTTAGCACTGACGTTCTTAGGGTTTGGAGGCTGATGAAAGGTCAGCCTCAAGGTTTTAAGGAGATTATATAGGGTGCAAACCCTAAAATTTAGGGTTTTCCTTTACAGCGCCTACTCGTCGAGTTGGGCCTTCCAACTCGTCGAGTAGGTCCTAAATCTCACATCCCACAATGATCTCTACTCGACGAGTTGGAGCTCCCCAACTCGTCGAGTTCCAGTCTAAAACCCTAAAATTCTAAAAAGAAATTGATAACTGAAATGAGCGTTACAATGAGATTGGATCAGAAATTGGCATGACTGAATTGCTAGTTAACTGTCAAGAACATTCTGCGGTATTGAAAGACACCAAGGAATAGTTGCTTGTAGACATAAGAGAACATGATTGAGAAGAGTTATAGTGACATGAATTTTAGATATGACTTTGAGTCATGTTCTAAATGGATATTCATTTTGAGTTTTAGTATGAAATGTTTCATGTTGGAGATGGTGGTAGATTTGATAATGTAGGTAAGACCATATTAGTGCAAGTGAAGTATCCAAGGAACATACCTAGACTAGAAGACTTCATAGTTAACCTTGGATTTATTTTGAGTAACAAATTACCATTAGAAACATTATGTGAAAGTGCAGTCATATTGACTAAGGATTCTTGAGATCATAGATGGTCAATGTATAGAATGAGGAAATTCCATCCCATCCAAGAAAATATACAGGATGAATATCTATTTGTGAAGTGGATATCCTTTTTCAATGATTCATTCACAATAGTAATGACCAGAGGAAAACATTATATGAATGCTAAGACCATTGGCATGAGAAATGTTGATAAGTTTAGTTGTTAAGTCGATTACCCTGAAACATTTATACGATAGATAAATCTATAATTGTTATGGTGATTAAATAATAGAGAGTTATTTATATTCAAAGTGTATGATGCTATAGAAAAATTGGTTTATTATTGGTTTCATTTCTGTGTTACTTCCAGAATATTAATTTATTTGAAATGCCACAGCCAGTCATATTTTTGGGAGTAAGTATTGATTTAAGATTGTCATGAATTGATTGTAGATTGTCCATATGGACTAGACATTGCATAGGGATTGCTGCAATATTCATGAATACTTAGAAAATAAGGATTTTGAGTATTAGTTAAACCCACGCTTAGAGATTACTTTATGGATTCAATCATGAGTAATTCTAAGATGATAATATCTTATATTCTTCAAACAACGATATATAAGTCATATTTTGCAAAACAGTTGTGCATTGGTTTACTCCAACACATCTCGTGAAATGTATGAATATATATTCAAAGTTTATTCGTTCCTTTAAAAGAGATATCTTTGGGCCCCTCGATGATTTGTTGCTGACATCTGAAGTGCTTAGCTGAGCCAGGACTAAATTGATGTTTTAAGTTAGTAGTTTGAATTCAGTCGTCATAATTCGGGAAATCGAGAAAGAAAATCTTGGACTGTGAGATTAATTCTAATCCATGTCTCGTGTCCATAGAATATCTTGTAGAACGAAGAGATAACTAATCACTTATCTTATGACCAATGTCTAATCAAGTTTTGGCAGTGTCTTTGGAAAACACTCTTTACTGGTTATTCGAAGTTGTACTTTCAATTGTAGTTAGCGACTTATCTAAATGAGAGACTGTTGGATTAAGTGTCTAAGGTCCTAACGAAATTGGTATAATGTTGATGAATAAAAGTAAAGTCATTTTTGGGTTGCCCTCATAACTAGGAAATGGCTTGGATTAATCAAAGGAGAGATATAAATGATTTGTTAATTTATTATGTGATTAATAAATTAATTAGAAATAGTTAATAATTAATATGAATTAAATAAAGATATTTAGAATTGATTAATTATTAATTATAATTAATCTAGAATTATTAGGGGTTAATTGGAATTAATTAAAGGTGCAAGGGCTGAATTGTAATTGTTCAATAGTTGAACAAAAGATGCAATTTAGAATATTTCATGGCATGGGCGGTTTTGGAGCCTTTTTAAAGGTTTCTGGAAGGCTCCTGTTAGCAAATAAGAAAAAGGATTTCAATATGGATTAAATCTATTATTTAATCATTCAAATCTTTCTTTGTCCGTAAGTTACCTAGACTATAAATAGGACCCTTGGGGTACCTAATTTCGTGGCTCTCTCATACCTAAAAGGGGAGAACGAAATTCTCCTCCTCTCTCCCCTCTCTCCACTCAATCCTAGGGTTTCTTGCGTTTTAGGTGTGAACCATTAGAGTCTCACACACTATTGGAGCTAGTTTTCCAAGGATACAACAAATGTTTTGATTAGCTTGATTGGAGTCAACAAAAGGTATGTATCCCTAACCATGAATTTTGATTTATAAGTTTTTTTGTTTGTGTTTTCATAAGTATGTTGCTATTAGATGTGAAAAGACATAGATCCAATTTAGGTTGCATGTACCCTTAAATGTTAAGTGAAATTCTGCAAGTACATTGTTATCGTAAGCTAGAAATCCCATCATAATCGTCCAATCCACATTATGTCCATTATGTGGAATTGATAATAAATATGAATATCACGTCCTTATCAGATGCAAGGTAATGCAAGAAGCATGAGAGTGGATCTTAAAGTGGTGTGGTATTTCTATGAGTCATTTCTCATTCGTGTTAGAAATCATTGAATTTATGGCTAAATGGGGTAATTTCCCAATTGGATGGCAGGAAACAATAAGGTGTTCAAAAAAAATAACACCACTCCAACGCATACTACAAACAGTGTCACTACACAAGAAGCATGAGAGTGGATCTCAAAGTGGTGTGATATTTCTACGATTCATTTCTCATCCTGTCAAAAATCATTGAATTTGTGGCTAAATGGGGTAATATCCCAATGAAAAGGTTGGTTCTTATCACTATCATCTTTTGTATACTTTGGCACATTTGGATGGCAAGAAACAATAAGGTGTTCAAAAAAAATTAGCACCATTCCAACGAATATTACAAACAGTGTCATTACACAATCGTATGTTTGGTTTAAACACATAAGTTCACTTGGTTGTGGTAATTAGTCAGATTGGTGTGTCTTTCCTTTTATTCATCTTAATCTGTAATATGTATTGTTATAACTTTACCCTGCCTCGTGCTTTTTAGCTACTTGCTAAGCGTGGGCATTTATCAATATGTTTGTTGTTTCCAAAAAAACTACTTATTAAAAAAAGTTGTGGTTTCTTTCCTTGGTTTATATAATATTACTATCGCGAGATTTTATATCCTAAGAAATATATTTATATATATTCTACGTATGTTAAAAGTTCATCGAGTCAAAAACATTTTTAGGCCGTAGGTGTTTTAAGTCATATTTTAAATACTTAAATTAAACATATATCTTAAGCTATGATTTGTTCCATATATCTACAATTAAATCAATAAGTTTCAACATCAATGGTGTTTCAAATAATTGTTTTGACTTTTAAATTTTAACCTTTAACTCTGACCCTAAAACAGATTGAATGAGTAGGTGAATGAAACGACTTCACCAATGCATAGAATAACAATGTACTTTGGAATTGAGACCCTCGATATCATTGAACTTTTGACTTTTGAAATTTTAACTTTTAAACTTTGATTATGACCCCAAAACAGATCGTCTCTGAAGATTTAATGAACTTTAGACTTTGGAACTTTAATCTTTGAATTTAGTTCCACTCTAAATTAAGTCGGTGACGTCTTTACATATCAAATGACAAAAAAATAATAATACTTACAAGAAGATATGAGAAGTTGAAATTATATAGTGGATTGAAAGTAATGGTTACCAAAAAAATCATGTGTAAGACCATTTTTTCTAGCTATTCATCAGAAATCAAAACCTTTAACCAAAATCAATTTAAGAAAAACTTACGAGACCTCTAAGACTTGACAACTTTACTACACAATCTGAAATTAAAAAAAAAACACTTTTATAGTTGTATGTTTACGATTGAGCTGATGTTTAATGTGGGCAAAATCTGAGGCTCGACAACTTGACTGAATTCGGAAATCTTTTATTTATGAAGTTTTAAACACTATATCAGAATTTCAAAAACACTTACCTAAGAGAATGAGTGAAAGAAAGCTGAAAGTCAGATTAAGCCCTTTGTGATGCGTGAAACAAGAAGGAAAGAACCGAGAAGTGGAGACTAAATAACTTAGGAGAACACTATCACTCTGTGTTTCTATCAGAGTATTTGAATGTGCAGAGTTTTTTATGCCCTTTGAGATGCGTCACTTCCCTTTGTGTGTTTTTTTTAAGAACTAAGATGATATAATTGTTAACTCCCCTGGACGCCTCATCTTCTTCATTTAGTGTGTCTTTCGAATGGAGAATTGTGCCTAGTGATTTACCAAATGGTCGCTTCAATTTAGGTTTCAGACTCGTGCCTTCACTTTGAACTGGTGACTCATGGACCAGACTGTTTTATGAATCAAAAACGGCCCAAAATGACACACTACCCATAACATTGCCCAGGGCTGCAACCCAACTTGCCCTAGTCTTGAGCCGACCCTGGTTCCCATCTCGGTGGTCTTGATGAAAATACCTAAATCATAAGGAGTGGAAATAAATCCGAATAAGAGAATAATAATAGTGAATTTTTTAAACTACGCATTAGATGCTTGTTTGAAACGATAAAGAGCCTTACATAGTCTACAAACATGATGTGAATGATGTGGTACCCATGTCTTCATATAGACTTCTTTAAACAAGTTTTCATTTAGAAAAAAATATTCTTGACATTTATTTTGAAGATTTTCTTAGCGAATTTCAACAATAGCGAGAATGATACAAACAGAGGTAACTCACGGAACATGTGCAAAAATCTTTTCGTAATCAATGTTATATTCTTTATTAAAGCCTTTTGCAACAAGTCTAGCTTTGTATATATCCGTAAATATATAAAAATTAAAGCCTTTTGCAACAAGTCTAGTTTTGTATATATCCGTAAATCTATAAAATTTATCTTGTACCTTAAATATTGTAACACATGCATTTGAATCCTAAAATTAATGTCCTTTTTAGTAGAATTAAATGTTTCAATGAAATCTAGGTGTGTAACTTTATTCATGGCCGAATCACAATGTCCGTATGATGCATATACCTTAGCAATATCATATGAAACTATGAAAACTAGTATTTTTTTGAAAAAATATATTTCTTCATACTCTTCTACTAATGTTGTAAGAGAGGTCATAACGGTAATAACCACATCATTTATATAAATAGATTGACATCCCCTCACCCTTTTTGTTCCATTTGTCCGTTTCGTGATCGCTTGTCTTTAGTGGTTCATGTGTGTTGGAGCTCAAGCTCATGGTTGTATTGTAGTCTTATATACATCTCCATAACTTGTCTCTCACCCTTGATATCACGCGGATACTGGGAATTAGCCGCATCATCTCCGTGTATGATGGTTTGAACCTTCACGAGGTTTTCCACGTGTTCCCATTACAACTAGGTTATGATACCACTTGACAGGAGAAGGATATAGTATGGACTCAAATACGATGATGATAAACCTACTATTTATAATAAACCTACATTTTCCGCTCTTAAAGATTTTTTTTTCAAATTCCTTATAAATTTTGAATAATCTCAAAACATAGCTATTCTAATGACAAACGTACTATTTATAATAAAACTATGACTAATCTTAACCCAAGTAAAGACATATCTATTTACATTCCAAATAGATAAAGATTCCTAAATAATCAGAAGCTATTGAATTAAATTATAAAAAAAAAAATTAAAAAAATTAAAAAAAATAAAATAAACCCTAAGCTTGTGTTTATGTTGATGGGGCAGAAAAGGCAGAATTGCATGAGTTCTACTCAATGTTCATATCCATGGTGTTCCCCCCTCCCTCAAACATTGGGTTCAGGTTCAATTTTAATTCCGATGGCACATACTTTGTTAGCATTCTAAGGAAGATGGTGGATTCAAAACTAAATCAGGTTGTGGGACAAAAAATTTGTTGGTGATACCCCTGCAAAAGTTGCGGATTCTATAATCCAACAAACTTTCGACTGGATAAAGAACAGGAAGAATTGGAGGGGTAGATGGGTGGAATGGAGTTGTGATCCATTTATGGCTTAAAGAACAACTTTTTTGCTCCCGGTGTTATAATGCAATGTTATTGTCTATTATTTGTAATTGTTTCAATGTTTTTGGTTATATCTGTAATATTCTCCCAGTTCACACCTTCTTGCTGTGGCCTTGGGCATTTTAATATAATCATATTTGCAGTTTCAAAAAAAAAAAAAAAAAAAAAAAAAAAAAAAAAAAAACGGCCGAATTTGGTAGTATCGTTGGGTTCTTTGTATCATAGATTAGAGATAATTGATGTATATAGTTTAACTTTTAAGCAATTTACATTAAGAATTAGATAATATAAAATAACCAAAATATCTTTGAAAGTTGAAGAGATTTGAACTGAAAACCATAATGATGAATTTTGAGACCGATGATCGGTGGTTAGCACTTATGTTTGACCTATTGATACCTTTTTTCCCTGGGTTGGTCGAAGACATCTTAAGTAGTTTAAAGTTTGTTGTATCTCATTGTTCTATTTATATGTTGATCAACTGCTCGTCTGCTCAACATAATAATAATAATAATAATAATAATAATAATAATAACAAAAATATGTTGTTTCAAATAAACAAAAATTAAAGCATAGTATATTTATGTGTAAGAAGATATATTATTAAATGTAATGATTACCCTAGAATACATTCTTATTATTGTATGCATTGTACACAACTAAAAAGACAGTAAATAAATGGTGCAAGTGCTAATTAATTAGTAATAAAAGTGTGTATTAAATTTCCATCGTACCCTCGTCAATCGTCATGTCCGTATTATTGTATTTACAAGACATTATTTAATATTAAAGGGCGACAATGAAATTGTATTAAATTAAAATAACTTTGTCTTTATGAGAGATTAAATCTGATATTTTAAACAATAGAATAATTATATAATAATTCTTAAAAGAAATATTATTATGCCGTTAAAACTTAAAAAAGGATCAAATTTATAGAAGATTGGATTGGTAAATAAAAATTTACTGAAATATATGAAAATGGATAAATTTTATTACGGGTCAAAGATTCAAAGTGGGTTGCGTTGGTTTTAACAGATAATATATTAATATATATATTTTAGATCTTATAAATAATTAATATGTAAAATATGATTATAAGATACATATCATTAACGGGAAAAAAAGCTTACTTGGGTTTTGACACGTACGAAACTGAAATAAAAGTCATATTTTGAAGTATAAAAAACATATAAATGTCTTACTAAAATACTTTGTTTTGAATTAGTTTTCTTTATATATATAAATTATATATATAATTTGTTTCTTATTAGGTCTTATTTCAATAACATGTTTTATTAAATTACATTTGTTTTCGTAAATATTAAAAAATAAATTGAAAAAGTTAAAAAAGATATAAATGAAAAAATAGAAAAGAAATGATGGCATGAAAATTAATAAGTCTTATGCATGGTTTTAAAAAGCGCGCCATAGCGCGCCTCAAGGCGTGCCATGGCGCGAGGCGTAGTGCAGCTGTTACGAAAACGTCCAATGCGGGTTTGTTAAGCGTGACGTCCAAATAACATGTCTAAAATACTAATATAACACTTCTTTTGGTTTCTTTTGGTTTTTTTATCGAGCCTAAAATAATTGAGTTTTTATTAACTTTTTATATTAAAATACTAATATAACACTTCTAAAAACTTGATATACTTGATAAAATTCAATAATGATTTATCTCTTTTAATATATATAAAATAGTCACGCCTTAAAAAACGTCATGGCTCACCAAAGTTTGTCATGGTTTAACTTTGACTTTGCCGTCAAGTCACGTCTCACGTTATTTAGAACATTGATCTTATGACATGTTATAAGATGTTTATTTTCTTAATTGGTGTTATAACATAATAAATGACAAGACATAGCAATCTTTTTTATATGATGACATGCTTTAAAATATTGGTTGATACCCCTCCACACCACTCTTATTTAATTTACAAGATCATATTAAATACTAAAGGGCTAAAATTAAATTGTATTAAATTAAGAAAACTTTATGTCTTTATGAGAGAAATCAATTCTAATATTTTAAACCTTAAAATTATTACATAATAATTCTTAAAGGAATATTATTATCTCTTTAAAACTTATAAGAGGATCTAATTTATAGAAGATTGGATCCGTAAATAAAAATTTAAAGAAACATATGAAAATGGATAAATTTTATTACAGGTCAAATATTCAAAATGGGTTGCGCTGGCTTTAACAGATAATATATTAACATATTTTTTTTAGATCTTATAAATAATTAATATGTAAAATTTTGACATGTATGAAAATGAAATAAAATTCATTTAGAAGTATAAAAAAGATAATTATAGATGTGTTACTAAGTATATGTTTCTTATTAGGATAGAGTTAGTTTCTTTATTTTATAATTGTTTGTTGCCCAAAACACCTTTTCGTATAAATACCTTCATTAGTTCATCAATAAAACATAACTTAGGAAAACAATTCTTCTTTTAAAACCTAATTATGATTTCTTTATGGTATCAGAGCATGTCTCTTGATCCATTTAAAAACACAAGAACACCAGGACTAGCTGAGGCCGGTTCATCCACCAACCCATCTAACAGTCCCAACTCTCCATTCTATATCCACCTAAACGACTACCCTCACCAATAACATGTCAACGAAACCCTAAACGAGGGCAACTATGCAGATTGGTCTCGATAAATAAAGATTTTTTGTTTGCAAAGAATAGAATCAGCTTCATCGATGGCACCTTGAAACACCCAAAGGAAGGTGCATCGGAGCTGATGGTGTGGCAACGCAACGATGCAATAATCAAAGGTTGGTTGACCACTACTATGGAAAAAGAAATCAGAGACGACATAAAATATGCACGCACATCAAGAGAAATCAGAGAAATCTGGGAAGATTGTAACATCCGTCACTTGAGGTAATAATCATTTAATATTTCTTTAATTAATTGTTGGGCTAAGAATTTAATAGATGGATTATTGAGTGGACCATTAGTAAGTGGGCCGTGTAGTTGGGCTGCCCAGAAGACGTACGTTGGGCGTAAGCTTGGCATACGCGGGGCGTAGATGAGCATTGGATTTGGGGGGCGCATGCACGTACGCGCAGCGTACGTGAGCAGACTCCAAACCCTAATTTTTAGGGTTTAAGCCATATAAAAACAACATTATGACTCAAACCCTAGCCTCCTTACCAGCCTCTCAACCTCAGAAACCCTAGATAGCCTCTCTTTCCTCATCCTTGTGTGTGTTTGGCCTTGTGAAGCTTGTTTTGGAGATTTGAAGCTTGGAAGGAGAAAGAAGAAGTTGAAGAAGAAGAACTTGAGTATCTTGAGTTCAAGGATCTGAGTTTACATCACCAGTTGGCACTCATTGGAGGTATAAAGCTTTCAACTTGCCTCATGAATGCTTAGATCTATGTTTATGGAGTTTTGGACCTCTTTAGGTCCCAAGAATGAATTGTTATGGTTCAAATTCATTTCTAGGCTTAGGTTTGCCACCCTTAGTGCTAAATGTGTCCCAATATCAGTAAAGTTCTGATCTTTGAGGTCCTTTGGTGAACATGCATGAGATCTAGCCATTTCCATGGAAGTTAGTTGCTATATTCCATGTTTGGGTCCATTTGGTGGGTTGCAAGCCACCAAGTAATCAACTTTATGAGTTAAGAAATGTTAAGGGACTCAGATCTGTAATATGGGCTTAAGGTCTTAATGGAATAAGCACTTTTGAAGTTTATGGCTTAACAGGGTAGTATGTTGGGCGTACAAGCCAGTACGCGCAGCGTACAAGCCATGCAGCAGTACGCTTAGCATACAGAGGAGTACGCCCAGCGTACTCTCAAGTTTTGGGCTTTGCGACGTTTGGGCCTCGGTTTGGGCTAATCTTTGGACTTAGCAGTTATTGGGTCTTAATGGGTCGTCAGAAGTCAGATAATGGACCAAGGACATGTTTGGGCTTAAGGGAAGGCCCATTTGAGGAGTTGGGCCCAATTTAGAAAATTAGGCCATTAATGGGCCTTTAGTGGGCCATTAGTGGGCTTGGAGAGATTAGATGGAATTGGGCCTTGGTTATGGTCCAAATTAGACCAAGGGGTAAAATGGTAATTTTACCCTAAGAAGGATTATGGATTTTGACTAAGTGTTGTTGTAATGATAGCCGGGGAGTTGTTGGAGCAGCCACTAGAGATTCCTTACCGTGAGATTCAACACTCAGCATTACGAGGTGAGTTTCCTCCTAGGAATGGGTCTAAGGCACCAATGCCGGCCTGTTTAAGTATGTTAGCATGTGCCGGACGTCAGTCCGATGCCGCGCAGTGCCCGATGTAGGTCTATGTGTTTATATGCTTCCGGACTTCGGTCTAATGTCGGGGAAAGCCCGAGGAATGTTTGTATGATTGATGTCTTCGTGATTCTTGCATGTGCTTGTTTATATGTTCCGGAATTCAGTCCGATGCCGGGGAAAGCCCGATGAATGTTTATATGATATGTTATATGTTTCCGGATTTCGGTCCGATGCCGGGCGGGGCCCGAGGAATGTTTATATGTTGATGATTGTGCTTATTATGTGTATTGTTGATATGTTGATATGTATACCAAGCTTTGCTCGATGCCGGGTGGGGCCCGATGTAGCGGGAAAGGCCTAATGATATGTATGTGATTATGTGATTATGTGTATGGTATGTGGTAGTTTGGGAGACTCACTAAGCTTCGTGCTTACAGATTTCAGTTTTGATTTCAAGTACTTCCGGTAGCAAGGGGAAGAGCTCGGGATGATTGCAGTGCACACACCATTTGTTTAGCCTGGGATGTTTTTACTTTCATATGTTTGACAGATGTTTATGATATTTTGAGATACATGACTTATGGTTTTTATGTGATTAGTTGTTAACTATGGTTTTATTAATGATTTAAAATGAAATTTTTGGACCGTATTTTTGGGGATGTTTCAAAAATATTGAGGAACGTTTTGGAAAAGAAAGTGTGTCGAGGGGATACGAACTAAAACAAAAACTAGTTTCAACAAGACAAGAAAATATGCTCATCGCATCGTACTTCACAAAGCTAAGAAGAATCTGGGATGAGATAATCTAGGTGTACATGTGGCAAATGCTCATGCAACCTTAGTAGGAGACTCGTCGAAGACAAAGAGAAAGAACACATCTTTGAGTTTTTAATGGGTCTCCATGAAGAATATGGATCGGTAAGAACCCAAATCCTTAGCATCAAACTCGTGCCAACTTTAGAGGTTGTATACTATCTTGTTATTGAATATAAACAACAAAGAAGCATTATCACATCCCATAAAAACGTTGCCAAAGCAGTAGCCTACGAGATCCGAAGTCAGGCAGTCGTAGATAAAAATCTTGTCAACAAGAAGAACTTGAAGTGTAAGCACTATGGGAAAAAATGGCCACAACATTGATGGCTGTTTTGAGAAATCGGATACCCAGACTGGTGGGAAACCCGTCAACACATACCTACAAATGACCAAAGAAGAAACCCTAAAGTATAAACATATGTTACCACGATTGAGTTTGAGAACATTCCCATACTCGGTCTTAACATCGAACAATACAAAAAACTTCTGATACAGTTGAATGATCCACCAAAACCAGAAATAAACATGGCAGTTAAAATAGATTTTGTTTCTCCATGGGTAACTGACTTAGGAGCTACAGAACACGCTCATTGCAACAAATCCATGATAACACCCCAAAATGAACCTAATGATGGGATATCCGTTAGCATTCTAAATGGTGACAATATTGCAGTAAAGGGTGTTGGAAGTGCACAATTGCCAAACGATTTGGATATCAATAATGTTCTATACATCCCAGATTTTAAATGCAATCTTTTATTGGTTAGCATGATTACTCAAAATATTAACTATTTTGTTACCTTCTTTCCTGATTTTTGATATTTACGGGACTTACACTCAAGCAATCTGATTGGCATGGGGAGATGTAGGGATGATCTTTATCATATGGAAAATATGGACAAAGGAGCAACTGCCATGGTTGTCACTATAAGTTGTCAAATCTGGAATAGAAGACCAGAGAAACTTCAAACTCTAAGCTTCAACAAATCAACTATATAGGTAACATATGTAGTGTTGATCATTGTGATTCCTATATACGAGCTAAGCAAACTCGATTACCTTTTTCTGATAGTAATATTAAGAAGACTTGTTGTTTTGATTTAATTCATTGTGATATATTGGGTGGGTATTGAGTGCCTTCAATGTCATGAGCAAGTTATTTCCTCACAGTTGGTGATAATTATAGCATAACCACGTAGGTTTACTTGATGAAAAACAAATTTGACACAAGTTAGTATTATTCAATTTTTACATGGTCTCGACACAGTTTAATAAGAAGATCAAAAGAATACGAAGTGACGATGGGGGAGAATTTGTCTCAAATATTACGAAAAAATTCTATGAAGAGCATGGAATCTCTTTAGAGACATCATGTGTGCACACCGCACAGCAAAACACGGTCGTAGAAAGACTGCAAAAGCACTGCGTTTTCAAGCTAATCTATCAATAGCATTTTAGAGAGAATTTGTCCTTTCATCCACCTACATCATAAATAGGTTACCTTCACGAGCAATTAATAACAAAACCCCTTATGAAATATTGTTTAATAAAAAACCCCACTATGACCACATGTGAGTTCTTGGTTGCTTGGCGTATATAAAGGATAAAAATCATAAAAAAAATATGTTTCAAGAAAGGGGGAGGGATTGTGCTTTCATAGGATACCCTCAAGGTCAAAAAGGATATTGCGTATTCGATCTACAGGAAAAGGAATTCTTAGTGTCGAGACACATGAAATTTGTTGAGTGTTCCTTCCCATACCAAACAGATAGAATAAACCAAGATTTAAAGGATAACGAAAGAGAAAATGAGGAATACACAGTGACCCCTTGCTCCAACCCACAACGCCGACTTCATCAGTCATGAAATGAGCAACAAAAAACCAAAACGATATTGTTGAGCTTTATTTGGAAGAAAGACAATCAATCAAACAACCCATTACCTCTCCCGTTAATGAGTCTTTCTTAGCAATACATAACGAAGACTTAAATCCAAACACAATCCCAATACAGACTGATGCGTCAACCACACATCATCAGACTATCCTAGCTAGAGCACCGCCACGACATCTTGAAGAATATGAAAATGATATGCCACCGTTCATAGATCATTTTTCCTCAAATGCCAATCATGCAACCTCAATGGTACACCGTTTATCTTACTTTGTCTCTTATAAAAATTTCACTACATCTCATAAAGCTTACCTTAGTGCCATCTCTTCTCAAGATGAGCCTAAACATTTCTTTCAAGCAGTTAAGAATCCACAATGGAGAGATGATGTGCAAAAGGAAATTATTTCCCTTGAAAGTAACAACACCTAGACCCCGACAACATTGCCTCCCGGGAAGAAAGCCATCGACTCAAGTAGGTGTACAAAATAAAGTACAAGTCGCCTGTTGAAATAGAAAGGTATAAGTCGAGACTTCTCACAAAAGGTTTTACGCATATAGAGGGAATTGATTTCCATGAAACTTTTCCTCTAGTTGCCAAGTTGGTAACTATGCACACCATGCTAATTGTGGCAGTACAAAAAATTGGTCAATGCATCAGTTGGATGTAAACAATGTGTTTTTACATGGTGATCTTGATGGATAGGTCTACATGAAAGTTCCACAAGGATTTACAAAAGAGAATGATACACACACTTTTCTACTTACAAAATCTTTATATGGATTACGCCAAGCTTCTAGAAATTTGTACAACAAATACACCAAAACTCTTCTTTCAATTGGTTTTAGACACTTCAAGGCTCATCATTCTTTATTTATATTCGAAAAAGACGAATTTTACATTGCAACCCTCATATACATTGATGGTGTCATTCATTCTCCTAAATATTAGAAAACAAGAATGCAAAACAAAATAACCAAAATAACTCTTTGATTAATTGGAAAATCAATCAAAACCAATGTTTTTACAATCTGTTCTCATAATCATAAACTCGATTATGGACATTTATATATAGCCTAACATACCAACTTATATTAGACTAGGAAACTTATGACCAATTTGCCATAAATTAAACTTTCCATAAATTAGATTGCTTGGTCTCCAAGTCCTCATCGACTTAGGATTCCAACAATCACCCCCGAATCTCTAAGTCCTTCTAGAGAATTTTTCAACCCCAATCTGTATTTAAAATACAGACTCGTCGTTGTCGTCACATTCCAAAAAATCACATTCTTTTCCAACCATCTCGATTCTCGACTTTTCCGGACACCCGACCTCCACCTCGGTCACGACCACCTTTACCGTCTTTCATCACCTGCAAAACGAACCGAACCAAAGCTACCCGCTTTACGTCTTCCCGTTTGTTTATTCCGCGCCTCCGGTTAGTCTATCTCTACCGTAGAACAAGCCTGATCAAGAGAAATCGGGGCTGCTATTGAGATGCTTCAACTCGCGCTCAAAAACAATCCACACCCCCTAAACCAAACCCGGTTCCCGCTGCGTCTGCCCTGCAGCAAAAGGCTACAGTTTTCTTGAAACCGACTCTCAAACCGGCCGCCCTACATCCTCACGAACCTTATGCTGTGATACCAATTAAAGTTTAGAAAACAAGAATGCAAAACAAAATAACCAAAATAACTCTTTGATTAATTGGAAAATCACTCAAAACCAATGTTTTTACAATCTGTTCTCATAATCATAAACTCGATTATGGACATGTATATATAGCCTAACATACCAACTTGTATTAGACTAGGAAACTTATGACCAATTTTCCATAAACTAAACTTTCCATAAGTTAGATTGCTTGGTCTCAAAGTCCTCATCGACTTAGGATTCCAACATCTCCTGGGAAATGATGATGGAAAAATAGCAAAAATAAAGGCATATCTTGACAGTCAATTCATCATCAACGATTTGAGTCCTCTAAAATACTTCCTATGCATTGAGGTTTCACGCACAACTGATGGAGTCGTTCATAGTTAACGAAAATATACGCTAGATATTTTGACCGACAACGATTTACAAGGTTGCAGGCCTAGTCAATTTCCAATGGAACAAAACATCCGATTGGACGCTACTGAAGATGCTCCGCTTGCAGATGCTGGGAAATACCAACCAGTTGTTGGGATGTTGCTTTATCTTCAATTCACCCGACCAGATATCACTCTTTCCGTAAACATGCTTAGCCAATTCGTCTCATCTCCCTGAAAGGCTCATTAGGAAATTGTGATGTGTGTACTCTGCTATCTTAAAACTACACCCGGGCAAGGAATATTCTTATCAACAAAGAGAAATTTGGGTTTGGTAACAAACTGTGATTCAGATTGGCTTGGTTGCCCACTTACTAGACGATCAAGAACCAATTATTTTATCACATTAGGTGGGGCTTCTACATCTCGAAAAACCAAGAAATAATGTGTTGTTTCCAATTTCTCTACTGAAGTTGAGTACATACCAATGACAAGTACCGTCAATGAACTCTTATGGCTTCATTGGTTGCTTACTGATTTAGATGCTTCTCAGGACCAACTCCTCTTTATTGTGATGATCATGCCACTAGTCATATCGCTAACAATCCAGTTTTTCATGAACGCACAAAATATGTTGAAAAAGATTGCTATTTTGTTTGTGAGTGTGTGGAGTCCGAAGAAATTTATGCCTTGTGCTATTACTACTACAAATCAAATTGCATACATTTTTACTAAACCATTTGGGACAACGCTTTTTCGTTTCCTACTTGGCAAGATGGCAATTCACGATCTTAATTCTCCATCTCGAAGGAAGTAAAAGAGTTTGTTTTGAATTTGTTTCCTTATATCTATCCGTTTTTATTATTATAGAGTTAGTTTCCTTATTTTACAATTCCTTGTTGCCCAAACATGAAACACCTTCTTGTATAAATACCTCCATTAGTACATCAATAAAACATAACTCAAGAAAGCAATCCTTCCTCTTAAACCCAATTCCGTTTTCTTTACTTACAAAATGGGCGTCGACATAACCATATAAAATTTAAATAAAACCTATCTAGATGACGTTTTTAGACGTGTATTCAATATATTTAAATCAATACTTTTTGCAAAGCGACAATTATTTGGGAACACTAAATAGTCTTATGGAATTATGGGAAGCAATCATCTAAATTATGTATAAAAAATGTTTTAAAAAGGAAAAGCCTTTATATTAAAAGAATATGGTATGCACTCTTAGAATTTTTTTATAATGGATGTATTTTATTAAAAAATAGCAACAATAGCAAAGTGCTATAAAATAACAAAACATGAGAGAAAGTTGATATATGAGAATGATATCAAACATTCTCATCTATATGCCCCTTCTTAGTTTTGTGTTTCACCCAAATAAAATAGGATGGATATAAATTGTCCTCCAATAGTTCGTGAGGATATGACGGAACCGAATTTTGGAAAAAAATTTGTGTTCCTTGCTTTCCAAACAGACTATATCGGCTTAGTCTCAAGGCTTGTTGTTATTCCTTTGTGTAGATAAAAACCCAATAATATGCAATCCATCTTCATTTTTTCTTTTAAAAATAAGGTAAAAAATAAGATAAACTGTATTTTATCTCCAATCTTACTTACTTTTTATCCAATAAAATATATTTTTAATATATTGCATTCTTATAATTTATATAGACCACCAAACATATCCTTTCTACTAATTAATTTTTGGCAAATATATAATCTATCTTTTTTCATTACAATAATATTATAAATTATGTTATCAGAAAATTATAGCAAAATAAATTGTTCGTATATAATGAATTTGAATTAATTATGAATTTATTGGAAAAAAATATTACATAAATAAGATTATTTAATAACACACTTCTAAGTAAATATTATCATGCATTTATCTGTAATACGTTTATATCGATCAACTAACATATTTCGTATAGTGAAATGAGTTTTTTAATATGTTTATATCAAGCAAAAATTATTGAAATTGACTTTCTTTCACCCATCGTCATTTCGAATTCATCGATGACACTTCTCTTGCAAATGAAATTGGTGTGTCAAGATCACATTCATCCTTAATTATCATGTTATGTAAAACAATGCATGCCGTCATTATGTCATGTAATGCTTTCTTTTTCCTGAAACAACATGATCATTTAGTTTTTATTAGATTACTATTGTAATATATAGGTTAACTGTATGTTTATTTGCATATGTTATCGTATTTGTAAAATAGATTTTAATTATAAGCGTTTATAAAATATTTTATCGTATTTCAAATTTTTAATATGTATTTAAAATTTTATATGAATTCGATACATAAAAAAAATAAACTTTACTTAACTGAGTAATTAATATATATTAATATATAAACGATATTAAAAATATTAAATATAACATTTTAATTATAACTAGTGGATAAAAATAAGCTAACATTGTCGAAAAATAAAAAAGACTAAAATCGACAACCGGAACTTCATCTCTGTTTTTGGAGAAATGAATAATATTACTCCGAATATCTCAAAAAATTAGGAAAAATAAAAACTTGGTGGAGAAGAATGAGAGAAAAAATAGGATGAAAAATGACATTTGAGGATGGGCTAAAAATACTCTAAGGCAACTTAGGTTGTCAAATCACCCCAAAATTATCTTAGTCGGTTTATGGTGACCAAGAGCTTCTCCAACCACATTACACCAAAATGATGATTGTTTAACATCAAAATGACGATTCAACTACAACCAACCTTTAAAATGGTTTTTTTAGAAGCCTCTATAATTGATCTCCATATTTAATGTTAAAAGGAAAGCCAACACAAATATGATGTTAAATTTGAAGGTTGGTTGGCGGATTCTTAGGCCTCCAAAACACAAAAATGATGTTAAATGAAAGATAGTTGAAACTGCAAATAGCACATAACTTAGTCAACTTAAATTTACTAACTATATAGTACAATTTCATCTTCAGTGCATTTTTATTCTCAAATTTGTGTTTAAAATTGATAAAGAGCTCATTTAATAATCAATGTTGATTGATCAAATATAAAAGAAAAAGTAAAACCTAATTATTACATAGTTTTTTTTTTCTTATATAAATGTTTATATCCTATATCTTATATCTACTATATTATAAAGCATATTAGTCATATCTTCAATTTTAAGAGGTATAAGTTATATACATAAATATTTTATTTAAAACAGGTAACATTTTTTATTACATAATAACTAATAATAAAATCAAATAATTATTTTCACGTATGAAAATTATTTACCAAAAGTGTTATTTATCATCGCTGCTTTGCACGGGAACACATCTAATATATATATATATATATATATATATATATATATATATATATATATATATATATATATATATATATATATTTCAATTAAGTTAGAACATATAAACTTGTAAAAATTGTTAAACAATTTTATCATGTCAAAATTTGTGTTTTTAAAACTTTCATGAATGACAAATAGCTAGCTAATCAAGTAGTTTCTCCACACTTTTATAAATATGAATAAATTTTCCTAAATATGAATAACTTTTATAAGAAAACTAAAATAATAATAGATTTTATGTATAATCACCATACATAATTATATTAATCATAACATCATATCATCATCATTTAAAACATTTGAATAAAAAACATATATTTTAATCGATAAGAAATATAACTATTAGATAGTAGGATATGAACACTTGGGTTGTGATGACTTGATAAGACATGTAGAAGATATGATGCATAACATATTTACTCATGTTTAAATCTTGACGTTACTTAAACCCTTTGACCATAAATGTTCGTCTGTAGGACATGAGAGATAACTTCCACTACAAGAAAAACGCGATTTTGCTAGGGAAGGAATCTGTTGCAAAAAGATGAAATTCCGTTGCAAAAGACGAATAGCTATGGAATTTGCAACGGAACAGTTTCGTCCCAAAAAACCCCGTAGCAAAGGTGTTGCAACGGAAACAATAATTTCGTCGCAAATGTGACAACGGAATGAAAACCGTTGTAGATGGTATTCCGTTGTGTATTCTGTAGTAGGATTCCGTTGAGAATTTCGTGGTAGTTATTCCATCAAAAATTTTGTTGTAGTCGATCCATAGCAAAATTCGTGGTGATAAATCCCTAGCAAAATCCATGGTGATGAATCCCTAGCTAAATATGTGGTGATGATTCCCAAGCTAAATCCATTGTGATCACTCCCTAGCTAAATCTGTGGTTTTGGTTCCATAGCAAAATCCATAGACAATTTTGTACAAATATATAAAAAGAAAAATATCAAAAAATCAAATAAGATTTATATCATAAAACAAAATAAAAATATTTATTACATGGAAATATCAACACTCTATGATCTACTACTTTCCCACATCTGATGTAACTAAACTAGACATAAAAGAATCTATACATCTGTTTTTATTTATAAAAAAAAAAAAACTTGGTTTCTTCAACCACATCCTCATCCATGCCCCATGAAATATCATCCGCAAGTGGTGTTTCTCTTTTTTCTTGTAGAAGTGAAGCTTCCATGTTACACTTCTCTTGTCGAATTTTAAGATTTTAAAATTTTGTAAGTCTTTTTCCTTTTACAACAAACAAGAAATAGTTAATGAACTTCTATGGCATTATATGAAATGAAAATAGGCTTCAAGTTAATGAGATAGGTGAAGGGCCTTACCGGAGGCATTAAGTAAGTTGGTCCTTGAAATATCTACAACCTAGTTGAAGTGTACGTAAAGAAACAAAAGCAAGAATACGTGTTAAATTCAAACAAATGACGCAAAACGATAAAATAAAAACATAAAAATGAAAGAACTTACTGGCCAAATCGAAGAACATCACCAACATGGAGCTCCATATACACCTTTTTCTTCACCTAATTAGTGAAAAGGGATAAAAATATAAAGATTAGAATGCCCATCATACAATAGTTAGTTGTATTGATGTATGAAGTTGAAATGAAAGTTTAAGTACCTGGTTCTTGTTTATGAATGTTCCATGTGTACTACTAAGATCATACATGAAAGCACCACTAGATTTGTTGAAGTGGAGAGCTAGCAGAGACGAAAGTATGTGATTAAGTTGAAATCCTAATGTTAAAGACATTATCAAGATTGTAATGATTTCTTAATCAAGGATTGAAAAGCACAAAAAATAAGATAAACAGGTTGCAGGGTGAATAAATCTGTTCTATCAGGGAAGATAAAAGGTAATTCTTACCAACATGAAATCAAGATATGGTTGGATGCTCAAGAATATAATCATAAAGATCTACTCTCCTGAAATGTTAGCTCCATTCTCATACCTAGTCAATAGCAATCAAATATAACTCAGCAAAATCAACAAAGATTAAAATTAGGTTTAACCATTGCACATAATCATCCTCTATTTGTTTCAGATAATTAATCACCATTTTTCTTAAAAACATGGTGGATGCATAAATTATACCCGATTTTCTACCAATCCGAGCTAAATAACACCATTGGGATTATTCACTCTGTCGTAAGGATCTTCAGAAGCTCTATCCAACCCAAAGTAATAAGGAGAAGAGTTCGATTCTGCAATAGAATGAACCCTAACAAACACATGAGGCCTAACAATTGAGCCATGAGACAAAAACATATTAGAAAAGGTAAGCTGGCTTAGATAGCTTCGGTAGATTAGACAACGAAGGAGTCGACGACAGAGGATTCGAGGTCTGCTCTTCCGGCGGGTTTGGTGGTGAACGACGTCCTTTAGGAGTCTCGTACCTGTTGAAGAAGATTAGGATTGTTTCACTGATTCTTCCTCCATGGTTGGTCGTTTGCGTTCTTAGGGTTCCTATTGCCAACACAGAATAGGAATTGAGAGAGAGAGAGAGAGAGATAATGAACCTAACAGACACATGAGGCCTAACAATTGAGGCATGAGACAACAACAGATTAGAACGGTAAGCTAACCTAGATAGCTTCGGTAGATTAGACAACGAAGGAGTCGGCGGCAAAGGATTCGAGGTCTTCTCTTCCGGCGGGTTCGACGGTGAACGACGTACTTTAGGAGTCTCGTACATGTTGAAGAAGATTGGGATTGTTTCACTGATTCTTCCTCCATGGTTGGTCGTTTGCGTTTTGAGGGTTATCGCCAACACATAATATGAATTTAAAGAGAGAGAGAGAGAGAGAGAGAGAGAGAGAGCGAGAGAGACGGTTTCAAAAAGGCAAAAGATATCCGATGAGGAGGTGGTTGCGAGGGGTAAAGCCTAAACAAACCAGTAGGCGGCTTTTTCCGTGTACCAGAGTTGTGAGGAATTGATGATAGGTTATTTTATATTTGGATTCCTTAAAAATTCAAAATACTTTAAAAATATAAGAGGGAAAATTGAAATATTTTAAAAATATAAGAGGGAATATCAATATCTATAAAAACTACATATCTTAAATTTAGACAAATAAATATTTAATTTTTTAATTAATAATTTTGTTTATTATATTATTTTTATTTTATAATATATTTCTTATTATTTTGTATTTAAATTACTAACTTTTAAATGTAATATGGGTTATGACATTAAGTCATATGGGTTAAGGTTTAAGGGTTAAGAGATTAAGTCACATGGGTTAGGGTTTAAGGGTAAGTTACATGGGTTAGGGCATAAGGGTTATGACATTAAGTCATATGGGTTAGGGTTTAAGGGTTAAGGGATTAAGTCACATGGGTTAGGGTTTAAGGGTAAGTTACATGGGTTAGGGCATAAGGGTTATGACATTAAGTCATATGGGTTAGGGTTTAAGGGTTAAGGGATTAAGTCACATGGGTTAGGGTTTAAGGGTAAGTTACATGGGTTAGGGTATAAGGGTTATGACATTAAGTCATATAGGCTAGGGTTTAAGGGTTAAGGCATTAAGTCACATAGGTAAGGATATAAGGGTAAGTTACATGGGTTAGGGAATAAGGGTTATGACATTAAGTCATATAGGCTAGGGTTAAGGCATTAAGTCACATGGGTTAGGGTTTAAGGGTAAGTCACATGGGTTAGGGCATAAAGGTTATGACATTAAGTCATATGGGTTAGGGTTTAAGGGTTAAGAGATTAAGTCACATGGGTTAGGGTTTAAGGGTAAGTTACATTGGTTAGGGTATAAGGGTTATGACATTAAGTCATATAGGCTAGGGTTTAAGGGTTAAGGCATTAAGTCACATAAGTTAGGGTATAAGGGTAAGTTACATGGGTTAGGGAATAAGGGTTATGACATTAAGTCATATAGGCTAGGGTTAAGGCATTAAGTCACATGGGTTAGGGTTTAAGGGTAAGTTACATGGGTTAGGGCATAAGGGTTATGACATTAAGTCATATGGGTTAGGGTTTAAGGGTTAAGGGATTAAGTCAGATGGGTTAGGGTTTAAGGGTAAGTTACATGGGTTAGGGTATAAGGGTTATGACATTAAGTCATATAGGCTAGGGTTTAAGGGTTAAGGCATTAAGTCACATAGGTTAGGGTATAAGGGTAAGTTACATGGGTTAGGGAATAAGGGTTATGACATTAAGTCATATAGGCTAGGGTTAAGGCATTAAGTCACATGGGTTAGGGTTTAAGGGTAAGTTACATGGGTTAGGGCATAACGGTTATGACATTAAGTCATATTGGTTAGGGTTTAAGGGTTAAGGGATTAAGTCACATGGGTTAGGGTTTAAGGGTAAGTTACATGGGTTAGGGTATAAGGGTTATGACATTAGGTCATATAGGCTAGGGTTAAGGCATTAAGTCACATGGGTTAGTGTTAAGGGTAAGTTACATGGGTTAGGGCATAAGGGTTATGACATTAAGTCATATGGGTTAGGGTTCAAGGGTTAAGGGATTAAGTCACATGGGTTAGGGTTTAAGGGTAAGTTACATGGGTTAGGGTATAAGGTTTATGACATTAAGTCATATAGGCTAGGGTTTAAGGGTTAAGTCATTAAGTCACATGGGTTAGGGTTTAAGGGTAAGTTACATGGGTTAGGGCATAAAGGTTATGACATTAAGTCATATGGTTAGGGTTTAAGGGTTAAGAGATAAAGTCACATGGGTTAGGGTTTAAGGGTAAGTTACATGGGTTAGGGTATAAGGGTTATGACATTCAGTCATATAGGCTAGGGTTTAAGGGTTAAGGCATTAAGTCACATAGGTTAGGGTTTGTGGGTAAGTTACATGGGTTAGGGAATAAGGGTTATGACATTAAGTCATATGGGTTAGGGTTTAAGGGTAATGACATTAAATTTATAATCATATGTTAAATTTTAATTTTATGTTTTTCCACGTAATTAATAACTATAATAATTAGAAGTTCCCTCCATTAATTTCACCAATTTTGATTTCCCTCCTTTAATTTCAACGATCTTGATTTCCCTCACCACTCAAAGTAATCTACTTCTCTTTTTCTATCTTTCTTAAAACTTTTTTTATTTTCCTTTTATTTATCTTAACCTAATAGATTTTCCTCTTGGACTATCTGCTGTATACAAACAGTGGACGGCCCTTCTCCACGTTGTGCCTGTCAACAATATTTCAGCTCCAATCGGCGCCACCGTGTTTCTTAAATAGTAATTTCAATTTTCCTAATTTCTGATTTGTTTTTGACCTTCATTATTTCAGTATAAATCAAAATCGACTACTCTGTCATCTCGTCTCTTCTAATTCTCTGTAATATATATCTATGCTCAGGCTTCTATTCTAAGGATTTTGCTTCTATGGACTTCGAAAAAAAGGATTAAAATGGATAGAGACATCAAAAGTCATTTGTATTGATCTTATATCACCTTATTATAACTCACCAGCTTATTATGACCTACAATCCCGACCTTAATATACTTCTAATTTAAAATGTTTATCTATATCCCCAAAATTTCTCCCAAATTATTCCCGCAATTTACGTGGCTATCCTTCACCATTCTCCCCTCATTCTCTATATTTCTACTCTTTTCCTAAAGGGATAACTACAGTAAAGTCCCAATATTTTTAAAAAAGTTTTTATATGTATAAATATTTTTTCAAAGTATAAATATTTTTTCTGTATAAAGTAAAAAAAAAAAACCTTTTTAAGGTATAAAAGCATATAAATATGTTTTTATATGTATTTATTACATTTATACGTATCTTTTATGTATAAATATGTTTTTATACATATAAATGTGTTTTTTTTAAAATTTACATATGTGTTTATTTAATAATATTCCTTAAAACGAATTTAAAAAATATATATATTTAATTTCGTTTTTAATAATAACAATAATAGTAATAATTGTATTAAATCCTCGGAACGGTATACAATAATTACAATAGTAAAGGACAAACATATGAAAAGGCATCTAGATGAATCGGTAGGCTTTAGATTTTGGATGGTAAGGTCGTAAGTTCGACCCTTCCCAAGGTCATTTTTATCCTATCCGAAATCTTATTTTTATTAAGCAAAGAAATTTGGTAGGTATTATATATAATTGTTCAGCATAAAAAACGTTAACAACTTTTAGCCTAGTTGGGGAATACCAATGTTTGGGATATTGAGGTCATGAGTTCGAACCCCATCTAAGTCTTTTCTCAAAAAATCCCATTTTTTTAAGTCTGCATGCATTTTGGTTGACATGTCATGCCACATTAGCTGCCATGTCAGCAATCCCTTCCAACTTGATATGCCATATAGGTGTTTACCTGGTAAAAGGGTAAAAAAAGGACTAAATTGAAGAAACTAGCCGGTTTTCTGGACTTTTTTATTTAAAAAAAAAATTTAGGACCTTTTAAAGTCATTTTAATGAAGAATCATTATTCTCTATAAATATCATTTACACCATTTACACTTGCATGAATAACTTACTTAAGAATATAATCATACTTTAAGTGGTTAAGTTATGTATATCGACTAATATCAAATTTAATGATAACCGTTTTTGCTCATTTTTGCTCTAAGTAATAGCCACATGAATATTTCACGGTGTGACTATTATAAATATAGTGGACATATATAACCACCAAAATTGTTAGTGATATGACTCTCCAAAATTGAAAACATTTTTACTTTAAAAAGTAGTTTTTTGCCCATATATATTTATACTTTTTCCCATATTATGTAGCTTTTTGCCCATAAATGTTTATACTTTTGCTCATATTATATTTTTCACACAAATATAAATGTAATTACCTGTATATGTACTTGTATATGTACTGTATGTATGGTGGTTATTGTCCACATATAAGAAAGTTTTCACCAACGAATGTAGTAGTTTTTTTTTTATTTGAACATAATATTCTTCAACAACACATATTTTACAATTCCGTAGCACAATTCCGTAGGTAAATAGCTATGAATGCTACTTCCATAGCAAAACAACTATGAAATGTTTTTCCGTTGAAAAATTCCGTTGTAGATTAACAACGATTTTTAATTTCGCAGCAGAATTACAACGGAAAGTATTTTCGTAACAAATTTCGTTGCAAAATTGCTATGAATGGTTTTTCCATAGAAATATTGGTAGCAATATAGCAACGGATTTCGAGGTGGTAACAGTTTCCGTAGCAATTCACATGTTTGCTACGGAAAATTAATTACGTAGAAATTGTGGTAGCAAATTAGCTATGAAACGACATTCCATAGCACAAACCGTTGCAGAATAACAACGGAAATACGTTCCATAGCGCCCTTCCATAGCAAAATCGTGTTTTTCTTGTAGTGTTCATATTTACAACGGAGAATTCATCAGTGCGTGAAAACTGACCCGAAACCTTCAAAGAAATGTTTCATTTCCAAAAGAAAAAATAGGATGCGAGAGAAAACCATCTTTTGTAATATCTATGAAAAATATAATTATTCACTCATAGAAGATCTTGTTATTTGATATTTCAGGGATTACCCCTTCAAGAAAAAAACAACCAAAATATGTACAATATAATTGTTAATGGTTAGTTGCATTCTCAAGCTCAAAAACAAAATCAAAAACAGAAAAACAAAAAACAAAAATCAATTTTATTAAAACATTGCAAGACTAATTAGATGTAAGTTGATTAAAATGTGTCCTAAAACAAAAATAAACTAAACAAAAAACAACCTTTATTTGACTCACACTCCCCCTCCCACTTTCCTTCTTCATCTCTCTCTTCCAAACACAAAGAACCTTCCTCCCAACAACTACATCAAAATTCTAAAACAACCCACCTTCAAATCACCGGAGCGACCATGGACCTCCGCCACTTCTTCGAATTCCGGCCACCTTCCATCCACACTTCTTACTCCGGCTAAAAATAATGCTAGGAGGTAAACAAAAGACACTGTTTTTCAAACATACCCCTCCTTGACATATCATTTTCACACATACCCACAAAAATATTTTCCTCATTCAAGTAAATATTTTGTCGGAAAATCAAGAAATCTTGAACCTTTTCCGGTAATAATGGCGGCGTCGACCAGTACAGCCAGTCCCCAACAATCACCACCACCTCCACCACCCCCAGTACCGGAGTCAACGGATGAGTCTGCGGCGAAGATTGTTCATAAACGATATGAAGGGCTTGTGATGGTTCGTACGAAAGCGATTAAAGGGAAAGGAGCTTGGTATTGGGCTCATTTAGAGCCGATTCTTGCTCATAATCCCGACACCGGTTTACCAAAAGCCGTCAAGCTCCGGTGCTGTTTATGTGGTGCCGTTTTCTCCGCTTCAAATCCATCAAGAACAGCCTCCGAGCATCTGAAAAGAGGAACTTGTCCAAATTTCAACTCTGATTCTAACCCAAAACCGATTTCCTCCATTTCACCAACTGGAATGATGAATTTATCGTCTCCGACGTCGTCGTCCTCGCCTCAGCCGCCGCAGAACCACCGCAAACGTAACTCCGGCAACCGTAACAGGGCCACCAATCCTCCCACGACATACTCGGTTGCTCCGATTACAATGATTGAACCAGCAAGATTCTTAATCGAGGGGTCGTACCCAACCCGACCTGAGTCAATGCCTGCATTGCCGGCGCCGTCGACGTCGGCATTGCCGGCGCCGTCGACGTCGACGTCGCCGGCTGTTATGGCTGTAAGCAGTAGTGGGTTGTACTCTCAGCATCACCATCAGTACCACCATCAGCAGCAACATATGATGTTATCAGGTGGGAAAGAAGATTTGGGTGCTTTAGCGATGTTTGAAGATAGTGTGAAGAAATTAAAATCTCCAAAAACATCACCTGGTCAAACGTTGACGAAATCACAAATCGATTCATCGCTCGAATTATTAACAGATTGGGTGTATGAAAATTGCGGGTCAGTTTCGTTTTCGAGTTTAAATCATCCAAAATTCAAAACTTTCTTGAATCAACTCGGGTTACCGGTAATCTCCCGCCGGGAACTTGCCGGCGAACGACTGGATTCCAAGTACCAAAATGCGAAGTCTGAATCAGAAGCTCGAATTCGAGACGCAATGTTCTTCCAAATTTCATCAGATGGATGGAAATCAAAACCAGGTGAAAAGTTGGTGAATTTATCTGTGAATTTACCGAATGGAACAAGTGTTTTCCGAAGAGCTGTTTTTACAAATGGGTATGTATTTTCAAAGTATGCAGAGGATGTTTTAATGGAAACGATCATTGAAATTTGTGGGAATAATTTACCACAATGCGTGGGCATTGTTTCTGATAAATTCAAATCAAAAGCGTTAAAGAATCTCGAAAACCAACATCAATGGATGATCAATCTCTCTTGTCAGTTTCAAGGAGTTAACAGTTTGATTAAAGATTTTAACAAGGAGCTACCATTGTTCAAGTCCGTGACAGATAATTGTTTTAAACTAGCAAATTTCGTGAATACCACATCTCAAATTAGAAATTCTTTTCTCAAATATCAGTTTCAAGAATCCGGGCGAGCCAGATTGCTCCGAGTTCCATTCAAAGCCAGTGAAATCGAATTCGAATTCGAACCCGTGTTTAACATGGTGGAAGACATCTTAACCTCCGCAAGAACATTACAATTGGTTTTACTCGACGATAGTTACCAAAAACTATCAATGGAAAACCAACTCGCGAGGGAGATTGAAGAAACAATCCGAAATCCCCAATTTTGGAGGGAAATCGAAGCCGTTCATTCCTTAGTCAAGCTAATTAAATCCATGGCTCACGAAATCTCAAAGGAAAGACCACGAATCGGGCAATGTCTACCACTATGGGAAGAACTCAGAGTGAAACTCAAAGACTGGTGCTTAAAGTTTCAGATGAACGAAACCCACGTCGACAAAGTGTTCGACAAAAGGTTTAAGAGAAACTATCACCCCGCTTGGGCTGCCGCATTCATCCTCGACCCATTCTATCTAATCCGAGATAGAACAGGGAAGTATTTACCACCTTTCAAATGCTTAACTCCCGATCAAGAAAAAGACGTAGACAAACTCATAACACGTCTCGTATCCCAACAAGAAGCTCATATCGCATTAATGGAGCTCATGAAATGGCGAACAGAAGGGCTAGATCCAGTGTATGCGCAAGCTGTTCAATTAAAACAAAGAGACCCCATTTCGGGTAAAATGAAAATCGCTAATCCACAAAGTAGCAGGTTAGTTTGGGAAACTTATTTAACAGAGTTTAATTCTTTGAGGAAAGTTGCAGTGAGGTTGATTTTTCTTCATGCCACGTCATGTGGGTTTAAATGGAATTGGTCTTTCTTGAAATGGGCTCAATCGAGGAGTGGAATGGAAAAAGCTCAGAAATTGATCTTTATTGCTGCTCATTCTAGGGTTGAAAAAAGGGATTTCTCAAATGATGATGAAAAAGATGCAGAATTTTTTGCAGTGGCTAATGGTGAGGATGATATGCTTAATGAGGTTTTGTTTGATGCTTCATCTCCGTAAAAATCGGATCTTTTTTTGTGTTTTTTGATTATATTATTATTAGTTTATGCAGGAATTTTGTTTGGTATTTGTTTTTAGTTTTAGGGCTCATTTTTTTTTTGAGGTTAAATTGGTAATTTTGCAAGAAACCACCTTGTTTGATAAGTTATGACTTATGAGATTGTAGCGTTGTTGGTAATTTACTAATGGTGATAATTAGAGAGCAGAATTCCCATATTGCCCTTTTCATGAGTTTGTTAAATTCTTTCATCTTCTAAATCACATTGGAATCTATGATCAAAAAATTCAATCTTTTTTGTGTTTTTAGATAAATTCTTGGGAATTTTCTTGAATTGTTAAGAAAGGGGTTCATTTTTCTAGTTTTCTCATTCCTCGAGGTTGAAATGGTAATTTTGCGAGAAATGATACATTTGAGATCTTGATAATTGGTGAACGGAATTACCATATTGCCCCTTTCATGAGTTTAATCATATTAGAGTACTTTGATTCAAATTTCTCCATTCATGCACAATAAGTATCAAACTAAAGTTTGCAACTTTTTATTTTCTTGAGTTCAAATATTCGTACTATGTTGTTTGCCATTGTTGACAGGTTAACAGAAATTACAAAAATGCCACTATTTTCCAATCTCCTTGGAACCAAGATTTGGTGATGTAATATGTTGATTGTAATTTGTAAGGTGTGCTCTTTTCCAACATCAACAACACTTTGTTCATGCATCTTTCTTTTTATAGGTAAAATCGAGCAATGATGCTATTAAAACTTGTACCTTGTGCATTAAAAGTTGTACATTTTGGGCTATGATATTAATTGATGGTTATTGACTTGCAGATGAAAATTGGGTGACGTGGGCAAGAGATTATTAAAGTGGGTTTTTGAGAAAAAAAAATCTAAAGTTAGAAAAAAAGAAAAGAAAAATGCAAGATTCTAGAAAAGAATTCTTCTTTTGGTAGTATCTGCCTATTTGGAAATATCTCTACATGGGATTGGTCAAAGAAACACAAAAATTGGAAGGACCAAAGTGCAAAGTTTTTCTATCTGAAGGGTTTAGTTTGTCAAGTTTGCTTCTTACTTAGGAGCTATGGAATATCATGAATCCTTGAGCGGCTAAAATGGTTTGATTACAATCAAGATAGGGAAAAAGGAAATTATTGATTTTTTTTTTTTTTTTTAGGTTATGGAGTAAACATTATTTTTGGGAAAAAAGTTATGGAAAAAATATAACGAATGAGGAGCCGATGGGTAGGAAGATTGTCGGCCAGAAGTAACACATAAAGATGCTTTGATCGTCATTTTACATTACGGCATAAGCCGAATTTGTTATTTTAGTTGAGGAAATAGAATATTTGACATTCTTTTTTCATATGTTTTGGTATAAAATAATCATATTTTACAATTTTGGTTGGATTATATTCATCTATTTAGGTATGTTTCTTGTCATGGTGTAAATATGTTGTTAGATGAAAAGACTTTTGTGTATAAGTATATAGGAGTATTGTTATAAAAGTTTTATTATGTTGTCATAGTTTATAGAAAAGTCTTAATTTTTATTTTTTGAACAAAATAGTCCTTATTATCTAATTTTATGTGATAACCTTTCATATTCTATTAAAAATAAATAATTTTTTGATAATTTGGGAAAAATATTAGATAATAATGATTTTTCTGTTAAAAAAATGAAAGTTAATACTTTTCCATGACAAAATAATGAGACTTTTTAACGATAACCTTAAGTATAAGATGTAACTTATTTATTTGTTATCCATTTATTAATTTTTTTTTGGAATAATAATGGTTGAATAATCAAAAGAAAATGCAAGGTACAAACTTAATGCACAAAGAGTCTATATCTTAAACCTTATGAACAAGTATTATTAAGGTATAAAGGTTTATATTGGTAGGTTGGTACAAGATTACTTAGAGATAGATAATAAATGGAAGATTAATTTTTATTAAATATGTTCAATAAGATATATATTTTGTTTATGAAGAAACAAGCATACTATATTAAAAGTTACTACGAAAAAAATATGAGTTTTATAAGGAAAACATGATGGCTAATATTTATTTAATTGTTTATAAAAGGGGGTTTATAAAAATGGACATGATTTTGTGTATGTCACATGATCCATGAGGTGGTCTTTTTTTGTTGAGAAAATAAAATGTTGATCTTTGGATACTTATTTATTGGGAACATCTTCTTTTAAAAAATGTAACAAGACAAGATGCTACTACTATTAACTTTATGTGGAAAAAGATGTCATGTGTTGCATATTTGCATCTAACTTATGAATACTGCTTTTTTGTTTTTAAAATAAATACAATTTGGTTAATTAAATTATTTATTTATTTTATATTTTATCGTGTTTTATATATTATATAAATAATTATATAAATAATAAATAAATAACTTTTTTGAGTTTATAAATGACAACTCAAAAAGTCCACACTTTCAATTTAAGCTCAGCAAATTTATAGATTTTAACAATTATTAATTTTATTAGAGAAATTAGCAATGTTCTAAATAATATTAGATGTGACTTGACGGTAACGTTTTAAGTTTTTACGAGCCGTGGCGAGCCACATCGTTTGTAAGGCGACAATTTTGTATATAATTAATAATTCTATATATTTTTTCTAATATTATTCATTTTTATATACATATATGGCTTAAGACGACATTTTGCTAAAACATGTCGTCAACTACAAACCTTGAAGCCATGACGTGTCATGACAAGCTTTTTAGAGCCTTGGAAATTAGTGAATGCACATCCTGTGTGAAACATCTTTTTTCTTGACAAACAAAATCGATGCTCCTTAAGGCAAACTGTTTGATTGAACAAAGTCCTTAGGCCAACAGCTCCTGAAGTTGAGTGGACAACTCATGCATCTCAGGTCGTGCAAAACGATATGATGCCTTGGCTATCAAAGTCGCACCCGGAATCAAATCAATCCTAAAATCGACACGCTTCTATGGAGGCACACTCGACAAATCCTTAGGGAAAACGTTGGGGAACTCGCAAACCACTTGTACCTCTGAAACTGACTCCTTCTTCTCATTCCGAGTGTCGACAACATATACATGGAATCTCGTGTAGTCATGTTGTAAATATCTCCTAGCCCTAGTGGCGGAGCAGAAAGTCGATCTAACTCTGGCACCCTCACCATGGATGGTAAGCTCTTCCCTACTTGGGGTTCAAACTACCACCAACTGCCGCTCACAATCAATTAGAGCCACAAATCGGCTCAACCAATCCATGTCTACAATCACACTGACCTCGCCCATAGGAATGAGAATAAGATCAATCGAGAATCTCACCTTGAAAATCTCCATCACACAGTCACGATAAACCATCAAAGCTGAAACCATACGATTATTGAGTATAGTGACCTCTAATGGACGGTCAAGTGCTCCCAGAGCAACATCGAAGCTCCTACTGAATGAAAATGATATGAAGGATCAACTCGGACCAAAGTCAAAGAATACTAGCACATGCAATGAATTAACTAGGAACGTACTTAGTCACAAACATAAACATAAGCATAAAATATGGAAAGATCAATAGGAAAATAAATAAATACATACCAGTAACAACATCAGGCGCTGCTCTGGCCTCTTCGGTCGTAAGCTAATAGGCTCGATCCTTGGCCTTCTGTAACGTCCCATTTTCACCACCAAAATTTTTCATTTTTGTTACAGTAAACTTCCCAATTATAAATCCATTTTTAAGAGAAACCATTTATTCCAAGTTACATATATCAAAAATCAGAGTAATATAATAACGCGGAATCCTCAATGTAGTTTATGAGTGTGTACAGTCACGCCTTCACCTTCCCATGAACCAATGATACCTGGAAAACAACAACAATTGGGTAAGCATAAAGCTTAGCGAGTTCCCCCAAAACACCACACACAAAAAAACATATACAAGCATGCATACTATGTCCACAATCATCGGACTGGATTACCCCAGGTATGTTGGCATGTCGCCTCAACCCAACCGCTCTTCCCGAGCCTCCATGCCTACAGCTTACAACCAGCTTGCACCATGTATCTTGGCCTACAACACACAGTAGGACCACCTCAACCTAACCCACGACCACATGTCGACATATAAACAATCAACGATTAAGTAGGCACATAATACATGCAAATACCAATCATACAGTTCACTACTGCCTACTAGACCTCTCATAACATACTGATCTGCTAGCAACTAATCTCCATGGAATACATATTCATAAGTAACCAAAGGTGAGATAGCCACCCGAATAGATGATCCTACTCTAGAGCCACAACCAAACAAGGAACAGGAAAGAAAGCCTAGATCAAGAGTTCTCAGGCTATCCTACATGACTACTTACAACCCTTAGGGCACTCCTTTAGATGATAACCAACCTACTGGTACTCTAACCAGCATACCACTACTGCTGCATCCTAACACACAAGGATATGTATATAAATGTAGCAGATCACTACAGCTCAACAACATCCTACACACAAGGATACATAACCAATACTCCAAGGGATACATAACCATATGTACCCAGAGGTGAGATAGACACCCGGACAGATAATCATACTCTAGAGCCACAACCAAACAAGGAACATGCAAGAAGGCCTAGATCAAGAGTCCTCAGTCTATCCTACGTTACTACATACAATCCCTAGGCATCCTTCCACCAAATGATAACCAAACTATGTTGGATTAGATTCTAAGACAATAACTAAATTAGTATAATCTTGAATTATTAGCAAAGTCCTTTTGGGTTGCCCTCAAACCTAGTAATGGACTAGAATGCTATTTGGAGAGAGAGAGAGAGAGAGAGAGAGAGACTGATTTATTAAATTATTATATGATTATTAAATTAACTAGAAATCAAAATAAATAATTTATTAATATATTATCAGAATAATATATTAATTAGAAATAATATTATTTAATTAAGAATTAATCAGAAATTAATTAGAATTAATTTTGGGATTAATTGGATTAATTAAAAGTGGAAGGACTAAAGGTGACAATGTTCAGAAGTTTAAAATTGACAAATTCTAGAACCTCCCTAGGAGGGGGGACGAAGTTATAGATGGTTTTAGGGGTTTTCTTAGGCATTAAGGAAGCCTAAGAGTCCTTAAGGAGCAAGGAAAAGGGATAAGGCTTATATAAGGAAACCTGTCTTATCCTAGTTCCCTTATTCACCTATATAAACCCTCCTAAGGGTTCAAAATTTTGTGCATCCTTCTACAAGAGTGAGAACTGAAAATCCTCATTCCATCTCCTCTCTCCTCTTTATCCTCCAACTTGCTAGGGTTTGGGTGTGAACCATCAGAGGCACGCGATTTCTGGTGCTTGCTTTCTAAAGCTAGATCAAGAAGGAATCATTGTTTATTTACTATAAAAAAAAGTTTTGTAATTTCTATAACCCTTTGATAATTTCGAAAATAGCAACATACGTTTAGGGTTCTTGATATTCAAAAGTTGTTTGCAAATCATAGTGAGAACATAGATCCTTTAAAGTTTATATTATAGAAACTAAACCCTAATGAGGAAAATTTCGAAATCTTCTAAGGTTCTTGAAACCCTAGCCTCCACCCCATATTTTCGAAAGTTGCAAGTGTTTTAGAAACCCTAGCCCCTTTGCCTAGTTTTTGAAAATTGAGGATCCCTTTTAGGGCTTACCTTGTTTCCTTATTTGTTATTTTAAAAGCCTTGAAATTTAAACAACTAAAACCTGATAAACCATAGCCTATTTTTCGAAAAAAAAATTAGAAGGCTTAGGATTAGGATTAAATTTGAATTATTTTATTAATTGTTTAATAGTAAATAATTATTTAATCCATAATGATTTAATTAATTGGTTAATTAATAGATAAAGATAAATCATAATTGGTTTAATATTATATAATTAAAAGATTTAATTTAGATAATTAATATTTAAACCTTGTATTTAGAAAAGTTTTAAAATACACCTTATACTATACATAATGAAAACATTAATATAATATATGTATAAGACAAGTCAGTCAAATCGCTAGCACGCCTCATTCACGAAACCATGTTATAAAGAGGGTATAAGGAAGCGGCCTATAAAATGGCCGTTGAATGAGTGTCCACTCTCACCCACCACTCTCCTGTATGGTGGAGGGTTGTTATCCGAACGGATTTGATAAGACATAATCTCATTAATAAGTATAATGATATAAAGTAACTAAACCATTTTTAAAATCCTACTCTTAGTTACTTTAGGAAAAATGTGAAAAGTATGTTAATCCATGAAAAACGTACATCATGCTTTATATATCGTTAGTGGAGCGTGCGTGGTTAACCGGCACACTAATAGTGACTATAAAAAGATATGATGGGCCTCTTGAAAATTATCATTATTGACGGAGCATGTGTGGTTAACCGACACATCAATGAGAGATGATAAATGAAATCGAGGTTGTCAGACGGGTTTGCATGGTTATTCACATCTCATTTGTGATCCTCGGCATCTCAGTCACAAAAGTGAGAGCATAATCTGAGATTAAACATGTCATTGATAAGAATAAATGAATCTTAAAAGATCTAGGAGTTTCATAAGATTGGAATTGGTAAAATCGTTACCTACCTAAAATAGATTTGAATTTGACTACGACATCCCTCTTCAAAGTTCAAATCGAAAATATGGATCCTAGCATTGATTTAAAATTTATGGGTTAATAATTAAGGACTAAAATCAACTTACTTGAATTCCCTTTTTCTCCTATTTTAAAATATCTTATGAAGATAGAAATGATCTTCCTCATTCTTAAGAAAATAGTTTTCCTCAATCTTCTAGAGATGGTCTTCCAATTTCAAGTCAAGGTAAAATTGTTTTTCCTTCCTTAGGAAATGATGGAACTAGACATCATCTTTCTTCCACCTCCTCCTCTTGTGACTCTCCCAACGTCACATTTTCCTCAAGTTGAAAGATGTGAGACTACTCAATCCCTATTGGTATGTAACATCAAGATGGAAATTTTATGTGTGCACATGTTCTACAAATGAAATCATACATTGACAAGTTGAATAGAATGGGTTTCATTTTCCCAAGGGAGCAAGCCATTGATTTGGTTCTACTCTCGCTTCCTAAGTCATATGGTCAGTTTGTAGAAAAATTCCATATAAGGAATCTCGATGTAACCCTAATTGATCTTACCCAAATGTTGATAGTTGTTGAAGCATAAATGCTTAAGAGCACATCTGAATCAGAGTTGATTATAGGGTCTAATTCCAAGGTTTCCATGTACATTGGTGATGGTGACATTGGTGGTTCAGAAAAAATTTCTCTTCCCAACGGAAAGGGATCAACCAAGGTCAAACAGTTTGATCGTATGGTAAGGAAAAAGGCTCGTTCTGAGATCATCCCATGTGTTAAGCCCAAAGAGTCCATTTGTTTTTACTGCCAATTGAGAGGATATTGGTTGTGAAACTTCCCAAAGTACCTGAAAGATCTCAGAGATGGTAAAGTCAATTCAAATGACTCTACTTCAGGTACATCTATTATCTGACTCCATTGTTGTGTAAGTTCCTATTCATAGACTCTTAATACATGATGTGATGATCATATTTTTATAGCATTAAAGGAGCTAAGAGAAAGAAGGAAGCTTGAGCAAGGTGAAATCCGAAAAATCTGCCAACAGACGAACCAACTCGTCGAGTCAGGTCATGGACTCGTCGAGTTGGTCCAACTCATCGAGTTCATCTTAGAACTCGTCGAGTTCCGCAGACAGTGAGCAAAAACGATTTTGATTCAGCTTTGAACAAATTACAATTGCATCATATATAACAGAAAAACACCCTAAGCTCTGATACCACTGATGGGTTTTGTAACATCCATAAAATTCGTGCAAATTTAAAACTTTTTCAAACATCCAAAAACCATTATTTATTACAAAATGTTTTCAAAATAGTTTCATATTGAAGAATCCTAGAAATCAAAATCATAAAATGTAGGGAGGTGCACGATCATGCATTTGCCTTCCCGCGATCATATGAAGTACCCAAAACAAAATGCAAAACTGTAAGCCCGAAGCTTAGTGAGTTTACCCCAAAATACCAACACCATACAAACCAGAACAATATCATAACAAACAACATGCATATAGAGTCTTCAGTATGACTGGACCGTCCTCACCGGGCCTTCAGTCTATCCGGCCCACTCTCAGAGTCTTAAGTATGACTGGACCGCCCTCACCGGGCCTTCAGTCTATCTGGCCCACTCTCAGAACCTTCAGCATGTCTGGTCCGCCCTCTCGAGCCTTCAGCCTGTCTGGACCGTTCGCCGGGCCTTCGGCCTGACTGGTACGCCCCGATGGGTCTGTAGTCTATCCGGGCCGCCCTGGGTATGTTGGCATAGAGCACAAAGCAAGATCGCCTCAACCCACCCCAAACATACAATCAACACATAGATATCAAACGCTAGCTAGCATGTACAAACAATCAGACAGATCTAACAGATCGCTAATCATAACATCATCCTATATACCAGGATACCGACCTAACAAGTCACTAAACATATCATCATCCTATATACCAGGATATAGATTTAGCAGATCACTAAGCATAACATCATCTTATAACCAGGATAATAATCCAAAAGGGTCGGCATTGGTGCCTTCGACCCTGTTAGTATAGTGAGGAAAACTCACCTCGCAAGTAGCACTGGATGATAATGTCAAACTCCCAAACACAGCTCCAACTCAAACACCTACAACCACCATAAGAACAATTCTATCAAAACCCAAATCACCAAAATACCCTCAGAAGTCAAACTTGCTCAACCCTTGGTCAAGGTCAAATTCAATGGTCAAGGTCAACAGTCCATGTTGACCCAACTCGTCGAGTACAACTTACTGACTCGTCGAGTTCCTTCAGAACTCAGAAACCGTGAAAACTTGAGTCAACTCGCCGAGTTTCCAAACAACTCGTCGAGTCCATGTAGTGTCCAGAAGATCGGGAAAACCTTAACCAACTCGTCGAGTTGTCTCACCAACTCGCCGAGTTCAATCAGAATCCAGAAAGCGGTAAAACCCTTATCCAACTCATCGAGTTGGATAAGCAACTAGTCGAGTTCCTTCAACCCTTTTCTCATTCAGATGCTTTTACACGAAATCAAGGCTCCAAACTGTAGATCTAGTCTTCTAAGGCTGAGATATTACGTAAAGCTGCAAGCTTTACGTCCATGCATGGAATTAAGGGGGCTAACTTGCTAAAATGAGGCTTAACAAAGGGTTTAAGGCATGGAAGTTGGTCAAAGCTTGACAAAGCTTGAGTCTTTAGGCCTAAGGAGGCCTAAAGGGGTCTAGATCTAAATCAATGTCCTCATGACTCATGACAAGCCCAAATCCGAGAATGACTCCAAGATGTACCAAAAGGACCATTTTCTTTCATGAGAGGAGATCTAAGCAATGAAAGGTCAAGGTAGCAGCTTTATACCTCAAGATGGCTGCTACAACAATGCAAAAGCCGGATCTACAACCCCTTCCTTCAGTTATGCACTCACCACTTCAAGCTACTTCAAGAAATGCACTAAACACACACTCTTTTTAGCCCTACATACTCTCAAAATGGAAGGTTAGCTCGATTAGGGTTTCTTTCTGCATGATAAGGTAGTAAGGGATGCTGGTGAGAGGACTTAAGGTCCTTTAAATAGGGTGCAAACCCTAAAAATTAGGGTTTTCATGCACAACCTCAACTCGTCGAGTTGGGGTCCTCCAACTCGTCGAGTAGGTTCCATAATCCATGTGGCCATATGAGTTTCTACACGACGAGTTGGGGACTCCCAAATCGTCGAGTAGGCTTTCTTAATTGCATAAAATCCCTAAAATCTCATTCCTGGAAATTGGGGTGTTAAAATACCCAGGAGTATTACAACAATCCTATGTGCACATGCAACCCTATTTGCTTTGGATCTAGGTTTTTCTCAAGTTATACATACAAATTAATTTTCCAAATCAAGAAGCCTAATTCTAAGATGTAAAATCGAAATCTAATCATATTAGGGTTTGGATGAATACCTTTCTTGTTAGCTAGTAGTAACAAGCAGTCCTCACTTCAATTCCTTGACCTTCGAAAGCCTAGTGCCCCAAGCGTTGCACCTCTAATGGAGTCACAAACACCACAAGCAAAGAATGAGGGAGAGGGAGTATGAAATCGGCTAGGGTTTCTTCTTAGGAATCAAGTGGCCGATTTCTAGAGGCTAAGGGGTCCTTATATACTTGTGGCTGCTAGGGTTTTAAGTGGAAACCCTAATATGATATCTTAACCCTTAAGCAGCCCATGGAAACCTTCCAGAAGGCCCCCTTGGACGAAATCTTCTATGGGCTTCCCATAGATTTCGCCCAACCCTTCCAAGTTGATCCAACAACCCATTTTGCAACTATCAATGATTTGCAAAACCAGTCCCCTTACTTTTAATCAGTTCCTTTCATCACTAATTTAATTCCAAATTAATTTATGATCAATAATAATTAAATAATATGATTTCTCAATTAATTTTTTTACTTATAATATATTAATAAACCATTAAATAACCTCTCACTCCAAAACTCATTCTGTCCAGTTGCTATGGTGAATGCAACCCAAAAGGACCATGCTACTATCAAATCAAGTACATACCAATTATAGTTATGGGCTTAGACACCTAATCCAACAGTTTTACTGCTAATTGAGAGGATATTGGTTGCAAAACTTCCCAAAGTACCTGAATGTAACGCTCGCAGATCCGAGCTAGTCAATTTAGAGACAATCAGCATCAAAAATGAGTTTTTGATGGAAGATTATTTAGAAGGATTAATCTTTTCCAAGTGGTAGTATATGTTACAAGGGTTCCGTACATATAAAGAACGTCGAAATCCGAATTATAACGAAGAAGTTATGGCCCTTCGAAGTTTTACGGCAAAACCGGCACGGCACCGGGAGACGTAAATAGTGAAATTATGATGGAGGACTTTTTAGCCTTAGTGATCTAAACGAAAGTCGTAGTATACGTTAAACCGAGAACATACAAAAAAAGAACGCCCAAATCTGACTTCGTATGAGGAAGTTATAAATTTTATAAGATTTGGCTTAACAGTGCACGACCCGAAACTCGAATTTTAGTTCGAGCGGTTTTTGGCTTACGCGACCTAAATGAGAGTTGAAGATCTCATTAATAGGAACTCAACGATAAAAACACAGACAAAAACGGAGTCTGTATGAAGAAGTTACGAATTTTACGCGGACATTTAACAGTGTAATCTTCTCATACTATTAAATTTAAAATCGGTCGAGAATTAGCCAATGGAGTCAAAAGGAAAGTTGTAGATCTTGTCTTTACATGCGCGTGGATATAAAGAGCGTTAAAAACGGAGTTCGTATGCGAACGTTATGAATTTTTAAAGATGGGCTATTTTACGTGCGTCCGGTGCCACGTGTCAGCACCAGACTTCGCCTTGGAGCCTACGCAAGGCTCACGACGTGAGCACCCTTTCTCACGACGTGAATCGGCCCACATAGCCTATAAATAGAGGCGTAAATCACCCCCAAAAACTCAGACCTTTCATACTCTTTCTCTCCCATTACCCCCAAACCCTCTTCCCCCTTCCCTAGCACCTCCTAGGTGTTAGAGGCGAGTCCCAGAGCGCCGGAAGGCTCCGAGAAGAAGAGATTTTGGCTCGGAAGTTCTGCCCCTGCAGAGCCCGGCTCCTAGCCAAACCCCTGGTAAGTGAGATATGCTTACCCTACCTTAAGTATAACTTATGTTTAAATATAGTAATGTTATTAGGACCTTATAATGGGTATTTGGGCTATTATTATGAGTTATATAAGTGTCGTTATAATATATTTTTAACTACTCGCGGTACGGGGAATCTGGTTTAAAGGGCCGCATAGGGTTGTTGGATTTCAGAAGTGCTATATGCCAAAATGGTCCTGCCCTCCGGTGTTTTATGTCTGGCCCATGTCTGTACATAGTAGGTGAAGAGTATTGTTTAACGCTTATATAATAGTAATAATAGCTAGACTATTAATTAGTCTCGGCGAATATTAGACTAAAATCTAGTGGGAATGATACTAGGTTCAGTCAAAGGATGTGTTTGAAGTAAACAAAGTGTTGTCCGAGTACCGAGTCACCACCTTACCAGGTGAGTGCATAGTTACTTTCATCTTATGCATAGATATGAAGTATTTAATATAAACTACATGCTATGTGTGCATATTGTCTGAATACTTGCTGTCTATGCTGGATGAACAATTTTTATACATGTTTTAAATGATTTAAACTGTATATGTATTTTATATCTACAAAAATGTTGGGGTAAAACATGGGTAGATGAAATATGAGTTGGACGATAAGTTGAGAGGTAATATAGACCATGAGGTAAGGGTGAGAGGTGGACGATGTGAGAAGCCTTTTTCCAAATGTTGGCCCCGTCATCTAGCAGAGTATGGATGACAACCACAAACTATTCTAGACAGTCCAGTGGAACACTAGCAGGCTCTCAAACAGTAGGTGTTGTGAACGATGTGTTCAACGGTGTACTCTAAAAACCCATTGACATGTATTGCGAGTGGACTCTCGAAAATGATACTGTCAATAAACGAGATAACCCTGGCAGATGCGCCAAAAGGAGTCTACCGGCAGAAGCGCCTAATAGAGAACCTCATAACCCCGAAAGATGCGCCTAAAGGACTATACCCGCAGATGCGCCCCATAAAGAATGTCATAATTCTGGCAGATGCGCCTAAGTGATAATATTAGCAGTTGTGCTTGACAGATGTGTCATTAGCAACGATGGATTTCGTGCCTATTCCTTAGGATAATCCTTAGGAATGAATGAACGAGGAATAGCTGATTCTTAGGGTAGATCCTTAAGAGTAAAGAAGATAATGGGGATGAGTAATTGGATTGATTGTTTGATGTTTAAACATAATAATTATATGATTGTGGGTTGAAAACCCTATATACTCACCAGGTTTCCCAAGCTGACCCACTCAATTTATTTGAATCACAGGTGTCGATATGAAGTTACATTACACTGAGAGATTAAGGAGATATAAATAACTAGTGATAATGAATGTAAGTTCTGTTTATGCTTATGTTTCTGTATTGACGATGACATCCCCATGTTTGAAAATGAATAAAAATATATTTCTTCGGAAATGCTTTGATAACGTATTTATCATGTTTTTCTGGGAACAAATTCCGCAACATTTTTATTAAAAGAGGTAATCTGATTTTTATAAAGCATAAACAAAATCGGTCTTTTCTGGCCGTGAAAATGGGGATGTCACAGTTGGTGTCAGAGCATTAGTTTAAGCGAACTAGGAATAAGTATTTATTTCTAGACTTATACTTAGAATGCTAAGCGATGATCGTGAGGAGTGTGTCTAATATATTTTAGGAAGTACACCTGAATAGACACAAGCACTAGCTTAATTAGGGAAGATGCCTAAAATGCTTTTATGTGCTAAATGATTTGTGATGCTTTATGCTATTGTTTGATCGGTTCTATGGTCTGTTGCCTACCGGATCTAGAAATTTTATGTGTTCAGATTTCTAAACGTTTAATTACGGTGTTAGAACTGGCGTGTAACTTTTCGGAGTAATAAGGAGGAATACGCGTCTAAATCTTCCTCTATCTATATTCTCGTCTCAATACACCGAACGCCTGCTTTGGTGTATAGAATGTGATGATAAGGACTCATAGCAGACTGAGCAAATGGAGGAAATGAGAAGGCTTACGATAGTGAATGATACCTATCGGAAGATATCGTAAGAGTGATATCTTGCCTTTAGAATGCGTCTAATAAATAATACATCTAGTACGGGAGAAGTACACTTTTGATTAGCAGAAAGAAAGATTTTTTGTATAATCCGTGAAGTTATCCCATCGTCTGACGTTTCCATCACCAACCAAGTTGAAGCAGAATTGTTGTTGAAGATATGCATGGAAGAAGTCCTAGTAGAGTCTAGGGAAATATTAATGATTATTTGGACACATTCGTATGTGTTAAATTGTTTTGTGCTTCTAAGAGATAAGAACTTGGGGAACTGTGAGACAATACTTGGGACGAGTATGAGTAGGTGTGAATGGTAGTAGAGGTCTATACTACCAGAAGCACAGGACTCGCACTTGGATCAGGGAAAGTCACAAGGTTACCAAGAAGCTAGTAATTGATTACGTTTTATTCAAGTATGTCGTTGCCATCGTTTCGGTAATGACTAAGAAGATGATTGTTATTCCGACCCTAGTGGTCATATCAAATCGAGTCCGACTAAGATGAGTATGTTACATGGTACAGAGAACCAAGTTCGATGTAACATCCGGCTTAAGTCGGAAGATTGAAGTGAAATATAATCAAAGCGATGAGTAGAGGTATCGCGATAGTTTCTTGTAGCTAGAAATGCTACCTTTTAAGATGTGATCAGAACATGAACGAAAGCATATTCAATTCCAGAATTTGACTCTAAGAGACCTGAGTCTAAGCGTTGCAACATACGATGAGAGGTCATTAGAACGTGACATATCGGTCTATTGTAGTAATCAAATAAACTTATCTTAAGTTTGTTAAGAACAAGAATGAGTCTCTGATAAAGAGCGAGGTTGTGACACGAAGGTCATGATTGAAAGTCTAACGAGGCATAGAGAACGGGTGCAAGATCAAACACCGCTTGCAGTCAAGAAGACCAGGAGTTAGATACACATTCGTAGCAACATAGAAGTTACGGTTATTACCTAGGATGAACAGATAACGTATGGAGTCATTATACTGCCCTGTTTCGTTGATGATTCCGGGACGTAATCATCCTAAGGGGGAGATAATTGTAACGCCCGCAGATCCGGGCTAGTCAATTTAGAGACAATCAGCATCAAAAATGAGTTTTTGATGGAATATTATTTAGAAGGATTAATCTTTTCCAAGTGGTAGTATATGTTACAAGGGTTCCGTACATATAAAGAACACCGAAATCCGAATTATAACGAAGAAATTATGGCCCTTCGAAGTTTTACGGCAAAACCAGCACGGCACCGGGAGACGTAAATAGTGAAATTATGATGGAGGACTTTTTAGCCTTAGTGATCTAAACGAAAGTTGTAGTATACGTTAAACCGAGAACATACAAAAAAAAGAACGCCCAAATCTGACTTCGTATGAGGAAGTTATGAATTTTATAAGAGTTGAAGATCGCATTAATAGGAACTCAACGATAAAAACACAGACAAAAACGGAGTCTGTATGAAGAAGTTACGAATTTTACGCGGACATTTAACAGTGTAATCTTCTCATACTATTAAATTTAAAATCGGTCGAGAATTAGCCGATGGAGTCAAAAGGAAAGTTGTAGATCTTGTCTTTACATGCGCGTGGATATAAAGAACGTTAAAAATGGAGTTCGTATGCGAAAGTTATGAATTTTTAAAGATTGGCTGTTTTACCTGCGTCCGGTGCCACGTGTCAGCACCAGACTTCGCCTTGGAGCCTACGCAAGGCTCACGACGTGAGCACCCTTTCTCACGACGTGAATCGGCCCAGACAGCCAATAAATAGAGGCGTAAATCACCCCCAAAAACTCAGACCTTTCATACTCTTTCTCTCCCATTACCCCCAAACCCTCTTCCCCATTCCCTAGCACCTCCTAGGTGTTAGAGGCGAGTCCCGGAGCGCCGGAAGGCTACGAGAAGAAGAGATTTGGGCTTGGAAGTTTTGCCCCTGTAGATCCCGGCTCCTAGCCAAATCCCTGGTAAGTGAGATATGCTTACCCTACCTTAAGTATAGCTTATGTTTAAATATAGTAATGTTATTAGGACCTTATAATGAGTATTTGGGCTATTATTATGGGTTATATAAGTGTCGTTATAATATATTTTTAACTACTCGCGGTACGGGGAATCTGGTTTAAAGGGCCGCATAGGGTTGTTGGATTTCAGAAGTGTTATATGCCAAAATGGTCCTGCCCTCCGGTGTTTTATGTCTGGCCCCTGTCTGTACATAGTAGGTGAAGAGTATTATTTAACGCTTATATAATAGTAATAATAGCTAGACTATTAATTAGTCTCGAAGAATATTAGACTAAAGTCTAGTGGTAATGATACTAGGTTCTGTCAAAGGATGTGTTTGAAGTAAACAAAGTGTTGTCCGAGTACCGAGTCACCACCTTACTAGGTGAGTGCATAGTTACTTTCATCTTACGCATAGATATGAAGTATTTAATATAAACTACGTGCTATGTGTGCATATTGTCTGAATACTTGCTGTCTATGCTGGATGAACAATTTTTATACATGTTTTAAATGATTTAAACTGTATATGTATTTTATATCTACAAAAATGTTTGGGTAAAACATGGGTAGATGAAATATGAGTTGGACGATAAGTTAAGAGGTAATATAGACCATGAGGTAAGGGTGAGAGGTGGACGATGTGAGAATTCTTTTTCCAAATGTTGGCCCCGTCATCTAGAAGAGTATGGATGACAACCACAGACTATTCTAGACAGTCAAGTGGAACACTAGCAGGCTCGCAACCTGTAGGTGTTGTGAACGATGTGTTCACCGGTGTACTCTAAAAACCCATTGACATGTATTGCGAGTGGACTCTCGAAAATGATACTGTCAATAAACGAGATAACCCTGGCAGATGCGCCAAAAGGTCTCTACCGGCAGAAGCGCCTAATAGAGAACCTCATAACCCCGACAGATGCGCCTACAGGACTATACCGGCAGATGCGCCCCATAAAGAATGTCACAATTCTGGCAGATGCGCCTAAGTGATAATATTAGCAGTTGTGCTTGACAGATGTGTCATTAGCAACGATGGATTTCGTGCCTATTCCTTAGGATAATCCTTAGGAATGAATGAACGAGGAATAGCTGATTCTTAGGGTAGATCCTTAAGAGTAAAGAAGATAATGGGGATGGGTAATTGGGTTAATTGTTTGATGTTTAAACATAATAATTATATTATTGTGGGTTGAAAACCCTATGTATTCACCAGGTTTCCCAACCTGATCCACTCAGTTTATTTGAATCACAGGTGTCGATATGAAGTTACATTACACTGAGAGATTAAGGAGATATAAATCACTAGTGATAATGAATGTAAGTTCTGTTTATGCTTATGTTTCTGTATTGACGATGACATCCCAATGTTTTAAAATGAATAAAAATACATTTCTTCGGAAATGCTTTGATAACGTATTTATCTTGTTTTTCTAGGAACAAATTCCGCAACATTTTTATTAAAAGAGGTAATCTGATTTTTATAAAGCATAAACAAAATCGGTCTTTTCTGGCCGTGAAAATGGGGATGTCACACTGAAAGATCTCAGAGATGGTAAAGTCAATTCGAATGACTCTACTTCAGGTACATCCATTATCTGGCTCCATTGTTGTGTAAGTTCCTATTCATAGACTCTTAATACATGATGTGATGATCATATTTTTATGGCATTAAAGGAGCTAAGAGAAAGAAGGAAGCTTGAGCAAGGTGAGCTAAATCTGATCATGAGAAATGGACTTTGGTCACATGGTTCAATGATTAGACTTTGGAGCTACTACTATGGAGTTGGGATAATTTAATAGATTGTTGTTACTCTTTGGAGATGTCTAGAAACATAGTTTTCATTTTATTCATTGTAAGGACGACTTCCAACTTTTTGTTTATTTTCAATAAAGTGAAATTTTGGTTTATCTGGTTGCCTTATTTATATTTCCTTACAATGACATTTATGAAAGTGTTGGTTACATTTATAATATTGACAATATTAATTGTGGATTTTATTCTTATAATATTGTGTGTGGTGTTGTCATAATTGACCAAGTGAAAGGAAATCTCATCACCAACTGGACAGATACTTGGTATTGTATAAGTCACATTGTATAGTATATGAGAATATTGTTCATTGGAAAATTATAACTAATTCATTCATGTTTATGTGAGTCAAGTGAAGGACTAATGGATCTAGTACATGTTGATATGGACTATTCAGATCCACCACAAAGGGCGATAATTCTATTCGTCATGATTTTCTTATGTTTCAAAAAATATGGTTGTGTTTATAAGATTAAGCATAATTTTAATACTTTGAAAAGATTCAAAGAGTAGCAGAATTAATAAGAATAATCTATTAGGCAAAAAGATAAAAGATTTTCCAATCTGATAAGAAAGGAGAATGCCTTAGTATCATGTTTTATGATCATCTTAGTGATTGTGGATTTATATCACAATTGATCCTCGAAGAACATCTTAGTGCAATTGTATGACTAAGAAGAAGAATCATATATTGTTGGAAAGAATTCGATCATAGATGAGTCATACTTCATTCCAAATCAAGTTTTAGAGCCATGCTCTAGTTACTACAAATCGTATCTAAAAACTCATTTTAAACTAAGAATGTTTATAACACCTCGTTAAATATAAAGTAATAATGTTTTCTTACTCTAACACATTTAGAATTGGAATTGTGATGTTTTCATCAAAACAAAAGATAAACTTATGACAATTATATTAAGTGTTTTTCTTGTCGGGAATCCACACGAAGTTTTGAATATTTATTTTAGATCGTCAAGGAATGTTCCTTGAGAGAAAACACATATGTCAAGAAGTCAGCGGGAGTCGTATTGATCTTGAGACTTTCAAGAGTCAATCGGCAATAAACCTTTTAGTTATCACTAGCACGCGACCTGAGGTTGATAATCTATCGTGTTTGGTTGACACATTCTTATTTCTGTGCACTTCTAGTTGAGTTGGAAATGCTTATGAGTTCTATGTTTTTCATTTATCTACAAAAGCATATCATGTTGGTTAGTTGATCAATATGGGTGAGCTTCTTAACAACACAGAAGCACTGGTAGGCCCTTGTGCTACCAAAGGGCAAGAAATTTAGAATAAGCGAAGTTCAGTCCATGAAAGGAAAGCTAAATTTTAATTTGGTTTTGTCCTAAACCTTGTCTTATGATTATAGGTTGGAAATGATAGATTCACATGGATGGGAACGTATGCACCATAAAATCTAGGTGGAAAAGGTTTTGCTCTAATTCATGAGACTGATTGTAAGGAAACACTTTCTGTAACGTCCCAAAATATGACCCAAAAATTTCATTTTTAATTTAATAAAAACAGTATTCCAAAGACATCATCAATACAATCCAAATCAAATAAATGTATCAAACATCATCTCAAACCAGAGTAATCAAGAAAGCGGAACTATGTGGTGTGTGCGATGCAGTCATCCTGAGCTCTTCCCCTTGGAACCAGAACTACCCGATACATAAACTGAAAACCGTAAGCACAAGGCTTAGTGAGTTCCCCAAACTACCCAATACCATACATAATAAACCTCATACTGGCCCCCTGCCCTCCATCGGGCCGCGCCTAGTATCGAGTCCCACTCGGCTTCAGACTGAGTACGCAGGGCGTACTCATCTGTACGCTAAGCATACACACTAAATGGATTGTACGCCCAACGTACTCACCCCTTAAGCCAAAATCCTCATTAAGCAATTAATGTTTAAGATCAGAAGCCCAAACCACAGATCTAACTCCTAATAAGCGTCTATAACCATAAAGTCACTTTCTTGGTGACTTTGCATGCCCCATAAAGACCCAACTTCAAAATATAAGACTGTACTTTCATTAAATGGACATAAACTCATGCATGGATGAATCTAAACCCTAAAGGTGCCAACTTTATGAACCTTGAACCTCAGAAACACCAAGAGTGGCAACTCAAATCTCCTGGGGTGATATCAAACCACTTGTCACACCCCCGAACCAGACGACGGAAACGTCCGAGGGCTCGTGTGACTATCAATTGAAATATCATCACAATGAATATACATGAAAAATAACACAATCATCACCAAACATTACATATTACAACTGGTATTGTTCACATCAAGTACATTGTCTTAGGTTACATAATTCCAAAATGTTAATAGTACGATGAGTGACATTACACAAAATAAATCCACACACACATGAAGGTTCTTCTACTTAACGGTTACCTGAGAATACAAGTTATTTTGAAAACGGTCAACATATATAATTTTGTTGAGTTCATAAGCATGTTTGAATGAAAGTCTTTGTATTGTTTGTAAAACCCAGAAAATCCGATATTTTCTGTAAAAAGTCTGAAAAATGATGTGAAAACCGAGTATAATTGCATGTGTGAATTTCATAGTAGTAACATGTAGGTATGTAGTTCAAATTTCTTTGTATTCTTTCTGTTGTAAGTAGGTGGTATTTGAATAATAGTATTTCCCCAAAAAATCCGATATTTTCTGATTTATAAAAATGTTGCGGTTTTTGCATTATCGTATGATTTGTTTTGTATCAATATGACTTACGAGTTTTTAATTTCCATAATGTCGTGATGGGAATGGATCTCTATATGAGTCGTTATAACCATGCATGATAGTGACTGATTTGCCTGTCTTGGCATTTTTCCAAACGCCGAATTTTCGATCAAGGTTTTGTCACCCAAGACTGGCCTAGTCTAGCTGTAGCGAACAGCTCAGGTGTGGGGGAGTCACCCCCGTATAGATCTATACACAAACTCTCGCTCTCCCTCCAGGAGACTCTGATTATAACTACAGGCTACGACCATACACTCAATGGAGTCAACCGACAAGTCTCACTAGATTACAATTATTGCCTCATGAATATGTATACGTTATATGTATTTAGAATTTCGAACACTAGATGATACATGAATATGAAAGGATAAGGCCCAACAAACATGAAGAAAAGACAGCTATGGCCCATTAGACATGTAAGTTATTTCCAGGCTTGTTAAGTATGCCATGGAGACATTAAAGCCCATTAAGCACATGATGAATTATTACATGCTAAATTAGCATGTAAATGGGCCACTAAGGCCCAATAACATGTAAAGGCTAATGTAGGCCCATTAAGCATGTAATTGGGTCTCTGAGGCCCAATAGACATGTGATGAATATATTGGGCCCAATACACATGTAAATGGATCACGAAGGCCCAATAAGCATGTATCGTAAATACTAGGCCCAATAATCGCACCGTTGTTGTATTTCGTTTATTTGCTATAGTATAGTTCATTTAGTCGAAACATTTATCCATAGCGTTATAAAAAGTCCAATGTTTTGTTATAATGATATTTTTAGTTTGATACGTCAAAATTCTATAATTTGAACCCGTATTTATTAAAAAGTACACTTTAGGCCCCTTAAGAACTATTTTGAACATTTAAAGGCTTTTTTTTTTACATAAAATGTCATTTTGGTCTATTTTAAATTAGAATAACATTTTTGTCCATAAATTTTATAAAAATTTATATTTTCGCCCCAAATGTTTAGTAATTTACGGGGTTGGCCCAAAAATACATATAATGACATTTTCAGCCCATTTTTGCAGAAAATTACAATTTCAGCCCTTATTTGAATAAAATGACATTTTCGGCCCAAATTTTATAAAATTAACATTTTTAGCCCAACTTTGAAATAAGTGTCATTTTCAGTCCTTATTCTCGTTTATTTTCATTTTTGGCTCAAGTTTTGATTAAATAACAATTTAATCCCTAAAACTCATATTTTTCGCATTTTGGGCCCAAAAATCGTAAGGCCCAATTTTGAAGCCCATAATGCTAAAAATTACTCATTTGGCCCTTTGAAAAATATGATTATCATAAAAACCTAATTTTAAGTAAATATGACCTTTTTGATCCTTATAAAACTGTAAGTGGCAAAATTTTCCCAAATCTTTTGTTTACTTGTCAAAAATGGTCCTTATACAAGATTTTTGTTTTGTTTTTCACATCTAAAGCATGTACAACAATTTTTCCTTAGTAGTATGATGTCTAGAGTGTTTTAGTTTATGAATCTCACCCATTTCTGTTAGAGTATTCGAGATTCATCAAGATTTATCACAAATCTCAACATAAACCAAGAAAATCACACAAAACATGCAATAATACATAGATCTACACATGAACACTTGTATTCTCCCCCAAAAACAAGTAAAAACCGAAAACAAGGGGGTATGAACTCACCTTGCTTGTTTGATCTCAGTTTGATGAAGATATGGAAGAGGTTTTGGCTCTAGCAAGCCTTCCTTGAATAGATCTCGAGCTTATGGGGTTTTCTAAGAGTATGATCACAAAAATATTTAGAAGGAGTGATTTTAACATAAGAATGAAGTTATATAACTTGGATATGTAGGGACTTACCAAGGAAAGATGATTTTTGGTGGAAATCTCCTTGAAACAACTCTAGATCTTCGAAAATTTGGAGAAGAAAGGAGGTTTTCTAGAGAGAGTTTCCTTGAAAGATTTTTGAAAGAAAATGAGGTGGTGAGAGTGAGGTTCGACCGAGAAGAAGAAGGGAGAAGAGAGAGAGAGAGAGAGAGAGAGTGAAGTGATGTGCATGGAAATCCACCATGCAATAAGGATGTGTCTAATGCTCATTAATTCTCTTAATTTCATTTTATCTCTTTTTTTTAACTCATTGGGCCGAGAATGGGCTCAATGAATGAAGGTAAAATGGCTTTGGGCTCAATTCTTGGCTTTGTTCGAATTTCATAGGCCCAATAATATTTTTCGGCCCATTGGGCCCTTAGGATGGTTCACAGCCCATTTGAATAAAAGAGATGGAGTTTATGGCCCATTAAGGCCCATTAGGGTTAGAATGAATCATTCTAAGCCCATATGGTCCACAATGTTATAGATTTATGAGTTGGGTCCATTTAGAATCCAAATAGGGTTTCTAAGCCCAAAATAGTTGAATTGAATGCTTATTGGTCCATTAGGCCCAATAAGGTAATCCTAGCCCATAATGAACTTGAACCTGGATCTCTAGGGTTTTCAACTCCCAATTGAATTTCTGAAATGTTTTGCATAGAGTTTTGAATTTCAATTGTAAATCTTGACTAAGTTTGTGGTCATAGAATGAACATAGTGTATGATATCATGTTAGAGTTACAAGTATTATCATAGATGACGTTTACATGATCACAGAATTTCCTGGCAAAAATGCCAGTTGTGACATCATCCCCCCGTTAGAGGGAATTTCGTCCCGAAATTCTTTTGAAAACTAGGATTATGAAGGAGAGAATAAGTGAGGGTACTTCTGCTTCATTTGGTCTTCGCGTTCGCATATGAATTTCGGTCCACGCTTAGCGTTCCACCGAACCTTCACAATTGGAATGCGACTTTGCTTTGTACGCTTCACTTCTCTGTCTAATATCTCGACTGGTTCTTCGACGAACAGAAGATTCTTGTTAATCTCGATCTCTTCCAAAGGAACGACAAGAGTTTCATCTGATAGGCACTTTTTCAGATTCGAGACGTGGAACACGGGGTGTACGTTGCTGAGCTCGGCAGGGAGCTACAGATTGTAAGCCACTGGACCAATCCGGGCAAGAATCTCGAATGGTCCAATGTATCGCGGGTTCAGTTTTCCCCGTTTCCCAAAGTGGATCATTCCTTTCCAAGGAGAGACCTTTAATAACACGCGATCCCCGACTTGAAATTCTAATGGTTTTCACCGCTTGTCAGCATAGCTCTTCTGTCGGTCTCACGATGCTTGGAGTCGAGCTTAGATTTGGATTATCTTCTCTGTCGTCTCACGAATAATTTATGGCCCTGTTAAAGTATTGTTCGATAATTTCCCTTTTGCTAGTTGGGTGTCACCCACCTCGGCCCAGCATAGAGGCGATCTGCATTTAGGACCATAAAGAGCCTCGAAAGGAGCAACCTTAATGCTCGTGTGATAACTGTTGTTGTATGAGAATTAGATCAGAGGCAAGTGAGCATCCCATGACTTGCCGAAGTCAATCATGCAAGCTCGGAGCATGTCCTCAAGTTTCTGGATGGTACGCTCGCTCTGACCATCCGTATGTGGGTGATAGGCAGTGCTCTTATCTAGTTGTATTCCCATTGCCTTCTGAAGAGATTGCCAGAATCTTGAAGTGAACCTACTATCTCGATCTGAGATAATAGACACTGGCACTCCATGGAGTCTCACGATCTCTTTAATGTATGTTCGGATCAGATTTTCTATTTTGTAGGATTCTTTTATTGGTAGGAAATGAGTGGATTTTGTTAACCTATCGACGATTACCTAGATAGCATCCAATCTGTATGCTGTCTTTGGTAATTTGGTCACGAAGTCCATGGTTATCCTTTCCCATTTCCACTCGGGTATCGCTGGTTGTTGCAATAATCCCGGGGGCTTTTGGTATTCTACTTTCACCTTGGCGCAAGTAAGACACTTGGCCACGTAAGTGGCTATCTCTGCCTTAATATTTGGCCACCAATAATGTTGCTTGATATCTAGATACATCTTATCTGACCCCGGATGAATAGAATATCGCGTCTTGTGGGCTTCATGCATGACTACTTCTCTGAATCCCCCAATCTTGGGAACCCAAATTCTATTCATGAAGTAGTGAGTTCCGTCCTCTTTAACTTCAAGTCCCTTATCCATTCCACGCAGTGGTTCACTAGCGACATTCTCCGGTTTCAATGCGTCCAATTGGGCTTCCTTGATCTGTGAGGTTAGATGAGATTGGATGGTGATTGATAGAGTTTTCACGTGACGAATTGAATACTCCTTTCGGCTCAGGGCATCGGCTACCACGTTAGCCTTGCCTGGATGGTACTTGATCTCACACTCATAATCATTTAGCAGCTCAACCCATCTCCGCTGCCTCATGTTTAGTTCCTTTTGATTTAAAATGTGCTGGAGGCTTTTATGATCGGTGAAAATGGTGCACTTGGTACCATAAAGGTAGTGCCTCCAAATCTTCAAGGCGAAGATCACCGCTCCCAGCTCGAGATCATGGGTGGTGAAATTCACTTCATGAGTTTTTAGTTTCCTAGACGCATACACAATTACCTTCCCGGGTTGCATAAGGACACAACCTAAACCTTGATTCTAAGCATCACCGTAGACTACGAAGTCTTCGGTTCCCTCCAGTAAGGATAGCACTGGTGCACTACAGAGGGCTTGCTTCAAGGTTTGGAAGGCAACCTCTTGCTTCTCAGTCCAGTTGAAAGGTACGACTTTTAGTGTCAATGTGGTGAGGGGTTTGGCTATCTTGGAAAAGTTCTGAATGAACCTTCGGTAGTAGCCTGCAAGACCCAAGAATTGGCGAATTTCTGTTGGTGTTGTCGGATTTTCCCAGCATTTAATGGCTTTGACTTTGGAAGGATCTACATGAATTCCTTCCTTACTGACAACGTGACCCAAGAAATTTACACTGCGGATCCAAAACTCACATTTGGAGAGTTTCGCATACAACTTTTCAGCCCGCAGGGTCTCTAAGATCTGTCGGAGATGTTAGCTATGCTCTTTTTCGCTTCGAGAGTATACGAGAATATCATCGATGAAAACGATCGTGAAATTGTCAAGGAATGGGTGGCAGACTCGATTCGTGAGGTCCATAAATGCAGCGGGGGCATTTGTTAGACCGAAGGGCATCACGACAAATTCGTAATGACCGTAGCGAGTTCGGAAAGCAGTCTTAGGAATGTCCTCATCTCGTACCTTGAGTTAATGATAACCGGATCTCAGATCTATCTTCAAAAAGTAACTAGCCCCTTGAAGCTGGTCAAATAGATCATCGATTCGTGGAAGGGGATACTAGTTTTTGATGGTGAGCTTATTCAGTTCCCTATAGTCAATGCACATCCTGAAGGATCTGTATTTCTTTTTAACGAAAAGAACCGGAGCTCCCCATGGAGAGAAGCTTGGTCTTCTGAATCCTTTATCCAGGAGTTCACTCAGTTGGCTTGATAATTCTTGCATTTCAGTGGGAGCCAACCTATAGGGTGATTTGGCGATCGGAGTGGCTCCAGGCACGAGGTCGATTCGGAATTCGACTTGCCTTTCTGGAGGTATTCCTGGAAGATCTTCAGGAAATACATCTAGAAAGCCGCACGCTACTGGGATGTTCTGAATGTTTATCTCTTCCTTGGTTTTATCTACGACGTGAGCGAGGAATGCGTAGTCCTTTTTGTGTAGACACCTTTGTGCCTTGATACACGAGATAAGGCGAAGATTTGTGTTGGGTTTATCTCTGTAGATTATTAGGGTTTCGTGATTGGGAAGATGAAGGTGAACGGCCTTCTCGTGACAGATAATATCAGCATGATGGGGGCTTAACCAATCCATGCCAATTATCACATCAAAACTCCTAACATTTACAGGAATCAAATCTATTTGGAAAGAGTGGTTGTTTAGTGTTAACGTGCATCCTATATAGATATCTTTAGTTGATTCAGTCTTCCCATTAGCTATTTCCACCGTGAAGGTTTCATTGAGCTTCTGGGGTCGTTGTTTTAGTAAATGTTTAAACTTGTTACTAACGGAACTTCGCTCTGCTCCACTGTCGAATAAGATGCATGCATATGTGTTGTTAAGTAGGAACGTACAGGTGACAACGGTAGGGTCCAGGACTGCTTCACCTTGTCCCAAAGTCAAAACTCTTCCCGATCCTCCAGCCCCTTGATTGTTAACATTGGGGCAATTACGCCTAAAATGCCCGGTTCTCCCACATCCGTAACAGATATGACTGGCCCCAACATTGGTGTTGTTGTTGTTGTTTTTGTGGTTGTTATTGTTGTTGTTGTTGTTGTTTGGCGTCTGGTTTTGTTGAAGCTGATTCCTATAGTACTTTGCTGTATGGCCTTTCCGGTTGCACCTTGTGTAAATCATCTCTCTGCATTCCCCCTGATGGTGGAAGTTGCATTTGTTACATTTAGGGAGATTTCCTGAGTACTGCTTTGGAGCATTTGGCGTAGATGAGATTTGAGCATGTGGTGTGGTGGTAGCTTGAGTTGCAGCATGGACAGTCACAGTTTGTTGTTTCTTTGATGATTCAGAGTTCTGTTTTCCCTTTCTCTTGTTGTTTTTTTTTTCCTTTCTTGCTCTCACATTCTTTCTTAACCTCCGATTCTCCTGTTTTGGCACCCTTTTTGTTGCCATGATCATACAATTTCTTAGCCAGCCTTTTGGCACTATCAAACGTCTCAGGGTTTGCCGCAATGACATTCCCTTGGATAGGTGCAGTCAATCCCCAGATGAACCTCTCAATCTTTTTCCCTTCTGAGGTGATCATTCCGGGACACAAGAGAGATAGCTCACTAAACTTGGATATGTATGCATCGATATCAGAGTTTTGAACCGTGAGGTTCCACAACTCTTGTTCCATCTTCTGAATTTCGCATCTTGGACAATATTCACCTAACATCATTTCTTTAAGCTCTTCCCATGGCATCGCGTTCGCCACCGGGAGTGTCATGGCCTCTACGTGGCCATTCCACCAGGAGAGAGCTTGGTCAGTGAATGTGCAGGCCGCAAACTTGACCTTGCACCCATCCGGACACCCGCAAAATTCAAAAATTGATTCCACCTTCTCAATCCATCGCTTCATGGCTATTACGCCTCCTGTTCCGTTGAAGGTTCGAGGTTTGGCGTTGGTGGAGTCCTTGTAGGTGCATGTTCGTGTGGCTCCGTGGTTTGTTCCTTGATTTGTGCTTCCGGTTCCCTGTCTGTTGCCTTCTCCGTTGTTTCCATTGTGAATCTGTGCAAGTGCTGCAGTGACCGCAGCGGACACTGCTGCTTGGAATGCAACTGAGTTTATTTCCGACGGGGTCGGTGTTGCGTTGTTTCCACGGTTGGGTCTTTGAGGCATCTTTCTGTCAAATAACGGAAAGATGTTGAGTACATATCGTATCCCGAGTTTAGAATTCTATAGACTCGGCGTATCGAGTGTGCATTTAGGTGATTCCATGTATTAACATAAAATAAGGAAATAAACACATAGCTGATAACAATATCACGATAAAAACATAAAACATTTACATTAATACTAATTGTTTTTAATACATGAAAATTTGCCAGAAGGCATACAGTACATAGGAAAACATATAATCTGACAGCTTGACGACCCTATGAGTAGTGTAATCACTTAAACATAAGGTTGATAGTACATAAAGTAGCATACATATAAAAGGAAACATAACGATACTAGTAAGTGAGGGAGCGAATCCTAGTCATGACGAGATGCGTCAGGAGGTGGTGCTGAAGAAGTGGATGCGCCCTGAAGTCGAGCCACCTATCGCTCGGCGTCCCGCAGTCGGGCCTCCCACATCTCCTGTCTCATGTGAAAGTCCCTGATAACCTCCTGCGTTTCTTGCTCCGCTCTCGCAACCGCAGCCCGCATTTGGTGCATTTGGTCAGCAGTGTTCTGAGCTAAATTACCAGTATCCCTCAATCGTTTTACCATGACCGGAAGTGCTCTATCAGTTGGTCCTCCATGCCTCAGGTCGTAGAATTCTCTCGCCATACCAAACGGGGGTCGCTGTCCCTGCTGTCTGCTCCACCTCCAAATATCAATACCCTATGGAGGTGTAGGGCCATTAGGGCCCATTCGGTGAGCTGGCACTCTCACTGGGAATGGTGGATTAATGACTACGGACTCCGCGTCCGAATCACCATCGTTGTCGTCACTAGACTCTTCTCCTCCAAAATCTGCCACAGGTTCTGCAGGTCCACCTTCGATTTCTTCTTCTTGTTCTTCCTCTTCTTCTGGGTCTTCTTCAGTTTCCTCTTCAGGTACCTCTTCTGGTTCTTCCAGCCACCCGTTATTTCCCTGATTGGGAAAATAAGGATCCCGGGGTGGTGAAAACCAGCCATGATGTATGCACGAAAGCGTATAAGTAAATCATATTTAGATTATTCCTATAGTGTTTTCATTATTCATGTTTGAATTCCTGAGAAGTTTTGGATATGAGGTGAGTTTCTAGGTCAATTTCCCACCATAATTACCCCCAAACACATGTTGGTCATATTTTGAATAAATATAGTTGATTAGGCTATATTTACCCCCAATATAACTACATAGCTGCCCGGGTTTAATCACAGCGTTCCATTTCCTCTAGAGACTTTTAATGTTGTTGTTTTAATGTATGCACTTTATTCAGAGTGTTTTAGTCCCATTGTATTTATAGTTGCATATCAAGTATGGTTAGATATGTCAGTTCACTATAAACAATGCTCTAATACCAACCTGTCTCACCCCCGAACCAGACGGTGGAAACGTTTGAGGGCTCGTGTGACTATCAATTGAAATATCATCACAATGAATATACATGAAACATAACACAATCATCACCAAACATTACATATTACAACTGGTATTGTTCACATCAAGTACATTGTCTTAGGTTACATAATTCCAAAATGTTAATAGTACGATGAGTGACATTACACAAAAAATTTCCACACACACTTGAAGGTTCTTCTGCTTAACGGTTACCTGAGAATACAAGTTATTTTGAAAACGGTCAACATATATAATGTTGGTGAGTTCATAAGCATGTTTGAATGAAAGTCTTTGTATTGTTTGTAAAACCCAGAAAATCCGATATTTTCTTTAAAAAGTCTGAAAAATGATGTGAAAATCGAGTATAATTGCATGTGTGAATTTCATAGTAGTAAAATGTAGGTATGCAGTTCAAATTTCTTTGTATTCTTTCTGTTGTAAGTAGGTGGTATTTGAATAATAGTATTTCCCCAGAAAATCCGATATTTTCTGATTTCTAAAAATGTTGCGGTCTTTGCACTGTCGTATGATTTGTTTTGTATCAATATGACTTACGAGTTTTTAATTTCCGTAATGTCGTGATGGGAATGGATCTCTATATGAGTCGTTATAACCATGCATGATAGTGACTGATTTGACTGTCTTGGCATTTTTCCAAACGCCGGATTTTCGATCAAGGTTTTGTCACCCTAGACTGGCCTAGTCTAGCTGTAGCGAACAGCTCAGGTGTGGGGGAGTCACCCCCGTATAGATCTATACACAAATTCTCGCTATCCCTCCAGGAGACTCTGATTATAACTACAGGCTACGGCCATACACTCAATGGAGTCAACCGACAAGTCTCACTAGATTCCAATTATTGCCTCATGAACATGTATACGTTATATGTATTTAGAATTTCGAACACTAGATGATACATGAATATGAAAGGATAAGGCCCAACAAACATGAAGAAAAGACAACTATGGCCCATTAGACATGTAAGTTATTTCCAGGCTTGTTAAGTATGTCATGGAGACATTAAAGCCCATTAAGCACATGATGAATTATTACAGGCTAAATTAGCATGTAAATGGGCCACTAAGGCCCAATAACATGTAAAGGCTAATGTAGGCCCATTAAGCATGTAATTGGGTCGCTGAGGCCCAATAGACATGTGATGAATATATTTAGTCGAAACATTTATCCATAGCGTTATAAAAAGTCCAGTGTTTTGTTATAATGATATTTTTAGTTTGATACGTCAAAATTCTATAATTTGAACCCGTATTTATTAAAAATTACACTTTAGGTCCCTTAAGAACTATTTTGAACATTTAAAGGCTTTTTTTTTTACATAAAATGTCATTTTGGTCTATTTTAAATTAGAATAACATTTTTGTCTATAAATTTTATAAAAATTTATATTTTCGCCCCAAATGTTTAGTAATTGACGGGTTTGGCCCAAAAATACATATAATGACATTTTCAGCCCATTTTTGCAGAAAATTACATTTTCAGCCCATATTTAAATAAAATGACATTTTCGGCCCAAATTTTATAAAATTAACATTTTTGGCCCAACTTTGAAATAAGTGTCATTTTCAGTCCTTATTCTCGTTTATTTTCATTTTTGGCTCAAGTTTTGATTAAATAACAATTTAATCCCTAAAACTCATATTTTTCGCATTTTGGGCCCAAAAATCGTAAGGCCCAATTTTGAAGCCCATAATGCTAAAAATTACTCCTTTGGCCCTTTCAAAAATATGATTATCATAAAAACCTAATTTTAAGTAAATATGACCTTTTTGATCCTTATAAAAACTGTAAGTGGCAAAATTTTCCCAAATCTTTTGTTTACTTGTCAAAAATGGTCCTTATACAAGATTTTTGTTTTGTTTTTCACATCTAAAGCATGTACAACACTTTTAACTTAGTAGTATGATGTCTAGAGTGTTTTAGTTTATGAATCTCACCCATTTTTGTTAGAGTATTCGAGATTCATCAAGATTTATCACAAATCTCAACATAAACCAAGAAAATCACACACAACATGCAATAATACATAGATCTACACATGGACACTTGTATTCTCCCCCAAAAACAAGTAAAAAACCGAAAACAAGGGGGTATGAACTCACCTTGCTTATTTGATCTCGGTTTGATGAAGATATGGAAGAGGTTTTGGCTCTAGCAAGCCTTCCTTGAATAGATCTCGAGCTTATGGGGTTTTCTAAGAGTATGATCACAAAAATGTTTAGAAGGAGTAATCTTAACATAAGAATGAAGTTATATAACTTGGATATGTAGGGACTTACCAAGGAAAGATGATTTTTGGTGGAAATCTCCTTGAAACAACTCTAGATCTTCGAAAATTTGGAGAAGAAAGGAGGTTTTCTAGAGAGAGTTTCCTTGAAAGATTTTTGAAAGAAAATGAGGTGGTGAGAGTGAGGTTCGGCCGAGAAGAAGAAAGAAGAAGAGAGAGAGAGTGAAGTGATGTGCATGGAAATCCACCATGCAATAAGGATGTGTCTAATGCTCATTAATTCTCTTAATTTCATTTTATCTCTTTTTTTTTTAACTCATTGGGCCGAGAATGGGCTCAATGAATGAAGGTAAAATGGCTTTGGGCTCAATTCTTGGATTTGTTCGAATTTCATAGGCCCAATAATATTTTTTGGCCCATTGGGCCCTTAGGATGGTTCACGGCCCATTTGAATAAAAGAGATGGAGTTTATGGCCCATTAAGGCCCATTAGGGTTAGAAAGAATCATTCTAAGCCCATATGGTCCAAAATGTTATAGATTTATGAGTTGGGTCCATTTAGAATCCAAATAGGGTTTCTAAGCCCAAAATAGTTGAATTGAATGCTTATTGGTCCATTAGGCCCAATAAGGAAATCCTAGCCTATAATGAACTTGAACCTGGATCTCTAGGGTTTTCATCTCCCAATTGACTTTCTGAAATGTTTTGCATAGAGTTTTGAATTTTAATTGTAAATCTTGACTAAGTTTGTGGTCATAGAATGAACATAGTGTATGATATCAAGTTAGAGTTACAAGTATTATCATAGATGACGTTTACATGATCACAAAATTTCTTGGCAAAAATGCCAGTTGTGACACCACTAGATCTCATTCATGGGGCCAAAAAGGGACCAAAACTCATATATATTTGATCTAAGCCATCAATGATCAAGTTCATAGCTTTTGACCTTAAACAAGCTGGAAATGGAGTAGAGAATCAGGATCCACAAGCTCTTCCTTGATCAACAACCTTGCACCAAGCTTCTACTTCTTGGATATGGACCAAAATACACCAAAATGGACACAATGAGCTCAAAATACCATAATGGAGGCTAAGGAACGATTTCTAGTGCTTTGAAGGCTTAGGGGCTGGTAAAGAGGCCATCCCTAATGAATTAAGGTGTTTATATTGGGTGCATCACCCTAAATTAGGGTTTCATTAAATCACATGTACGCCCCACATACATGGATGTACGCCCCGCGTATGTGTCCGGAGTCCCGTCCCAATCTCGCATCAGTAAGCTAAGCGTACCAAGTGGTACGCCCTGCATACTCGCTTTACAGCTTGTACGCTAAGTGTACCGATTGGTACACCCCGCATACTGCCTAAGGAACAAAATGCAAACTTTTTAATAACAAGGGAAAAATAAGAACCATATCAAGATTCAAGTGTTACAATTCTCCCCCACTTGAATCAAAATTCATCCTCGAAGTCCGCTGCCCCGAATAACTCCGGATAATGCTCCCTCATCTCATCCTCGGTCTCCCAATTCCACTCCAAACCCTTGCGGTGATGCCATTGCACCTTCAACAACTCGAAAACCTTGTTCCTTAAGGTTTTCCTCTTCCGATCCAGAATCGCCACCGGTCTCTCAATATAATTCAGACGGTCATCCACCTGAATATCCTCCAATGGCACCACTGCGGAATCATCCACTAAGCACTTCCGTAACTGAGAGACGTGGAATGTGCTATGAATTTGAATGAGCTCATCTGGAAGATCCAAGCGATAAGCAACCCGGTCCACCCGAGCCAAAACCCTGAAAGGACCAATATACTTGGGGCCCAGCTTGTCTCGCTTCCTAAACCGGATGACACCTTTCCAAGGTGACACCTTCAGGAGAACCATATCTCAACCCGAAACTCTAAGTCTGACTGGCGCATGTCGATATAACTCTTCTGCCGACCCTGAGCTGTATGGAGCCTGCTTCGAACCTGCTGAATCAGCTCAGTGGTCTTGAGTACCACCTCGGTACTCCCCATAACCCGCTGACCGACCTCGCCCCAACAAATCGGGGTCCTGCACTTCCTCCCGTAAAGCATCTCAAAAGGAGTTTGATGAATGTTGGCGTGATAACTGTTGTTATATGAAAATTACGCTAACAGAAGATACGTATCCTAACTCCCACTGAAATCCAATACACATTCTCGCAACATATCCTCAAGAGTCTAAATAGTCCTCTCATTCTGACCATCGGTCTGCGGATGGAATACTGTATTGAAATGGAGATGAGTGCCCAACTCGTCATAAAACCTCTTCCAAAACCTGGAAGTAAATCGGACATCCCTGTCAGAAACCACTGATACCGGCATCCCATATCGAATCCACTCCACGTGCAGTCCTGGGAAGCTTTGTGATAAAATCCATGGTGATTTCTTCCCATTTCCATATGAGAATCTCCAACGGCTGCATCTTCTCGTGAGGTCGCTGATGCTCGACCTTGACTTCCCTGCAAGTTAAGCAACGCTCCACGTACCAGGCCACATCCCGCTTCATGCATGGCCACCAATAATCAGGACGAAGATCTCTATACATCTTCGTTGCCCCGGTATGAATGGATAACCTCGACTTGTGAGCCTCCTCCATTAGAATTTGGCGTACACCGCCCCAATATGGGACCCAAACTCGCCGATGCAGTGTCAACAATCCACGAATATCATAATCGAAGGAAGCCACCTGACCCACAATGACCTCGCTCTTCCGGTGCTCTTCCTTCATAGCCTCGGCCCGAGCCTCCCGAATCTGCTCCAACAATGGAGTACTCACGGTCATCCTCAAACATATGTCTCTGATCAGATCCGCGATCGCCTTGCGGCTGAGAGCATCGGCCACCATATTGGCCTTCCCTGGGTGATAAAGGATCTCACAATCATAATCCTTCACCACATCCAACCGTCGATGCTGCCTCATATTCAGATTCAGCTGATCCATCAATACCTCAAGCTCTTGTGATCCGTGTAAATAGTATGCAAAATCTTGAGGGTGAAAACTGTTGGATTTCGTGTCTAAGCCCATAACTATAACTGGTATGTACATGACCCGATTGTAGCATGGTCTCTTTTTCGGTTGCCTTCACCAGTGCAATTTGATAGGAAGGATTTTTTAGAATAAGATTATTTGAGATTTATTAATATATTACAAGTATAATATATTAATAATATTATTTAATTAGTATTGATCAAGAATTAATTTGGAATTAATTTTGTGATCAAAAGAGACTAATTAAATATATGAGGATTGATTATGTAAATCAATCATTCTTGTAATGTGGACTAATGATCCATGACTATATGGTTGGGCTAAACCAATAAGATAATGCATGGATAGTCCATGGAGGTTAACCCATGGAGCATAAGAATGTGAATAGTCATGGAGCATAAGAATGTGAATAGTCATGGAGCATTAGGGTTTACAAAGTGAAACCCTAGTGTTTGCCACATTATAAATAGTGCCCCCCATATGCCAAAATCGGCTACACACTCTTTGGAGTCAAGCATCTTATTCTCCTAAAACCTCCTCTTGCATTTTGGTGTTTGTGAACCAATAGAGGCATCACACTTGAGGTGCTCAAGCTTTCAAAGGTCAAGAACTCTACTCTACTCAAGAGGTAAGCATCCAAACTATGTTTTATATTATATAGCTTCAACTGTATGCTAGTTAGGGAGAATGCTTTGTAAAAAGAAAATGCATGTATAATTAGAGAAAAACATAGATCCAAAGCATTTAGGGTTGCATGTGCACCATAGGAGTGTTATAGTGCTCAAAACCCAACAGTGGTATCAGAGCCTAGGATTGTTTTCAATTATATTTGATGCTTACTAGTTTTTCAAAGCTGAAAAAGTCGAAATTTTGGCCACTGACTGGTGAAATCACTGAGTACATGAACATACTCGACGAGTCCAATCAGTAAACAGGGCAACTCGGCGAGTCAATTCATGTACTCGACGAGTTGAAAGCCATGTTTGCAGAATTTCGAGTTTCTTGGTCTGGTTTGGATTAGGAACACTACCACAAACTGTTTTGGATCATTGGAAATGTTTTTATGATATGGTAGTGCTTGTACTCATCCAAACACAAGATAATTGTCAAAGTTTTAAAATAATTGTTGTTTTTATATGATAAACAAAATTGCTTTTAAATTATTGACTTAAAAAATTATCTTGCTTATGAGTTTAGTTAGATTATGAATTATGTGATAATTTAGTTGTTAGAAAAATGATCTAAATGATGTTTAATGACCTCCATAAGTTGTCCTCAAGTTATGGAAAATGAAAGGTCTCATACATTAAAATCAATTAAACTCATAAGTTATGAATGTGAAGAGTTTTGACAAGTTTCAAAACTTTCCCTCAAGTTTTGGAATTTGTAGAGTCTCATCAATGAAATTTTAATTCCAAACCCTAGAGTTTTAAAAGTTAAAATTCAACCTTTATACTTTATATATATATATATATATATATATATATATATATATATATATATATATATATATATATATATATATATATATAAGTATAAGACAAAGTCGGTCTTACCGTTAGTAGGCCTCATTTTCGAAGTCGGTCTATAAGGAGGGTATAAGGTTAGTGCCTATAAAATGGTAGTTTAATGGGTGTCCACTCTCACCCACCGCTCCCTTGACTGGTGGAGGGTCGTCAGCCGAACGGGTAGGATAGGACATTTATTCTCCTTCATTAAAAAGTATAATGATATATATAAAGTAACTAAACTTTTATTAAATTCCCAATCTTAGTTACTTTAGGAAAAATGTGAAATGGTGCTAATCCATGAAATTACACTTTACACCTTGTTAAGTCGTTAGTGGAGCGTGTGAGGTTAACTGACACACTAATCTGGGACTGACAATGTGTGAAAAAGGGTAACTTGGTGTTAATTATAGATCAATGGAGCATGTGTAGTTAACCGGCACATTGATTAGGTGATTTGTAACATTGGGTGTACCAAGTTAATTTGCATGGTTATTCACTCCTTGTTTGTGATCCTCGGCATCCCAGTCACAAACTTGAAGGGCACAATCGAGATTTAAACATGCCATTGAAAAGGTTAAATGAATATCAAGGATCTAGGAATTTCAAATCCAATTAAAACTTAATAATCTATTTCGTTTTTCATGGTGGAAATTGGTAAATCGTCATTTACCTACATTGAAATATTTTACAATTGGATTACAGCATCCCTCTTCGCAATTATAGAATATTGTGTTGGGTCCTAGCCTTAATATTTCATATTAGGTTTAATATTAAGGATGATCATCTATCTAAACTTTGTTCTTCTTTTACAGAGGTTTATCCCAAACAATGCTTCCAACCCAATCCCTTCAGGCTCTTTCTCCCTAATGAATCTATGTGGGAGGGTCATTTTCGATGGCTCGAATTTGAATGACTGAATTCGAAGCGTCAGGATGGCTATTCGTTATGAGGAAAAAGAATATGTCCTTGATAAAGAGCTCAAAGAGATTGATGTCACCACTGCTACTCCTGAACAAATCGCTGAACATACTACTCATGAGAGGGGTGCAACAAAGGTGTCGTGTCTAATGATAGCAACCATGACTGTTGAGCTACAGAAGTCCTATGAGGACTACTATCCTTATGAAATGTATCATGATTTGATGGAAAGATACCATCAAAGTGCTCGGGAGGAGAGGTATGAGATCATTGCCTCCATGATCACAACCAAAATGAAGGATGGTGAACCCATCACGACCCACTTGCAGAAAATGCAGAGATTCGTGGACCGCTTGCTTAAATTAAATGTTAATTTTGATGAAGATTTGGTCATAGATATTATTCTACACTCCTTACCTTCTTGTTATGATCAGTTTCGTATGACTTATCATATTAACAAGGAGGAGGTCACTCTTATCAAGCTTCAAGGCCTTCTTAGGACTGCAGAAAGCAACCTGAAAGGCAAAACGGTTGTGTCTACTCCTACTACTACTTCTGCCCCTGTTCTGGCAATCGGACATGGGAAGGGAAAGAAGAGGAAGGCTACCTACAAGAGCCGCAAGGGAAAGTATCTTGATGGATCCTCTTCAAGTGGCACCAAAGTTGGTTATGCTAATCCCTCTTCCAACCCGAAGGAAGCAGAGTGCTTCCACTGTCATGATAAAGGGCACTGTGGGTTTTGAGCATTCTAACACTCCTATGGTGTACATGCAACCCTATAAACCTTGGATCTATGTTTTCTCTATTATACATGCAAATATTAACTATTCCAAGGTTTCATCCTAACTAGCATATTATGAAGCAACTATACTACAAAGTTCTAGTTAGATGACATACCTTTTGATGTAGCTTGATGTCTTCAAGCTTTAAGAGCTTAGCCCCAATAGTGTGGAAGCCTCAAATGGAATCACAAATCACCAAAACACCTTGGAAGAACTTGAGATAATATGTATGCACACTAAAATCGGCCCACTCTTATTTTCACACACTTTTGCCAATTTTGTGAGCCAAGGACCCCTTTATATATTATGGAGGATTAGGGTTACATCCATGTAAACCCTAATACCCATGACCTTTCATTTACATAGGATCCATGGGTTAAAAGCTCCATGGACCATCCATGAAAGCTTAGCCCAACCTAAATGAACTTGGCCCATTCCATATATATAAGAGTCCATATTTAATTAGTTCTTTTTTTATCACTTAATTAATTCTAAATTAATTCTTGATCAATACTATAAATAGTATGATTCCATATTAATATATTAGAATGTATTAATATAAATCATAAATATACTATTCTCAAAAGACTATCCATATAAATTGTGTCGGTGAAGTGCAACCCAAATGGACCATGCCGGGTCGGGTCAAGTACATACCAAATATAGTTATGGACTTAGACATTAATCCAACACTTGCACGACATAAAGGATGGGAAGATCAAACCCTCCTTTGCAGGTATTTACACTATTCAATCTAATAACTCATCACATGCTAATTTTTGGGTCCTTGATTCAGGTTGTAGTATTCACATTTGGTCTGATTTGTAGGGACTAAAAAGAAGTAGGGATGTGGAGGACGGGAAGATAAACTTAATCATGGGAAATAGGAAAGTGTCGCCTGTTACCAAGATTGAAGTTTATTCTTTATTGCTTAGTAATGGTTTTAATTTAGATTTGAATAATTGTTGTTACTCGGCCGATATGGCGAGAAATGTTATTTCCTTTCACAGTTTGTATAAACAAGGTTTTACCTTTTGTTTAATAATGAAAATGGTGGTATTTATGCTTATTGTAATGGTGTATTTTATTTTGAAGCATTACCTTGCAATGGTATATATGAAATTGTGATGGTTGTAGATAATTTAGGAAATAATGTGTTAAATATTGATTCTTCCAATGATTTGGATAAAGCATGCTTCTGGCATTGTCGTCTTGGACATGTCAACAAGAAGCGCATAGCTCAACTCTAAAAGGATGGAGTTTTGGAGTCATTCGACTTAAATTCGGATGACACTTGCGAATCTTGTTTACTTGGAAACATGACCAAGTCACCCTTTACTGGTACTTGTGAAAGGGGTGAAGGTTTGTTGGATCTCATACACACTGATGTGTGTGGACCATTCAGAACCGCCACAAGGGATGCTAACCGCTTCTATGTGACTTTTACTGATGATTATAGTATATATGGGTATATTTACTTAATTAAGCATAAGTCAGAAACCTTTGAAAAGTTCAAAGAATTTAAGCAAGAAGTGGAGAATCAATTGGGCAGGAAGATAAAGATGCTGCGATCCGATCGTATAGGAGAGTATCTTAGTATCGAGTTCCTTGACTATGTTAAGGAATGTGGAATTGTTTCACAATTGATGCCACCTAGGACAACACAGCTTAATGGTGTGGCTGAGAGGCGCAATAGAACCTTGCCAGACATGGTTCGTTCCATGATGAGTCGAGCTTCGTTACCTATCTCATTCTGGGGGTATGCCTTAGAGACTGCCGCCCATATCCTTAATCTAGTCCCTACCAAAAAGGTTTCCAAAACACCTCACGAGATGTGGACAGGGAAAGTTCCCACTTTAGACCACATCAAAGTCTGGGGTTGCGAGGCTTTTGTGAGAAAAGAAACTCACGATAAGCTCGAACCTTGGAGTGAGCGATGTATTTTCATCGGCTACCCATAGAAATCCTTTGGATATCTCTTCTACAGAACGAGTGACAGTGTTGTCTTCGTTGCGAGGAGAGGAGTTTTTCGTGAGAGAGAACTCATAGGCCAAGGAAACAGTGGGAGGCAAATTGACCTTGAAGATATTCAAGAGTCAAACGGTGAAGGAACCTCAAACACTAGCAATCAACCTGAGGAGGAAACTCCAGTTGATCCAATTGACGAGTCCTTACCTCTGAGGTGTTCCAGTAGAGTTAGAAACACACCTGAGTTTTATGGTTTCCATATTACTACTGAAGGTGATACATTTATCAGTGATAACACACTGGTAAATTTAGATGAACCTAGAAACTACAAGGAAGCCATGGAAGGCCCTGAGTCTGCAAAATGGAAAGAGGCTATGGACAACGAGATTTAGTCCATGTATGACAATCAAGTTTGGAACTTGGTTGACAATGTACCGGGTCATAAGACAGTCGGGTGCAAATGGATCTTCAAGAAGAAGACCGACATGGATGGGAAAGTACACACATATAAGGCGCGACTGGTTGCGAAGGGCTTTTCTCAAACTCCGGGAGTTGACTATGATGAGACCTTCTCACCAATAGCGGAGATTAAATCTATAAGGGCCATGTTGGCCATAGCTGCATTTCATGATTATGAAATATGGCAAATGAATGTCAAAACCGCTTTCCTTAATGGAAAGTTGGCTGAAGATGTTTACATGAGTCAGTCATAGGGTTTTGTCAATGCAAAGTACCCTAATAGAGTGTGTAAGATTGAAAAATCCATTTATGGATTGAAACAAGCATCTCATAGATGGAATCTTTGTTTTGATGAGAAAGTCAAAGAGTTTGGATTTTCGAGAAGCGAGGATGAGTCCTGTGTATATGTCAAGGCTAGTGGGAGTATAGTGAGCTTTCTGGTATTGTATGTAGATGACATTCTACTCATAGGAAATGACATCCAAACCTTGTAGGAGGTTAAGTCCTGGCTTGGGAAGTGTTTCGCTATGAAGGACCTCGGAGAAGTTGCTTATATCCTAGGGATAAGGATATTGAGAGACAGGAGTAAAAGACTAATAGGACTTAGTCAAAGTACATACTTGGACAAGGTGTTGAAACGTTTCAGCATGGAGAACTCCAAGAAAGGTAATCTACCTATCCTAAGCAATACCAAACTGAGTAAGACTCAGAGTCCGAGTATAGAGGCTGAGATAGTAGAGATGAGTCGAATACCATATGCTTCCACAGTTGGTTCGATCATGTATGCTATGACTTGTACTCGCCCTGATGTGGCCTTTGCTTTGAGCATGGTCAACAGATATCAAGGGAATCCTGGTAAAGCTCATTGGACTGCGGTTAAGAACATTCTTAAGTACTTACAGAGGACTAAGGATTGGATCCTTACCCTCGGTGGGAGTGATGACTTGAGAGTGACAGGGTATAGTGACGCCAACTTTCAAACCGAAAGAGATAATTTCTGCTCACAGTCGGGCTGGGTGTTTACCATGAATAGAGGAGCAGTAACATGGAAAAGTTCCAAGAAGGAGCCTGTAGCTGACTCAACGTGTGAATCAGAGTACATAGCAGCAAGCGAAGCATCGAAGGAGGCAATATGGTTGAAAAACTTCATTGGAGACCTTGGAGTCATTCCATCGATAAAGGAGCCTATGGAGATTTTCAGCGATAATAAAGGGGCGGTTGCCTTAACCAAGGAACCAAGAGATCATGGTAGATCTAGACATATCGACAGGAAATACCACTTCATAAGACATCAAGTGGAAGAAGGGCACCTCGTGGTAAAGGGGATATCGTCAGAGGACAGCCCAGCAGATCCTCTTACAAAGGGACTGACTTGGGTTAAGAACTTGCAACATGCAAGGGGAATTGGGCTAACAGACGATATTAGTTTTAGTGATTAGATAAATAGAAACTTGTAATAGCTAAATTGTAATTGACATTTGATGATTAAATAAAAGGAGTTTTATTTATAAGTAAAGTTACTGTCTTGTGACAATAATTTACTATTGTTTCACTTTGCATGTTTTGACTTCCAGAATAATAAAATTATAATTATTATTATTATACAAACTATCCACAGTCGATCATACGTTGGAAGTAAGTATGAAAGAAGACTGTCATGAGTTGGCTTGTAGATTGTCTAAGGAGTTAGGCATAGCAACAGTTTGCTACACCATTCATGAGTACTTCTGAAATAAGATTTGAGTATTCGATCAACCCGTGCTCACCTGAATTACTTCATGGAATTTATCACGAGTAATTGTGAGACGATAATATCATATAATCTTCAAACCAAGATATTGTTGGAGATAGTGTCTAAGTCCATAACTATATTTGGTATGTACTTGACCCGACCCGGCATGGTCCATTTGGGTTGCACTTCACCCGAACAATTTACGGATAATCTTTTGAGAATAGTATAAGTTATGATTTATTAATATATTATAAGTTCTAATATATTAATATAAAATCATATTATTTAATTAGTGTTGATCTATAATTAATTTAGAATTAATTTAGAGATCAAAAGTATGACTAATTAAATATGGGCTCTTGTATTTATATAGTGTGGGCTAATGCTTAATTTGGAATGGGCTAGGCTTGCATTGAAAGTCCATGGATACTCCATGGAGCTTTAACCCATGGATCTCATGGAAATGAAAAGACATGGGTATTAGGGTTTACATGGATGTAACCCTAATCCACCACACCATATAAAGGAGGCTTTGGTTCTTGAAATAATACTAGTTGATGTGTGTAAACTAAGAGGGCCGATTTCAAGAAGTTTGTGACTATTCTCTCAAGTTTCCAAGTTTGTGGTGATTTGTGACTTCCATTTGAGGCATCCACATTATTGGTGCTAGGCTCTCAAACTCCAAGCAATCAACTTCTACTACAAGGTAAGTAATTCTACTAGTTTTATTTGATTCAAGTACCCCATGTCATGCTAGTTAGGATAAGAACCTTGGAAAAATAATTATTTGCATGTATCTTAGTCAAACATAGATCCAAGGTTTCTAGGGTTGCATGTACACCATAGGAGTGTTAGAATGCTGAAAACCCATCAGTGGTATCAGAGCCTGGTTTGTTTATTTGATACTTGATGCAAAAAAAAAAACTTGAAAATCGAAGTTTTGTTCAAAAGCTCGTATCAAAATTTCAAGTTTTGTATATGTACTTACGATTCTTGAAATTTTTGATATGAACATTCATAAACATATGAGTTTAGAAGATCATAGAAATTATGTGCTAATAATTGATTAGATTAATTCTTGATCTTTATGTGTTTTAATGGAGTCCATAACTAGTTCTTAAGTTATGGATAACCAAAAGTCACATTTATAAATAACCATTAAAAGAACACATAGGTTACAAAAAATGAAGAGTCTTCATTTTTAATAACCATTAACTCATATGTTATGAGAAATGAAAAGTTTTGAAAGTTTACAAAACTTGCCCTCAAGTTTTGGAACATGTAAAGTCATATTAAAAACTTTAGTTCCAACCCCTAGAATTTTAAAAGTTAAAATTCAACCCTTATACTTTATAATATTATAAGTTTAATAATATTTATATATGTATAAGATCAAGTCGTCTTACCGCTAGTACGCCTCATTCACGAAGCCGGTCTATAAGGGGGGTATAAGGTTGTTGCCTATAAAATGGCAACTTAATGGGTGTCCACTCTCACCCACCGCTTCCTTGATCGGTGGAGGGTCGTTAGCCGAACGGGTAGGACAAGGACTTATAAATTCTCATTAAAAGTATAATGATAATACTAAAGTAACTAAACTTTATTGAATTCCCAATCTTAGTTATTTTAGGAAAATGTGAATAAGGTGCTAATCCATGAAATTACACTTTACACTTTGTTTAAGTCGTTAGTGGAGCGTGTGTGGTTAACCGGCACACTAACTTGAACTTAACAAGGTAGGTAAAGGGTGACTTAATGTTTATCATAGTATCGATGGAGCGTGTGTGGTTAACCGGCACATCGATTGAGGGGTAATACATTAAGGGTACCAAGTAATTTGCATGGTTACTTCACACCTTGTTTTGTGATCCTCGGCATCCCAGTCACAAAACTTGAAGGGCACACTCGAGATTGAAACATGCCATTAAAGAAAGTTCAATGAATCTCAAAGAATCTAGGAGTTTCTAAACCAATCAAAACCTAATTAAATATTTCATTTTTCATGGTGGAAATTGGTGAATCGTCATTCACCTACCTTCAAATATCTTATAGCTTAGATTACGGCATCCCTCTTCTAAGTTATAAAATATTGTGTTGGGTTCTAGCCTTAATATTACATTTGGGTGTTTTGTTAAGGACTATCTCTATATCTAATCTAATCTATTCCCTCTTCTTTTCAGATGTCTTCCAATAACAATGCTTCTGGCTCAAACCCTACTAGCTCCTTCTCTCTCATGAATCTTTGTGGGAGAGTCATCTTTGATGGGTCCAACTTTACAGATTGGATCAGAAACATCAGGATGGTCACTCGGTATGAGAACAAAGAATATGTTCTCGACAAGGAGCTGAAGGTACCCGAGCCAACTGCTACTCCTGAAGAGCTTGCTGAATACGAGGTACATGAAAGAGATGCTACAAAAGTGGCATGCATCATGATGGCCACCATGACAGCCGAGCTCCAAAAGTCCTATGAGGACTATTATCCTTTTGAGATGCACCAGGACTTGATGGACCGCTACCATCAAAGTGCTCGTCAAGAGCGATATGAAATAATCTCCTCCATGATAACAACCCGAATGAAGGATGGTGAACCCATCACGGGCCACATGCAGAAAATGCAAAGCTATGTGGACCGTTTACTGAAGTTGAATGTGAACTTCCCTGAGGAGTTAGCAATAGACATCATTTTGCACTCCTTGCCATCGTGTTATGATCAATTCCGCATGACATATCACATGAACAAGGAAGAAGTCACCCTCAGCAAACTTCAAGGACTCTTGAAGACCGCCGAAAGTGGTCTAAAGGGTAAGTCGGTTGTTACTACTCCTATTCATACTCCAACTGCGGCCAATGTCTTGGCAATCGGGCATGGCAAAGGGAAGAAGAGAAAGAACCCTTCTAAGGGTACCAAGGGTAAGACCCTTGAAGGCTCCTCTTCAAGCAAAACCAAGAAAGGTTTTGTCACTCCTTCTGCTAACCCTAATGAGGCTGAATGCTTCTATTGCCATGAAAAGTCGCACTGGAAGCGAAACTGCCCAAAGTACCAGCAAGATTTGAAGGATGGGAAAGTAAAACCCAACCATGTAGGTATATACACTATATTGTCTAATAACTCACCTCATTCTAAGTCTTGGGTCCTTGATACAGGTTGTGGTATTCACATATGTTGTGATTTGCAGGGACTAAAAAGAAGTGAGAATGTGGAGCAGGGAAAGATAAACTTGATCATGGGAAACAGGAAAGCTTCACCTGTCACCAAGATAGGAGTTTATTCCTTAGTGCTAAATAGTGGGTTATTAGATTTGAATAAATGTTATTATTCGCCAGAAATGGCAAGAAATGTTATTTCCTTTGATGCATTGTATAAACAAGGTTTTACCTTTTATTTTGATAATAATAATGGTAGTATTGATGCTTTCTTTAATAATGTTCTTTATTTTAAAGCATTACCTTGTGATGGCGTGTATGAAACTGTATTTGTTGTAGATAATCTAGGAAATAATGTATTATGTATTAACTCTTCCACTAGCTTAGATAAAGCATCCTTATGGCATTGTCGTCTTGGTCATGTAAGCAAGAAACGCATAGGCCAACTCCAAAAGGATGGAGTCTTGGAGTCATTTGACCTAAAGTCAGATGATAGTTGTGAATCTTGTTTGCTTGGTAAAATGACAAAGTCACCTTTTACTGGCACTTGTGCTAGGGGTGAAGGTTTGTTGAACCTCACACACACGGATGTGTGTGGACCCTTCAGAACCGCCACAAGAGATGCTAATCGGTTCTATGTGAGTTTTACTGATGATTTTAGTAGATATGGATATGTCTACCTAATCAAGCATAAGTCAGAAACCTTTGAGAAATTCAAAGAGTTTAAGCAAGAAGTGGAGAATCAGTTGGGCAGGAACATTAAGATGCTTCGATCTGATCGTGGTGGTGAGTATCTTAGTACTGAGTTCCTTGACCATCTTAAGGAATGTGGGATTGTCTTACAATTGACACCTCCTAGGACACCACAGTTGAATGGTGTAGCTGAGAGGCGCAATCGGACCTTGTTGGACATGGTTCGTTCCATGATGATTCGAGCTTCGCTACCAATCTCATTTTGGGGGTATGCCTTAGAGACTGCCGCCCATATCCTTAATCTAGTCCCTACAAAGAAGGTTGCCAAAACACCTCACGAGTTGTGGACTGGAAAAGTTCCCAATCTAGACCACATCAAGATTTGGGGTTGCGAGGCTTTCGTGAGACGCGAGACTCACGATAAGCTCGAACCCCGAAGCGAAAGGTGTATTTTCATCGGCTACCCACAGAAATCCTTTGGTTACATCTTCTACAGACCCAGTGATAATGTGGTCTTTGTAGCAAGAAGATGATTCTTTCGAGAGAGAGAATTCATGAGCCAAGGAGACAGTGGGAGGCAAATTGACCTTGAGGAAATTCAAGAGTCAAGTGGTGAAGGAACCTCAAACCCTAGCCCTCAACCTGAGGAGGAAACTCCTGTTGAGCCGACTGAAGAATCTATACCTCTGAGGCGTTCCACCAGAGTTAGGAATGCACCTGAGCATTATTATGGTTTTCATATTACTGCAGAAGGTGAGACACTTATCAGTGATAACACACTGGTAAATCTGGATGAGCCTAACATCTACACGGAAGCCATGGCAGGCCCTGAGGATGCTAAATGGAAAGAGGCTATGGATAGCGAGATACAGTCCATGTATGACAATCAAGTTTGGAACTTGGTTGACAATGTACCTGATCGTAAGATAGTTGGGTGCAAATGGATCTTCAAGAAGAAGGCCGACATGGATGGTAATGTACACACTTATAAGGCACGACTGGTTGCAAAGGGTTATTCTCAAACTCCGGGAGTTGATTATGATGAGACCTTTTCACCAGTGGCCAAGATTAAGTCTATTAGGGTTCTGTTAGCCATTGTTGCATTTCATGATTATGAAATATGGCAAATGGATGTCAAAACCGCTTTCCTTAATGGAAAGTTGGCTGAATATGTTTAAAACAGGCACCTCGCAGTAGAGTGTGTAAGCTCGAGAAATCCATTTATGGATTAAAACAGGCACCTCGCAGATGGAATCTTCGCTTTGATGAGAAAGTCAAAGAATTTGGCTTTTCAAGGAGTGAAGATGAATCTTGTGTCTATATCAAGGCTAGTGGGAGTATAGTCAGCTTTTTGGTACTGTATGTGGATGACATACTACTCATAGGAAATGACATCCCAACCCTGCAGGAAGTAAAGTCCTGGCTTGGGAAGTGTTTCGCTATGAAGGACCTTGGAGAAGCTGCCCATATCCTAGGGATAAGGATTTTGAGAAACAGGAGTAAAAGACTAATTGGACTTAGTCAAAGCACCTATGTGGGCAAAGTGTTGAAAAGGTTCAACATGCATAACTCCAAGAAAGGAGTTTTACCCATCCAGAGTAACGCCAGCTTGAGTAAGACACAAAGCCCTAGTACTGAGGCTGAGATAGCAGAAATGAGTCGAATACCTTATGCTTCAGCTGTAGGATCGATCATGTATGCTATGACGTGTACTCGACCTGATGTAGCCTTTGCTTTGAGCATGGTTAGCAGGTATCAGGGGAACCCTGGCAAGGCACACTGGACTGCGGTAAAGAATATCCTCAAGTACCTACGGTGGACTAAGGACTGGGTCCTTACCCTCGGTGGCAGTGAGGACTTGAGAGTTGTAGGGTACAGTGATGCTAGCTTTCAGACTGACAGGGATAATTTTCGCTCTCAGTCGGGCTGGGTCTTTACTCTAAACGGAGGGGCAATTACTTGGAAAAGTTCCAAGCAGGAGACAGTGGCTGATTCCACTTGTGAATCAGAGTATATAGCAGCAAGCGAGGCAGCAAAGGAGGCTATATGGCTAAATAACTTCATCGGAGACCTTGGAGTTGTACCAGCTATAAAGGAGTCAATGGAGATTTTCTGTGACAGCAATAGTGCGGTTGCCTTAGCCAAGGAACCAAGAGATCATGGGAGATCCAGACACATTGACAGAAAATATCACTTCATCAGACATCGAATAGAAGAAGGAATCCTCGTGGCAAAGAGGGTATCATCGGATGAGAACCCAGCAGATCCCCTCACGAAGGGACTGACTCGGGCTAAGCATCTCCAGCATGCTCGGAGCATAGGGCTGAAGGATGATATTAGTTTTAGTAGTTAGATAATCTTGAAATTTGTAAAATGTAATTGACATTTGATGATAAATAAAAGCTGTTATTTATGAGTAAAGTGTTGCTATCTCTTGTCAATCGTTTACTATTATTTCTTTTTGCATGTTTTGACTTCCAGAATAATTATGTTATGGTTTATATCATATTATTCAAACTCTCCACAGTCGGTCATATGTTGGAAGTAGATATGAATCAAGACTGTCATGGGTTGGCTTGTAGAGGTCTAAGATGTTAGACAAAGCGAGGCTACAACACTCATGAGTGCTCATAAGTTCTGAGTATTGGATTCAACCCACGCTCACTTGTATCACTTCATGGAATTTATCTCGAGTGATCGTGAGACGGTAATATCATATAAGTCTTCAAACCTAGAGATATGATTTGTTGCCTATGAGTTGGTTATGCATTGATTGCACGAAAACGCATTGGTAACTCGATGTTATAAACCGTGCTTTTGTGTGTAATTCAACAAGTAGTAGAGCAAACATATGAGTCGAAGTTTATCTGTTCCTTCTAGAATTAGAAGCGATATCTAGGCCCCTCGATGATTTTGTTTTGACCTATGTACCGGGCCCGGTCAGAACTAAATTGACGTGTTCAGTTAAGTTCTATGTCAAACAAATCGGAAATCGGGAAACAAATGCTGGACAGTAAGCAAGACCATGTTCCATGTATTTGTCCGGCTGATATCTAGAACAGAGGATTATATGATCACTTATCTAAAATGGCGCTTCATAGTTCAACAGAGTTTTAAGAGCTACGATTGCTGATCGGTTCCTGAAGTCATACTTGCAACTATATTTATTAGACTTATCCAAGTGGGAGACTATTGGAGATAGTGTCTAAGTCCATAACTATATTTGGTATGTACTTGACCCGACCCGGCATGGTCCATTTGGGTTGCACTTCACCCGAACAATTTACGGATAATCTTTTGAGAATAGTATAAGTTATGATTTATTAATATATTATAAGTTCTAATATATTAATATAAAATCATATTATTTAATTAGTGTTGATCTATAATTAATTTAGAATTAATTTAGAGATCAAAAGTATGACTAATTAAATATGAGCTCTTGTATTTATATAGTGTGGGCTAATGCTTATTTGGAATGGGCTAGGCTTGCATTGAAAGTCCATGGATACTCCATGGAGCTTTAACCCATGGATCTCATGGAAATGAAAAGACATGGGTATTAGGGTTTACATGGATGTAACCCTAATCCACCACACCATATAAAGGAGGCTTTGGTTCTTGAAATAATACTAGTTGATGTGTGTAAACTAAGAGGGCCGATTTCAAGAAGTTTGTGACTATTCTCTCAAGTTTCCAAGTTTGTGGTGATTTGTGACTTCCATTTGAGGCATCCACATTATTGGTGCTAGGCTCTCAAACTCCAAGCAATCAACTTCTACTACAAGGTAAGTAATTATACTAGTTTTATTTGATTCAAGTACCCCATGCCATGCTAGTTAGGATAAGAACCTTGGAAAAATAATTATTTGCATGTATCTTAGTCAAACATAGATCCAAGGTTTCTAGGGTTGCATGTACACCATAGGAGTGTTAGAATGCTGAAAACCCATCAGATATATGAGTTGTTGACTACGAGTCGGTTGTGCATTGATGGCACGAAAACGCATCAGTAACTTGATGTTATAAAACGTGTCGTTGTGCATGATTTGATGAGTAGTTAGTACAAGCATATAATGTCGAATTTTATATGTTCCTTTTATCCTAAGAGGATTAAAAGTGATATATTGGGCCCCTCGATGATTCTGTTTTGACTTATGTGTCGGGCACGGTCAGAACTAAATTGATGTGTTTAGTTATGTTCTATGTCAAACAAATCAGAAATCGGGAAACAAACTGCTGGACAATGAGTATGACATTGTTCCATGTATTTGTCTAGCTGATATCTTGAGAACAGAGGAGTATATGATCCCTTATTTAAAGGATGCGCCACTGACTGGGTCAGAGTTGAAAAAGGCTTTTGAAATCTTACGATTGCTAAGTCGGATCCTAAAGTGCATTAGCAGTAATAGTTATTAGACTTATCCAAGTGGGAGACTGTTGGATTTGGTGTCTAAGCGCATAACTATAACTGGTATGTACTTGACCCGATTGTAGCATGGTCCCTTTTTGGGTTGCCTTCACCCGTGCAATTTCATAGGAATGATTTTTTAGAATAAGATTATTTGAGATTTATTAATATATTACAAGTATAATATATTAATAATATTATTTAATTAGTATTGATCAAGAATTAATTTGGAATTAATTTTGTGATCAAAAGAGACTAATTAAATATATGGGGATTGATTATGTAAATCAATCATTCTTGTAATGTGGACTAATGATCCATGACTATATGGTTGGGCTAAAACAATAAGATAAAACATGGATAGTCCATGGAGGTTAACCCATGGATTATAAGAATGTGAAAAGTCATGGAACATTAGGATTTACAAAGTGTAACCCTAATGTTTGCCACATTATAAATAGTGCCCCCCATATGCCAAAATCGACTACACACTCTTTGGAGTCAAGCATCTTATTCTCCTAAAGCCTCCTCTTGCATTTTGGTGTTTGTGAACCAATAGAGGCATCACACTTGAGGTGCTCAAGCTTTCAAAGGTCAAGAACTCTACTCTACTCAAGAGGTAAGCATCCAAACTATGTTTTATATTATATAACTTCAATTGTATGCTAGTTAGGGAGAATGCTTTGGAAAAAGAAAATGCATGTATAATTAGAGAAAAGCATAGATCCAAAGCATTTAGGGTTGCATGTGTACCATATGAGTGTTATACTGCTCAAAACCCAACAAAAACCACGGCCCCCAACTCCAAATCATGCGTCGGATAATTTGCCTCATGAGGCTTCAGCTGCCTCGAAGCGTAAGCGATCACGCGACCCCTCTGCATCAACACTGCCCCCAAACCTGTGATCGAAGCATCACAATAAACCATGAAATCATAAACACCCTCTGGCAGCGTCAGAATCGGTGCCTCACACAACCGCTGTCTCAAAGTCTCGAAACCTGCTTGCTGCTAAGGCCCCCAGCGAAATGTAACCGTCTTCTTGGTCAGTCGGGTCAAAGGAACAACTATCTTGGAGATAGCCTGGATGAATCTCCGATAATAAACAGCCAAACCAAGAAAACTCCGAATCTCAGATGGAGAATACCCTTTTGGTTGACAAGGTGCCCCAGAAACTGCACCTCTCGCAACCAGAACTCACACTTGGAGAACTTTTCGAAAAGTCTCTCCCTCCTCAATGTCTCCAGCACTTCCCTCAAGTGCTCCTCATGCTGCTCATGAGTCTTGGAAAAAACCAAGATATCATCAATAAATCCATCATCGGTTTGCACACGCGGTTCATGAGATCCAAGAACGCGGTTGGAGCATTGGTGAGCCCAAAAGGCATCACCACGAACTCATAATGACCATAACGAGTACGGAATGCTTTCTTCTGCACATCCTCATCCCTGACCCGCATCTGATGATAACCCGATCGCAAATCAATCTTGGAGAACCAAGATGCACTCTGAAGCTGGTCAAAAAGATCATCAATCATTGGGAGTGGATAACGGTTCTTCATCGTTACCTTATTCAACTCCCGGTAGTCGATACACATACGATGAGATCCATCCTTCTTCTTCACGAACAAGATCGGTGCTCCCCATGACGAACTGATCAGTTGAATAAATCCCTTGTCTAACAGCTCCTGCAGCTGTGTAGACAACTCCTGCATCTCGAGAGGAGCCAACCGATACAGTGCTTCGGCTATCGGAGCCGCACCTGGAACCAGATCAATCCTGAACTCAACTTGCCTCTCCGGAGGCACCCCAAGCAAATCCTCCGGGAATATATCTAGGTAATCCCGCACAATCTGCACATCATCCATGTTCGCCTTACCCTTATCCCGGGTATCCATGACATAGGCGACATAATTGGAGCAACCCTACCGAAGATAGTGTCAGGCACTCACTGCAGAACACAAGACTGGCCCACGTTGCGGTCTATCCCCATGAATCACCAACTCTCCCCCACTTGGGGTCCAAACCCGAACTAACTGCTGCTCACAGTCGATCACTGCTCCATTAGAGCTTAACCAATCCATGCCCACGATAACCTTGTTCCCACGCAACAGAATAGGAACCAAATCCACCAAATACTGCTCACTAAACAACTGAAGAGTGCAACCCCGATAAACTATCGCAACACGAACATACCTATCATCAGCAATCTCTACATCAAGCGAACAATCCAGCTCCCCCGGAGCTCCAACAAATCTCTTGCCAAGCGCAAGCAATACAAAGGATCAGGTAGCCCCCAAATCAAACAATACCAATGTAGAAATACTGTTCACAAGGAACGATCCCGTCACCACATCGGGAGCTGCACACACCTCCTCTATTGTCAGCTAGAAAGCCCTGCTCTTCGCCGCATGCGCATCTGCCCGGCCCTGGCGGCCGTTTGTAAATTTGTTTATTTTAATTATTATTCAATAACAACTATATTGATGTCATCTGATTTTTTGGTTCGGTACGACCGGTTGAACCTGTTGAACCATTGAACTAGTAAAACAACTATGATAAGATAATCGGTTCAGTAACCGATCTAGTTTTCAAAACATTGGTTTAGACATTGATATTAAAACCAGATTGGACCGATTGGTTTTTATGTCCATTCCAAAAGATGGGACCAATTAAACCATCAAATCGATAATACGGTCGGTTCAATATCCGATCCGGTTTTTAAAACATTGAGTTTAATATAAAAAATGGTAACAATATTAATTATGTAGCAAAATTCATACAAAACTAAGTAAACAAATTTGTTCGAAGCATATTTGTAACAAAATCAACATTATAAAAATGCATTAAACAATAAGAAAAAATACATAAATTCTTAATAAAAATAATGTATCATCTATTCTCATACTAATTAGTTCAAAACACCAATTAAATTAATCTAATAGTAAAATTCAACTAATAAACACAAACTAACAATTAATAAAAGAAAAATATCACTGATTATTTTTGTTTTTGAGTGTTGACCATGCTTCTCACGTCATTTAAGTTCATTCATTGTTGTTGTATGATTTCCTTTAGTTTTTGAATCTTCATCTCAAGATGATGTTTTTTGTAACTTGTATCCGGGTGAAGTGCGTGTTTGAGAAGCGGTTTCGCAAAAAATGAAATTTTCATATAATCCAAGTATATCATATATATATATATATATATATATATATATATATATATATATATATATATATATATATATATATGAATTTTTCATAGAACTCTTCTAATAAGTTTTTTTTTAAATCTGAATTGTTAGAAACATATATATATATATATATATATATATATATATATATATATATATATATAGAGAGAGAGAGAGAGAGAGAGAGTGAGAGAGAGAGAGGAAAAAAAACAAGTCTTAAATAAAATTTACCAATCTCTAATATTTCACACATTAAAATCAATCTCGAATACACAGGAGTCCTCAATACTATGGCCACCAAACACCGTTTAAAAAATAAAAAGTACAAAAATGTCATTATGGCCCCATAAATGATCCCATCGAACTTATGAACGTGTCATTTTTTAATGGTGTTTTGCGGCCATATGTGATTGCTTAAGGGATTAAACTTTACTTAAGAAGCCTCCAAACACTAAAAATTGCTTATCGGAAAATTTAATGGCATAATAGTTATGATTTTTTATTCTATAGCAAAATAGCTACGATATTTGATTCCGTAGCAAATTCCAAAGTAGCATAGCTACAAATTTTTTACTACGTAGCAAATTTTATAGCAAGATAGCTACAAATTTAGATTCAGTAACAAATTTTGTAGCAAAATAGCTACGGATATTGATTCCGTAGCAATTTATACAACAAAATAACTACGAAACTTGATCCATATTAAATTTTGTAGTAAAATACATACGACTCATGATTTCCTAGCGAATTTTGTAGCATGCTAGTTACGGAATCTGATTACGTAGCAAAATTTCGTAGTTATTCAAATACTAACTACAAAACGTAATTTTGTAGCTAATTCCGTAGCAAAATGGCTACGTCCAACTATTCTGTAGCATATTCCATAGTAAAATAGCTATGGAGTTTGATTTCGTAAGAAACTTCCATAGTTATTCAAATATTAGCTATGGAATGCAATTATGTAGCAAATTTCGTAGCTACATAGCTACGACAAGCCATTCCGTAGAATATTCCGTAGTTAAATAGCTACAGATTCCACTTCCAAAGCAAAATTTTGTAGTTATTTCAACTTTTCCTTGTAGTGTTATACCTCTTGGAGAATGCTTGAGAGGTGCAAATCACATATTCACAAAGCTTGAAGCTTTCCAAGCAACACCACCAACTTCTTCTTCCTTCAAAGGCACCCAAAAACACATTTTTTAGCTCACAAGGCTTAAATATGGAGTTAGGGTTTCAAGGGAGTCGTTTGGAGAGATGGAGGCTGAGAATGGAAGAGGTTTATGGAGGTGAAGGTGTTTAAATAGGGCTCAAAACCTCGAATTTAGGGTTTGCACTCTGGTCGAGTACGCCCTGCATACCTCTTAATTACGCCCCTCGTAATTTATTAAAGGCCTGTTACGCCCTGTGTAACTTTTGGTTACACCCTGCGTAATCCAAAAATCTCCAATTTCCACTTCCACTTCAAACGACCATAACTTCTTCGTTTCAACTCCGTTTTTGGCGTTCTTTATATGCACAGAAAGGTATTGAAGAGCCCCACAATCATATCTACTTACTTTGGACTAAAAACATCTCGAACTAAAATCCTTAATTCATGCAAGAAACCCGGTCCATAACTTTTCCCCTTTCAACCCTCCGGTCCAACACACAATTCAAGGGCTAGATCTCACAGCCAACATTATTACCTACCAAAAGTTCTAAACTTTACTTCTTTAAGGCCCGAATCCTTTACATTATCAACCTTCGTTCCACAACCCTGAATGAAGAAATGACCAGAAATCGGGTGTTACACCTTCGGGGATTCAACCTTCCCCTCGCGGCCGTTGGTAATTTGCAAAGTCGCAGATGCTGGAGCTCTCACTGCACCTACTACAAGAAGTGGACAATCATCACAAAGGTGAACCCCTGTTTATAGTTGTAGCACAACCACAAATCATGCCTACAATCTTTGGAAAAATGCCCCTCGCCAAATTAATTGATACAATTTCCAGCTTTATCCATCTTGATAGCTTAAACAATCAAGATCTTAAACCCTAAGTTATAAAAGTGAACAAAATGAACTTTTCTTCGTACATGGAGCTAATAGATCTCATACATGCACTATTTTACTCTACCATAAGTCCAGATCCGATCCTAAACACTAGTCCCGAGCTTCTGGAGTTCCTCAAACTCCAAGATATGACATCAAAGCGACCAAAAACTAACCAAAAGTAAACAAAACTCAACAAACTCATAGATCAATGGATGAAACATAAAAAGCTTGGATCTTTAACACTTACAAAGGTCCATAAAGTGTACAAAAGGTTGGATTTTTAAAGCTCCTTGCTTCTTAGAACTATATTTCTTGAATCCTTTACCAAAGAATACCAAATAACCACAAAAAATGAATCAAGGAGGGAGGATGAGCTGAAAGCACTCAAGGGAGGGTAGAGTTTCACTTAGGGTTGCTGTGGAATGATGGAGACTAATAAATAACAAAACGTTAGAAGTTTGTGCCATTAAATATGCCCAAATCATGAGGCTTCAAAGGCTTGACCTATTAGGTCGGACGCTCCGCACCCATAAGAGATGCGCCGCACCCTCCAACTATAATTTAACTTCCATTAATTCAAAACTTAACGAATTTAAAATACATATTGGGAACTCGGGTGTTACATTTAAACTTTAAAGACGAGCTCAGTTTCGGAAGAGATGTCATTTCTAGGACTAAAAACTAAATTGAAGTATAAAATACAATATCAGTTCGGTTCGGCAAATCGGGTCAATATGTTAACCCATACATGAAGCTCTTTCATAGAAGCAATGAACAAAAACAGAGAAAGATGTCATCTTGCAGTACTTTATATTCTCAATGACTTCTTCCAATTACTTCAAGAAAATGAATCGTAAGGTTTTTCAAAATCAACCATCAAAACAAATAACTTCTTTTTTATTACTAATTAAACAAAATGCTCAAACAACTATAAACAATTGGTTAGAAATAACTTTTTCTCTTATTGCTATAACCTCCATAAGTACTAATAATATTTATCTTCAATAAAAAAGAATATTCAATAATTAATTAATCTTAATTATCTAATATTTTTGCAAGAATAATTTGTTGAATTCCCATACTATATACATACGTATATATAATTTATTAGGATTTTAGAATTGGATTTATGTAAAATTGGCAAATTTGGATGTAAAACAATATGTTGAAAGAACTTGTTAAATTCCTAAATGGTATATGGACAATATTTTCATATATAGTATGTATTCTATAAAAAACAAAAAAACAGAAAAAAGAAAACAAAGACAATGATTATTTATTAAAATATTTATAAAAACATTTATGTAATGATTTTAGAAAAGTAAAATAATTATTGCAAAACATGTACATGCAACTATTCAAAAAGGCCAATTTGATCATCACAATGAGTCATTGCCAAAGGATGGGTGTTATGTCACAAAACCACTTTATGGTAAAGCAATCCCTCACAATAATTAAAAAAGCTTCTACACCATTTTACCTTTTGAACCTTTTTAATAATAAATTATAAGTATTTTCCACATAACCTAATTTCAGAAGTTTGAAATGAGCAAGAAAACCGCATTATATATTCAATTATAAAATCAATCAATGGTCATAAAACCACCACTACCTCTTTTTGTTGGTAATTGTCTAATTACAAAATTGATAAGATCCCATTTTGTAAGAATCCCAATGTCTTATTCTTATGAAGCAAAAATAACATCTATTGTACTTTGTTTGGCAAATATTGAACCCAAGTTCAAATTGATGTCAACATAATAAAATTATGACTCGTATCCTACAAAAAAAAAAAAAAATAGAACAAGATATGACATAAGCCTCGTTCTACATCTTTCGTCTTTTCAGATTAATAAATTTTCATAATCATCCTTATAATCGAAAATACATTTAGAAAGTTTATCCAATCCAACGTTTTTCAGTTAGATGTTGATTCGTACATAATAATATTTCTCTATATATAATAATTTATGTTTTATAGAATTATACAATACAACCCTATAAAACACGAATCACTATTGGTAGAGAAAAACTTTTATATACGAATTATTTCCCTTTTAGTTATTTTAGTTATGTTATGTGTAATAAACACAACCTAAAAATAATAAATATAAATAAATCATGATTTACATAAAACAAACCATAGATAAAATACTTTTAGGGTTGAATACTACTATAAAAACACTAGATTACAACGTGGACTTTTGTGTGCTTATATAAAATATTTACAACCATCTTTATCAAATCAGTAAAACTCACTTTTATACAAGTTGTGCATGTAAAATAATACCAGAAAACTTATTTTCGTTTTTACCCACTTAAGAATAGGTAATTATATATCGCATGCATTCGTTAAAAAATGAATTGAATTCAACTATTTTTTTTTTAAAAAATTAGGTGATCCATATATGATAGTTTATTCTAGAAAAAGTTGAATAGAAATAAGAACATTGAGACCGGATGTGTGACATAAAAATCACTTTTTGGTGAGTGAAATGAGTAGAGTAGAAATAATGGAGGGGTGTAAAAGGCAATAGTACAAACATATAGGTACCTTTTTATAAACGAGGGGCCTAGTTTTTTAGTATTCACCAAATTAATTACACACAAATTCAACTTATTGTCGGCAACACCGATTTTACAATAATTAGTTGGGGGTATTAACACTGACCTCTCAACAACTACTAAAAGAAAAAGGGTATGTTTGAAATATTAAATTTAAATAATTTTAAAATTTTAAAAACACCGTTGTTTAGTAACTATATATTCGTAGTGTTAAAAGTTAAAACTTAGAAAAAAAAAAGTAATGTTTATTTAACCCTTTTGTGTTTTTTGGTGAGACATAATGTAAATGTGTTAAAAGGGTGTAGGGTTACGACATTTACAAAATTCGATTTATTTGGTCATATAATTTCTGTTATTTCGAAAAAGACAGAGTGAAATTATTTAAGAAAACATGGATTTATTTTAACATATTTTAGTTAATAATTATCTCCATGCTTGTTTTAATAGATCAAAAGTAGTATTATGTAAATGAGTTATTATTTTAACCCGGTTACCTTGATCATGAGATTTATGTATCCCAATCAACTTGTTGATAATTTTACAGATTTTGTTGTTGGAGTCGCATATATTAAAAAATAAAATAAATATGTGTTAGGGTTGTAGAATAGTGATGATATATAATTTTGACAAATAGTAGTTAATATTTAAAATCGATATGTGACATGTAATAATATATTAATTATCATGGATGTAATAAATTCGAATCAGCTTGCGAGATATTTGAGGCCGATTCGAAATATACTCAAAGCTAACTCGGTTCAAGTCGAGTTGAGCTCGAGTTGAGCTACTCAAGTATATTATCGAATCGAGCTTGAATATTGAAATACTCGGCTCGTGAAGCTAACGAGCATTAATCGAGCTTAGCTAGGGTGTCCAATGGATTTCGAGGGACCTATGCGAAAAATAAAAGGAGCCCTAAATATAATATCTTTTTTTTATATATAAGCAAAATTGTTTAATACTACGATAAGTCGATAAATATTATAAAAATAATTTAAACAAAAGAACGACAATATGATATATAATCTTACATAAATACATAAATTGAGAGACTCTCATAACATTCTTGGAAACAAAGTTGGTAAACTCTTCATAATCAATACTTTCCAATATACCGTTCTCCATAATTATCATTGTCAATCCATTAAGTCTTTTTGTGACATTGTGGATTGTAAGTATGACGTTAACAACTTCAGTTTTGAGAGTCATCTTTATGTGGATGCCAATGCTACTCGATTAGTTAACAAGACTTTATATGTAATGATTGCATTAGGAAAACAATCGATTTTTTTTCATAGATTTTAAAACATCCGTGGAGTTGATAGTTTCACTCAATAAAAACTCGTCAAAGAACTTTAACTTTGGATAAAGTTCATTGGCATCATTATCTTATCGTTCATCATACTTAAGTGCGGCTCCAAACGACTACACCACAATTTAAGATCTTTGTCATCAAATTCAATTTTTTCAGAAACAAAAAACCTATTTTTTTTTCATACTCTTCAAATTTTTGAATTTTTTTTAAGAGAAGTCATCGCTTAATCAACAATATAAGAAAAATAGTTAACTTTAAAATTATCTCCGGCTGAAGGTACTTCATCTTGATTACTTCAATTCTCATTAAATTGTTTTTTCTATGAACGTGACGCTTTAGAGGGAATACAAAATTAATATTCATTTCAATCGAAAGTTCCTAGCATCATCAATTGACATAGAAAACATGAGCGGACCTAGGGGGTCCATGGTGGCACCGACAATTCCTGACTTTTCAGGCCGCAGTAAAAATTTTTTCGAAAATTTTATTTTTTCTACAACCGTACAACCCGTGACTTTTCCGTACAACGTCTATTGTGAAATCATGTGTCCGCCCCTATTTCTCTAAATTACCAAAAGAATTCAATTAACATATTCACTTCTTTGATAGCAACATCAAGAAATATATCATTTGACTGTAAATTTTTACTGAGTAAGTTCACTGTTTATAGTATTTTAGCGTGAACTTTTGGAATTGAAACAAAACATGAGTTTTTGTCTTGATTACCGAATTGCCAATTGTTGGACATATGATTGAGTTGTATGTAAAACTGGCCCTCCATGACATGGGCCCTGTGCGGTCGCCCACCTCGTCCATCCTTAAAGACGTCATTGGAGCTTAGTTATATTTATACTTTTACTCTCTTATTTTATTTATATTTTACATAATCGAGCGAAATCGAGTCGACCTCACGAGCTTAGTCGTATTTCTATGTCAATTTAATATAATTTGATATTTTTAATAAACCAATCGAGTCGAGTCGAGCCGAACTCGAAAGTGTCAATTACTTTATTGAGCTCGAGTCCGAGTTTGAAATTGATGCTTGAATCGAGTTTCGAACGTTTTGTTAGTCAAGTCAGTTTCAAGCTTGACAGTAGTCGACTCAACTCGACTAGATTACACCCCTATACATTACACAATACCATTTGTTTCATGATAGTAAAATTGATATATTTACAGTGGATATCATTCTTAAATGAATTATATATATTGTTGGCGTTAATTGAAGGGAAAAAGATGGACATGGCAAACTGTTTTCATTCGCTAATTGAAGAGAAAAAGAGGACATGGTAAACTGTTTTCACTTTTCATTCGTTAATTTTATTAGAATTGATTTAATACGTTTAAAATAAAGTTTAATAAATACAATAAACAATATATAAATATTGGAACATGGAAGATATATTTGAACAAATTGTTTCAAATATAATATAATATAATCGAAATTTTATTTATTACTAATTAAAAAATACACCCCCACAATGTATGAAAAACATTTAAAAACTGATTATTTATTATAAATAGATATTTAAAAGCATATTTGTTGCTTCATTCTTTGCATTTTATAAAAATGTTTTAGCTTTTTTGAATAAAGGTAAAGCAGGTATAATGATTATTGCAAGGATGACAATTTTTCCTTTTATACAAGAATCTTTCCTTTTTCTATGCTATACTCGGTCCCTTTATCTTTGGTTTCTCTTTGTAAAAATAACTTGTTGGTAAATAATTTATGAAGCATTTAAATATCTCTTTATCTTTTGTTTCTAATCGTATAGAATAATGACATTGCCATTTTTCTTAATTTAATGAGTAGAAAGGTAGGTAGATAAAAAGTAAGAAAATATTTGATTTCTCATAATTTGTTAATTTACTGAACCTTTTATTGCGGAACATGTTGGAAGTCAAAGTTTAGGGACAAGTCATAGTTTTTTTTTTTTTTTTTATAATTTTTAAAGTTGTTTGGTAAATAAAAATTAGCTTAGTTTTTTAAAAAGTTACTCATATTAGTGTTTCAACGAGTTTAATGAATTTTAAAAAAAAAATTCTTTAAAATATATTCTTTATTAATTATAAAAAACTCTATTTTCTATATATATTTTATGTTATTTTATATATTTCAGCTATCAACTCATATTATCAAACATTATTTTTATCAGCTAATAGCTAGTTTTTCATCTATAAATTAGTTTCACTGTGAGCTACTCTCTTAAACTAACATTAATAATGAAATGGCTTTGGATAAAACACTTAATAAGAATGGTGTAGCTATTCTCACATGCTCCAACTCACGATATGCTTCCTTTCAGAGATAGTTTCACATTAGTTTGTCTAATCCATATGGTGTATTGTGTGAAAGTGTATTTTTCTTTAAATCAATACAATCGGTTGATATAAGATTTAAAATCGTTACATACAAAGTTAAAGTTTATCGAAATAAAAAAATTTCCACACATAAAATCATCAAATTGAAGGTTATGAGAACTTAGACTTAGTTTTTATCAAATTTCCCAGTTTGTTATTTTTCTATAAACTTGGTCTGTGCTTATTTAACTGAATTTAATATAATATATATCCAGCTTGAAGTTTAATATATAGTTGTATTTAAGTCAATGTGAGATTAACCCATTTGGTAGAGGTTTTGCTTTTTAGAATTGAATGACTCAGGTTCTAATCCGGGGTTGGTAATTTCTACTAAATTGGTGATAACCACAAACCAACCGTTCAAAAAAAATATATATACTAGTATTTAAGTCATTCCATATGTTGCGGGTGAGAACTCGTATGTAATTAATAAAAACGAAAACTATAAATAGAAATTATGTAAATGACAAAAAAAACATAACTTTAATGCGCGGGATTACTATTATTATTATTCTTAAGGGACAAAAATTGTAACTTTAAAATAAAACGAACTATAAAACTATCAAAATAAAGTTTCGATCCAAATTATTTATGGAAGAGACGTACGAAAATAATGATTGAAAGTGCATCTTAAAGAAATTAATAAAGATGAAAACTATATAAAAAAAATTTGTAAGGAACAAAAAAAGTAACCTTAAAATATAATAAGAGACTAAAATCGCAACTTCCAAGATATGAATGATGAAAACATTAAGATCAAATCCTAAAGACAAATAATTTAACTTTAAAATTATAAATGATTAAAACCTGTTATAACAATTTTTTTAAGGGGAAAAGTGTCGATATGAAAATCTACTATTATAATAATTTTTTTAAGGGGAAAAGTGTCAAAATAAACTTTTCCAGAAACCATTATATTTTTAAGTTTTAGAGTTAAATTTTTTTTTATCGAAAATAAAATCTAAACATATCTAATTCATAACTTTTTATCTCTTTTCATTGATAACAAATTCGATATATATATATATATATATATATATATATATATATATATATATATATATATATATATATTCTTTTTTTGATCTCTGCACAGATTCACAACGTGAATCTAAATATATCAAAAAAGTAAAAAAAAAAATTATATCGAATTTAATATCAATGGAAAGAGGATAAAGAGTTATGAATTTCTATATTTTTAGTTGTATGTATATATATATATATATATATATATATATATATATATATATATATATATATATATATATATATATATATATATATAAGCTCTAAAAGTTAGGAAAAAGTTGGTTCCTTGGTATACATATAAACAGGCCCAATCTAACATACATATAATAGGCCCAACCCAATCATGCGAATGGGCCTAGCCCAATATAGATATAACGGGCCCAACCCAATATATAATAAATGGGCATATCCCAACATACAACAAATGGGCCCAACCGAACATAGACATGCAAGAGTCACAAAGACAACTAACATCATACACATTATAGTGAGAAGACTCACCTCAATGTGTAGATAGACAAATCTCACACTTGAGCTGTCGATACAGGAACTCCCCACACTAATCATATACACAATAAAACCCTAATTAGAAATTAAGGTAATAATTCACACTCGAGGGTCTTGGTTCATAGTTGCTCCACTTGGGGGTAAAAGACAATTTTACCCTTCCAAGATTAGAACCCACTCCACTTGACTTAATATGCATTTTGACCAAAAGTTTACCTTTTAGTGCTACGTCCAATGCAACACCATGCTCTACGCCCAACGTAGAGCCTCTGATGGGAAACGGGGCATTAACAGGCTACACTCAGCGTAGCCAAGATTACGCGTATCGTAAATACGCTAATTCACCAACTTCATATTAAGCTCTTAATACACAAGGACTAAACATCAAATTCTTAGATCTGGACCTAATGAAGTCCTAAGTTATAAAGTGTCACACCCCCAAACCGGAACGGCGAAAATGTTCGGGGGCGGAGGACGTCATGTTTAGTATCACAAGACATGCATCATAGTAATCAAAGTAATAAACAACCATTTCATTAGAAAGAAAGTGTTTACAAAGTATGTGGTTCACATAACATGGACTACAAAGTAAATAACAAACAAGACATGAAGCTATTATGCTCCATCTTCTGAATCCCAGTGCGCGTACCTGTCTACTGGTTTTCTGAGAATACAAGTTATTTTGAAAGAGTAGATAAACATTTAAGCTGGTGAGTTCATAAGATTTTAGTGATGTATGTAAGTTGAAAGTTCTTTTAGAAAAGTTCGCCTGTTCCTCCAGGAAATCCTATATTTCCTGATTTGATGAAAGATAAGTAAAAATGACTTTACAATCATTTCTATGAGTACTAAATGGATACAAGTTATATAAAACCTAGAGTAAACAAACAATCGATTGTGTGTATCTGCCCTAAGCCCACAACCAAACAAGGAACATGAAATGAGGCGGAAGACACACATCCCATTGTTTGTTAGATCATCGTTGTATATAACCCTGGCGTATTCACTTGGTACTCACGGAGTTAACTGTAATGGTTCCTTTATAATTGATGAAAAGATTCTTTAAGAAAACCCTTATTTCTTTTAGTAAAATAGTAACCACAATAGTTCATTCTATAATCGCTTAGTTTATACTAGCTAAATATAATCTAATATCGAATAGATAGTTAATTGTCTGAATCTGCCCTAAGCCCACAACCAAACAAGGAACAGGAAATGAGGCGGAAAGCACACATTCAACTACCTATCGGGTATTAATTATATATAACCCTGATGTATAAACTAAGGTATTATAGAATTAACCACCTAAGGTCCTTTAAGTTATACTGGGTTAATAAAATGGATTAAACCCTTATTTCCTTTAGTAAAATAGTAACCACAATAGTTCCTTCTATAATCACTTAGTTTATACAAGCTATATATAATCTAATATCGAACAGATAGTTAATTGTGTGAATCTGCCATAAGCCCACAACCAAACAAGGAACAGGAAGTAAGGCGGAAAGCACACATCCAACTACCTATCGGGTATTAATTATATATAATCCTGATGTATAAACTAAGCTACTATAGAATTAACCACCTAAGGTCCTTTAAGTTATACTGGTAAGTTTCTAGCTTTGTCTACCAAATGTTCTATTTGAAAAGGTATGTTTTGTACTAGAAAACGGTGTATTGAATTAGTATACTATGACCTGGCCCATACCTGGTACTCCTTATGATTTCTTGGTGTATACGAAATATATATATAGCTAAGATCGAATATATAGTAGGCTGGGTGAATCTGCTCTAAGCCCACAACCAAACAAGGAACAGGAAATGAAGCGGAAAGCACACATCCTACTACCTGTCGGTTTCGATTAATATATATCCCTGATGTATATAAACTAAGGAATCATAAAGTTTGCGTTATAGGCCCCTTTCTACTGAATGTACTATGACTCGACTGTTCTATTTGTCGATTGTATTGAAGTACGTTTTCAGTTGTCTTTCAAAATGAAGTACTGATTACCTTAAATTTAGTTTGTTTTATTAAGGTCATAATGTGATGAGTAGTACCATACTATACGCTCTCCCTGCAAGAGATTCTGGTTACCAAACGCGACTTCAACAAACGAATTGCTAAGCCGTGTAAATCTCACATTAAAGTTATATGATCATGTATACCCAATTTATTATCACCTTTTGTTTAGAACAATGAGTTAGTGATCATTGGTATAATTAGATCCTGGTTTGTTCTTCTGTTATAGTATCTTAGTATGTTCTTTCTATTATAGTATCTTAGTATGTTCTTTCTGTTATAGTATCTTAGTATGTTCTTTTTGTTATAGTATCTTAGTATGTTCTTTCTGTTATAGTATATTAGTATGTTCTTTCTGTTATCGTGTATTGTATCTACCTCCCTGTTTCTCTTTATAGTATGTTCTCTATGTTATCGTGTATTGTATCTACCTCCCTATTTCTCTTTATAGTATGTTCTCTATGTTCTAGTGTGAACTGAACCCCTAAACTATAACTATTATAGTTTACTAGTATCTTTACTTTGAACTGTTATTGACTTGAAGAAAAGACACATATATCTACTAAGTTATGATTGTACTTTAAAAACGGAGATTTATAAACTGTAAAGTAACATAACTTAAAAAGAGTTTTTGAAATATTTTGATCACTTATGAATACATAAGCAATCCTTTAAAATGATATTTATAACATAACATTTACACAATTATCATTGTGTTCAACTTGTATTCCCCCCCTTAAAAGCATTTAAAACAGTTAAAAGGTTGATTATAGGGGTATGAACTCACCTTATGTGGGTGATTCAATCGAATATGCGCGTAAGGATGAGAAGTTCCACGAATGAAGTCCCGAGACACAAACGAGTGCTAAATGACATATAAGGCTTATATTGGCACGAATTTAGTGTTTAGAAGCAACTACATGCAAGGAAACACCCTTAGGAACTAGGAAACACTTGAACTAAGTGTTAGAATCACATGTGATTCATCAAAAGGGTGTGTATGGACACTACTTGGTGTGTTCGGCCATGGAGTGTACGGCCATACACTCATGGTCAAACTTGCATAAGAGGGTGTTTGAACCATGGGGAAGTTAGTGGGTCTATTGCTCATCAAGAATAAGAACTAGATTTGCATTTTGGAGGGCCTTTAAGAGTGTTTTGAGGGGTATACGGCCATACAAGGGTGTACGGGCGTACACTCCTTTTGTTCTTGAGTTATGGTCAATTCTAGGGTGTTTAACAAGTGTTCCTAACGTATAATAAGCATAAGGAAAGGATACTTACAATTTGGAGGCTCAAAAGGGTGTTCACGACCACTAAGAACAATTATGTGTTCTTTGTGAAAGATGAAGACTTTGAAGATCTACCCAAAAAGATGATTTCCATGGATGAAATCAAAGGGTGATACATGATTAAGAAGGATAACAACACAATGATGGAAGAATCACTTACGTTTTTGAAGATCTAGGATGAAGAACTCGATGATAGTTGAGAGAGAAATCGATTTTCTTGACTTGGAAGTGTGAGAAATAACTAGAAATGAAAGGATATCATACTTATGGAGGTGGTGTACGACCAACATGGGTGTACGGCCGTATACTCATGTGTACGACCGTACACTCATGTGTACGACCATACACTCCCTCTGATGGAGTGTTCGGCTCGATTTCAACGCGAAGAACTTTAGCTGACACTTCCCTAAACCCAATGCTTGAATGTACTGAGCTTAGAACCCTTAAATAGACTCTAAACAATGCTAACTGATAGCAGAAACGAGTATGATACACGGTTGAATTGAATGGCTGGATTTACGAGGCAAAGCTTTTCGGGTTGTCACACAAAGTCTCTGACTTTACACCTTTGCAAGGCTTATAAGAGCACAAAACCAAACCCTAAGTCTATAAAACACTCTAATGCTCAAGAGCTCATGCATTGATGGATGGGAGTGACCAAGCTCCGATTTTTATGACTCTACAAGCTCATAAACGACTGTAAATGATACTCATAAGGTGTGGAGTAGCTCATACTCATTAAGACCAAGGTTATGGGACAAAAAACATAAAAACTCATGAGCTAACTAGATCTAACTAACATAAAGGAACATCAAGATGAAAGCTTTATACCTCCTGGAGGTGGATGATGAAGTGAAAAGTTGTTGGGTTTTGTATACTACAACATCCTATGGTGCACATACAACCCTAAATGCTTTGGATCTATGTTTTCTCTAATTATACATGCAATATTGTTTCCAAAGTATTAAGCCTACAACTAGCATACAATTGACATAAACAACATAGAATTGAGTTATGGAATTACCTCTTTGTTGTAGCTTGTAGTTTTGGCCTTTAAGAACTTAGCACCTCAAATGTGATGCCTCAAATGGTTCACAAACACGTTGAACATAGGAGGCTTTTTGAGAGAGAATATCCTTGCATAAAAATGGCTCAAATGAACTCTTAGAACATATGTGGTTCACGATTTTAGCTATAGGGTGACATATATATATATATATATATATATATATATATATATATATATATATATATATATATATATATATTGTAGGATTCTAAGAGTCATGGTTAAACCCTAATCCATACCCTTGGGATTATTATCCATCATCCATGATCCATATGGACTAACTCTTTATGGATATCACTCAGGGTGTCATCACTAAATCATCGAGGGGCCCACAGATATCGCTTTTATCCCTCTTAGGGTAAAAGGAACGGATAAACTTCGACTCATAGGCTTGCTCAATTCACTCATCAAATCACACATAACAATACGTTTTATAACACCGAGTTATTGGTGCGTTTACGTATCATCAATGTGCAACCGATTTGTAAACTTAAACTCACATGTCTTGTTTTCAAGAATATAATATATTATCGTCTCACAATCACTCGTGATAAAATCCATGAAGTTATTAAGTGAGCGTGGGTTTAATCCAATACTCAAATCTTATTACAAGAGTACTCATGAATACTGCAGCAAACTTGTGCTATGTTTAGACACTTTAGACAATCTATAGTCGGATTCATGACAACCTTACCTCATTACTTACTTCCAAAGTATGATTGACTATGGATGTTTGAATAACCTAGTTATTCGGGAAGTAAAACATGCAAAGTGAAACACAAGAATAATCGAATCCAATATGGTCTCAAAACTTTTAAATATAAATAAAACACCTTTTATTTAATCACCATATTGATTACACATTATTCAATGTATAATGTTTCGACTAATCAACTTAATACTTGAATTAAAAACAATAGTTATCCCATGCTCCAATGCATGCACACTATGTTTAACTATGGTCCTTTCTTTGTGAAACAGATCAATTGTAAACATTTCCAATGACACTCATTTCACAATTCCAAATCTTTATTGTAAGTGTAAGAATACGAAATTCTTGCCACTATTAGAATGTGTTAGATTCTAAACTATCATGCAATGATTCTTTGTAATGACAATGCACCAAAGTCACAGAGGCTTGGACAATGATACTACAAAGTACTCCACTGGAGATTGTCACAAGACAACTCCACAGATACAAAGTCTCACATTCAAAGTACATTCCTTTGAACATCCTTCTTGCATTAAAGTTTATAACCTACACAAAGATTCTTAATATCCAACTCCCATTATGGAACCATTTCCATATTAGTCATATGACAATCCATTCTTAATAGAGTCCTATCTATTCATAATCATGTCAATATGGTCCATCCATTACTATACTTCCAATTGCCCACAAGCGACCAATATTTGGCGAACCTTAGATTGTTCTTAGCAATTGTTTAACAACTTTAGTCATATCTTCCATCTTAATGCCCTAGGCATTTGGAAAATTTGGAACACATGAATATTATAGCATATGCAATCGATCCTATGCCCGAAGCATATGGGACACGATTGATAATGTCTTACATAAAGACATGATTCTTTACTAGTCTCTCGCTATAACATTTCCATATATAGAATTTCCTTATGATGAACCAATCCAACATAATATTCATATATGTCCTTGACTAAATTTGATTAAAATCTCAATCTCAACTTTTTTAGATTTGAAATAAAGTATGAGTTCCTCTCCCTTAATTATAGTAAAACAACTTTTCAAACTCTGCAACTTTGCGAATTGAAAGTTTTGTTTTCTATAATTAACATTGCTAACTTGCAACACTTAGCGTAATAAATGTGCTCCCACTAGCATAATGATTACATCCTTACTAGCATAACACTTATGCTCCCACTAGCTTTGACATGTACCTAGAAATAGCTGGACCTTTTAGAAATCAATACTTATTGATTTCCATACCAAAGTTCAAATTTCTGGCACGAGATGTTTCGATAAGCTTAAGCTCATACACCTTTTAGAAAGCTCATATGTGTGTGTAAACTACTTCAGAGCTTATAGCAATAAGTTCGAAATGTTTAAACCCTGTGCCATTTCTCATAATTCGAACTATGAAGAGGGATGTCGTAATCATAATCGAATTTGAGAACGCAATTAACACAACTGCTATCTTCTCAAAATCTACTTAGTGAAAGTGTTTCCTCACAATCATTTTCATGAATTGGAGAGAAACCTTATGTCACTTAGATTTTATGGTGTATGTGTTCCTATCCATGTGAATCTGTCATTCCCAACCATTATCATAAGACAAGGTCTATGACAAATTCAAACTCATACGGAGTTAACTTGTTCAATCTTAATTTCTTGTCATCTGGTAGCACGAGGGTCCTACCATTGCTTCCAAGTCATTGAGCAGCTCACCCCTACAGATCAATGCACTTTCCATTGATCAAGGTGCTTTGCCTTATACATTCATATGAGAACTCATAGAACTGACATGCATAGTCAACTTTAACTGGAATGGGCACATAAACAAGAATATGTCAACATGATAGGTTACAAACCTTAAGTCGTGTGCTGGCGATGAACAATAGGTTTATTCTTGATTAGTTCTTGAAACTTTTCAAGATCTTTAAGACTCCTTGACTACTTGACATATAAGTTTCTCTTGTCAATAAACATTCCTTGACTAACTAATATCCAAGAGTTAGTGTGGATTCCTATCAATACAAACACTTCACATAATTGGTCTTAGTTGGTATTTGTTTTATCACAACTACCAATTAAAAATGTGCTATAAACCTACTTAAGATATGTCACTCAAGGCATAATCTTGGAGTATGACTCTAAGACTTGATACTGGAATGAAGTATGACTCATCTATTTGTTGGATTAGGTGTCTAAGCCCATAACTATAATTGGTATGTACTTGACCCGAGAGTAGCATGGTCAATTTGGGTTACATATCACCAGGACAATTTGATAGGATGGACTTTTGAGAAGAGGTTATTTATGATTTATTAATATATTATAAGTTCTAATATATTAATATGAAATCATATTATTTAATTAGTATTGATCAATGATTAATTTGGAATTAATTCTTTGATTAAAAGAGACTAATTAAATATATGGGGATTGATTATGTAAATCATTCATTCTTATAATGTGGGCTTATGATCCAAAGTTCTTTATGTTGGGCTAAACCCATGTGGTGATCCATGGAGGTTTAAACCTATGGAGCCTAAGGAATATGTAATGTCTTGCCCATTAGGGTTTACATGGTGTAACCCTAATCATGCCACACTATATAAGAAGTCCCTTAGTATCCAAAATGGGGCACTAGATACACTACATGTTCTATGAGTTCATCAGCCATTTTGTGTACAATATATTCTCTCTCAAGAGTCATCCTTTGTTCTAGGTGTGTTGTGATTCCATTTGAGGCATTCACACAATTGGTGCTAAGTTCTTAAAGGTCCAAGGTTTCCAGCTACGACAAAAGGTATGTCATCTAACTAGAATTTTGTAGTAAAGATACTTCATTGTATGCTAGTTAGGAAGATGCTTTGGAAAAACAAAGTTTGCATGTATATTAGAGAAAACATAGATCCAAAGCATCTGGGGTTGCATATTCACCATAGGAGTGTTAGAATTCTCAAAACCCATCAGTGGTATCAGAGCCTAGGGTTGTTTTCCAATATACTTGATGCTACTTGTTTTCAAAGCTTGAAAAAAATCGATTTTCTGCTTTCTGGACAGTGGACTCGCCGAGTCCACTAGGGAACTCGACGAGTCCACCTTATAAACTGACCAACTCGCCGAGTCAGTTCATGCACTCGACGAGTTGGTGCTCTTGGATGCAGATTTTCGAGTTTTAAAGCTGGAATTGGACTAGGATCATTACCCTAAACTGTTTTTGAACTTATAAACATGTTTTTGATGTGGTAATGATCATGCTTATCAAATTTAAAAGATAATTGTCAAAGTTTCATGTTTTGTATTAGTTTATATGGTTAGGCTAATTACATGAAATTTGTTTGATATGAATTGTCTTGTTCTTATGAGTTTAATTTAGATCATAGACAAATTTTTTGATTTTCTTGTTAGAATTGTTGATCTATATGTTTTTTGATGAATTCCATAACTTGTCCTCAAGTTATGGAAAATGAAAAGTTTTTCTTTTAAAGAGATCATTAAAATCATAGGTTATTAACTTGAAGAGTCTTTTTCCCATAAATGGTTTTAAGAACTCCATAACTTGTCCTCAAGTTATGGTTTTTCAAGAGTCTTTTCATTAAATCCTATATTAAACTCATAAGTTATGAATTTGAAAAGTTTTGAGAAGTTTCAAAACTTACCCTCAAGTTTTTCAATTTGTACAGTTTCACCTTTTGAATACTTTAGTTCCAAATCCTAGAATTTTAAAAGTTTAAAATTCAACCCTTATACTATTATAATATTATAAGTTTAATATATATATATATATATATATATATATATATATATATATATATATATATATATATATATATATATGTATAAGAGTAAAGTCAGTCTTACCGTTAGTAGGCCTCATTCACGAAGCCGGTCTATAAGGGGGGTATAAGGTTATTGCCTATAAAATGGCAGTTTAATGGGTGTCCACTCTCACCCACCGCTTCCTTGAATGGTGGAGGGTCGTTATCCGAACGGGTTTGATAGGACATTTAAATTCTCATTAAAAATATAATGAAATACTAAGTAACTAAACACTTATAAATTCCCAATCTTAGTTACTTAGGAAAATGTGAATTTGGTGTTAACCCATGAAATTGCACTTTGCACCTTGTTAAGTTGTTAGTGGAGCGTGTGTGGTTAACCGGCATACTAATCTGGGACTGACAGTGCGTGGCAAAGGGTAGCTTGATGTTAATCATAGATCAATGGAACGTGTGTGGTTAACCGACACATTGATTAGGTGGTTGTAACATTGAGTGTACCAAGCTAATTTGCATGGTTATTCACACCTTGTTTGTGATCCTCGGTATCCCAGTCAAAAACTTGAAGGGCATAATAGAGATTTAAACATGCCATTGAATTGTTCAATGAATCTCAAAGGATCTAGGAATTTCAATTCACTTAAAACCTAAAGTTCCTTTTTCGTTTTTCGTGGTGGAAATTGGTAAATCGTCATTTACCCACCTTCAATATTTTGCAATTTGGATTACGGCATCCCTCTTCCGAATTGTAAAGTATTGTGTTGGGTCCTAGCCTTAATATTTCATTTGGGTGATATATTAAGGACTAAAATCAACTAAACTTGAATTTCTCCCTCATAAATGTCTAAGTTCAGACAAATGGGTTTTCCTGAATCTTTTGAAAAAAAAACTTTCTTTATAAAGATGATTTTCCACAAGGCAATCAAGGTGAAAGATTAATCCCTTCTTTGTGCTTTAGTGGAACTTCACTTCCTTCAACTCCTCCAATAATTCTCCCCAAACCACAAGTTCTAGGTCACTCAAAGCCCTATTGGTAGGAAGGAAAGTCTGTATGTGCTCACGACTTGGAGATGAAGTTACATATTGACAAGCTGGGAGAGTTGGGTGTCGAAGTCTCAAGGAAGTTGGCTGTTGACTGGGTTCTTTAATCACTTCCTAAGTCATATAGCGGGTTCTTTAAGGACTACTATGTGATAGACCACGACATGACCCTTATCGATCTTACATATTTGCTTGTTCCTGCTGAATCAGAAATGATTTGGTGCACTGGTAAAGCAAATTTGATTGGAAGGTCTACTCCCCAAACTTCCATGGACATTGACAATGGTAACATTGGAAGTCCAGAAATGCTTTCTCTTCCCAATGGAAAGGGATCGACCATGGTCAAGTCATTTTACCAAATGGTAAATAGAAAGGCTAAGTCTGAGATAGTCCCGTGTACCATTCCAAAGAGTCCATATGTTTCTATTGCCGAGAGAAGGGGCATTGGTTGTGAAGCTGCCGTATCTACCTGAAGGACCACAAGGATGGTAAAGTCAGAGTGTATGACACTGCTTCAGGTAAGTCCACTATCTAACTCTATTAAGTTCCTATTTGGAGATTCTTAATACATGATGTAATGTAATTACATTTTGATGTTTTGAAGAATCGAAGAAATGAAAGGAAGCTTAAAGGAAGAGTATGATGAGTCTGATCGTGAAGAGATGAGTTTCGATCGCATGGTTCGATGATCGGTTTTGCGAGCAGCTGCTTAAGAGTTATGATAGATTGCTTAGGAATAGATTACAACATATTTTCACTTGTATTTGCATTGTAAGGATAAGTTTTCCGCAATTTTTATAAATAAAGAAAATTTTGAAATTTATCTTATTTCTATAAAAATTTCCTTACAATGGATTTTGTGAAATTTTTTTGTTTATATGATTCCATTGATAGCAATAATAGGAAAATAGATTTGATTCTTTCGTTTGTGGTAGTGTCGAGAATTTACCAAATAAGGAAAGATTCTCATCACCCTAGTTCCAGTTGGATAGAAACTTGGAATCATGCAACTTGTATTGTGTGATGAATGAGAACCTTCATCTTTGGGAAATTAAAACTAATTCTTTGTTCACATGTTTATGTGAGTCAAGTGAAGGACTAGGGGATCGGGTACACTGGGTGTGCGCTGGTCAGGTCCACCACAAAGAACGATAAGACTATTCGTCATAATTTACTAAAGTTTAGTAAATATGGTTATGCTTACAAGTTTAAGTATAATTCTGAAACATTGGAAAAGTTTCAATGTATGGCAGAACGATTGAGAAGAATCAAATTGGGCATAAAGATAAAAGTTACTCCAATCTGAAAAGATGGGAGAGTACTTGAGTATCGTGTTTTATGATCATCTTAATGATTATGAAAACCATGTCACAATTGATCCTCTAAGGATATCTTAGTGCATTTGTATAGCTAAGAAGAGGAATCGTGAATTTTTGAAATGGTCAAATCAAGAAGATGAGTCATACTTCGTTCCAAATCGAGTCTTATAGTCATACTCAAAGATTAAGCCTTGAGTGACATAATCTTAAGAAAGGTTTATAACACTTTTCAAATGTAGAGTAAAATGTTTTCTACTCTTGTACATTTGAAATTGGTAAGTTGTGATGTTTTGGATAAAACAAAGACCATCTAAGGCCAATGGTGTGAAGTGTTAGACTTGACTAGAACCTGCACTAACTCTTGAATATTTGTTTGTCAAGGAATGGTTCATGACAAGAGAATCTTATATGTCAAGAGGTCAGTGGGAATCTTAAAGATCTTTAAAGTTTCAAGAACTAATCAAGGGTAAATCAATTGTTAGACACTAGCACACGACTTGAGGTTTGTAACCTATCGTGTTGAAATATTCTTGTTTCTGTGCCCCTTCCAGTTAAAGTTGACTATGCATGTGAGTTCTATGTGTTCTCAGTTGTTTGCATAACAACTTGGAAGCGATGGTAGGCCCTTGTGCTAACAGGTGGCAAGAAATTAAGATTGAACAAGTTCAGTCCATATGAGTTTGGATTTGTCACTAACCTTGTCTTGTGATTATGGTTTTGACAAATTCACATGGATAGGAACACATACACCATAAAATCTAAGTGTCATAAGGTCTCTCTCCGATTCATGAAAATGATGGTGAGGAAACGCTTTCACTAAGTAGATTTTAAGTAGATAGCAGTTATGATATTTACATTCTCAAATTTGATTATGATTACGACATACCTTTTCATAATTTGAATTGTGAGGAATGGCAAAAGGTCTAAACATTTGAGACTTATTGCTGTAAGTACTTAAATTGTTTAGACACACATGTGAGCTATCTAAGGAAAGGAGTATGAGTTTGAGAAGCCTAGATAAAGTCTTATCAAAGCATCTCGTATCAGAAATCTGAACTTTGGTAATGAAAGTCAATAAGTATTGATTTCTAGAAGTCCAGCTGATTTTTGGGTACATGTCAAAGCTAGTGGGAGCGTAAATGTTATGCTAGTAAAAGTAATGATTATTATGCTAGTGGGAGCATAATCAATTATGATGAATGTTGCAAGTTAGCAATGTTAATTATAGAAAACAAAAGTTTCAATTCGCAAGTTGCAGGGTTTGAAAAGTTGCTTTACTATAATTAAGGGAGACGAATTCATACTTCATTTCAAATCTAAAAGATTAGATTGAGATTTTAATCAGATTTAGTCAAATATATATATAAATGTTATGTTGGAATGGTTCAACATAAGGAAATTCTATATATGGATGTGTTAATTGCATTCTCAAAATTCGACTATGGTTACGACATCCCTTTTCATAATTCGAATGATGAGAACATGACAAATAGAAATATTATAGCAAAAGACTGGTCAAGTATCATGTCTTTATGTAAGACATCATGAATCGTGTCCTATATGCTTCGGTATAGGATCGATTACATGTGCTATAATGTTTCTATTTGCCATGATTCAAATTATGAAAAGGCATGCCGTAATCATAGTCGAATTTTGAGAACGCAATTAACACATCCATATATAGAATTTCCTTATGTTGAACCATTCCAACATAACATTCATATATATATATATATATATATATATATATATATATATATATGACTAAATCTGATTAAAATCTCAATCTAAGCTTTTAGATTTGAAATGAAGTATGAATTCCTCTCCCTTAATTATAGTAAAGCAAATTTTCAAAACCTGCAACTTGCAAATTGAAACTTTTGTTTTCTATAATTAAGAGGGAAAAAGGTCTAGAATCGGATATGACTAAAATGGTTAAGCAATTGTCGAGGACAATCTGAGGTTTACCAAAGATTGGTTGCTCATGGACAGTTGGAAGTATATTTTAAATTTTGGAAAGGACCATATTGACATACTCTGAGAAGAGGTAACTCTTGTTCAGAAGTGATGGTCAAAATGGGAATATGGAAATGTTTCCATAAGTGGAAGTTATTCTTTAAATCTGTGTAAGATTAGAAACTTTTTTTGCAAGAAGGATGTTCAAAGAAATGTACTTTGAATTTGAGATTTCGCTTCCATAGAATTGTCTTGTAACAATCTCCAAAGGAATACTTTGTAATATCGTTGGTCAAGTCTCCGTGACTTTTGGTACCTAGACATTACAAAGGAATCATTGCATGATAATTTAGAATCTAACACATTCTGGCAGTGACAAGAATTTGGAATTCTTACACTGGTGATAAAGATTTGGAATTGTGAAATGAGTTTCAATGAAGATAAGTTCAATTGATCTATTTCACAAAGTAAGGACCATAGTCAAACATAGTGTGCATGCTTGAAGCATGGTATATCTATTGTTTTAATTCAAGTATTAAGTTGATTATTCAAAACATTATACAATGAATAATGAGTAATCAATATGACTAAAAAGTTTTTGGGCCATATAGGATTAGTATTATTATTGTGTTTCACTTTGCATGTTTTGACTTCCCGAATAACTAGGTTATTCAAACCATCCATAGTCGATCATACTTTAGAAGTAGGTATTGAGGCAAGACTGTCATGAATGGGTCTGTAGTCTGTCTAGGATAAGGTAGCTGTAGTGTTCGTGAGTACTCCTTGAATAAGATTCGAGTATTGGATTCAACGCACGCTCATTTGAATCACTTCATGGATTTTATCACGAGTGATCATGAGACGATAATATCTTATATTCTTGAAACGGAGACATGTGAGTTGTATTTACAAGTCGGCTGCACATTGACATATGAAAACGCACCAGTAATTTGGTGTTATAAAACATATCGTTGTGTGTGATTTGATGAGTAGATAGAACAAGCATATGAGTCGAAGTTTATCCATTCCTTTTACCCTTAGAGGGATAAAAGCGATATCTGTGGGCCCCTCGATGATTTAGTGATGACACCCCTAAGCGCTCGGCCGAGCCTGGACTGATTTGATTTGTTCAATTAGTCGGTCGTCATAAATCGGAAATCGGGAAACAACAGATGGACAGAGAGAATGATTATAATCCATGTCTTAGTCCATATGATATCTTATAGAATGGAGGAATATATGATCCCTTATCTAATGGACGCGTCATTGACTAGGTCAGAGTTCGACAACGGATTTTAAGAGCTACGATTGCTAGTCGGGTTGTGGAGTCATACTTGCAATAATAGTTATTAGACTTATCCAAGTGGGAGACTGTTGGATTAGGTGTCTAAGCCCATAACTATAATTTGTATGTACTTGACCCGAGAGTAGCATGGTCCATTTGGGTTGCATATCACCAGGACAATTTGATAGGATGGACTTTTGAGAAGAGGTTATTTATGATTTATTAATATATTATAAGTTCTAATATATTAATATGAAATCATATTATTTAATTAGTATTGATCAAGGATTAATTTGGAATTAATTATGTGATCAAAAGAGATTAATTAAATATATGGGGATTGATTATGTAAATCATTCATTCTTATAATGTGGGCTTATGATCCATAGTTCTTTATGTTGGACTAAACCCATGTGGTGATCCATGGATGAACCATGGAGGTTTAAACCCATGGAGCCTAAGGAATATGGAAAGTCATGCCCATTAGGGTTTACATGGTGTAACCCTAATAATGCCACACTATATAATAAGTCCCTTAGTATCCAAAATGGGGCACTAGATACACTACATGTTCTATGAGTTCATGAGCCATTTTGTGTACAAGATATTCTCTCTCAAGAGTCATCCTTTGTTCTAGGTGTGTTGTGATTCCATTTGAGGCATTCACACTATTGGTGCTAAGTTCTTAAAGGTCCAAGGTTTCCAGTTACAACAAAAGGTATGTCATCTAACTAGAATTTTGTAGTAAAGATACTTCATTGTATGCTAGTTAGGATGATGCTTTGGAAAAACAAAGTTTGCATGTATATTAGAGAAAACATAGATCCAAAGCATCTAGGGTTGCATGTACACCATAGGAGTGTTAGAATGCTCAAAACCCATCACTATTTGATTTAACCATTTCAACAATTCACGATTCCTTTTCTTAGCCATACAAATGCACCAAGGTGTCCTTAGAGGATCAATTGTGACATGGTTCCATAATTAATAGGATGATCATAAAACATGATACTAAAGTATTCTCCTTTCCTTTTAGATTGGAGAAACTTTTTTTTAATTTTCTGCCTAATTTGATTCTTCTTATTCGTTCTGCTATACATTGAAACTTTTCAAGGTATTAGAATTACACTTAAACTTGTAAGCATAACCATATTTACTGAACCATTAGTAAATCATGACGAATTGCCTTTATCATCCTTTGTGGTGGACTTGACCAGTACACATCAATGTGTACTAGATCCTTTCATCTTCCACTTGACTTACATACATATGTAAACAAGGAATTAGTCTTAATTTCCCAAGTACCAAGATTTTCATACATCATATGATTCCAGGTTTCTATCCAATTGAACTTGGGCAATGAGAATCTTTCCTTACTTAGAAAATTACGACACTACCACAATTGATATAACTAAGAATCAAACCATTTTCAATATTGCTATTAATAGAAACATTTAAACAACAATTTTCACAAATGCCATTGCAAGGAAATATAAAACAAGACAAAATCAATTTTTTTTCTTTATTTATAAAATGTGTGGAAAAAATTGTCCTTACAATGCAAATACAAATGAAAACTATTTTTCCATCTATTCCTAAGCAATCTATCATAACTCCAAAGTAGCAGCTCAAAAATCTGATCATCGAACCATGTGATCGAAATCCATCTCTTCGCGACCAGACTCAGCTTACTCTTCTTTTCAGCTTCCTTTCTCTTCTTTGATCCTACAAAACATCAAAATGCAATCTTATCACATCATGTATTAAGAATCTATAAGTAGGAACTTAATAGAGTTAGATAGTGAACTTACCTGAAGCAGAGTCATACATTTTGACTTTAACATCCTTGCGATCTTTCAGGTAGTGAGGGCAGCTTCGCTTCCAATGACCCTTCTCTTGGAAGTAGAAACAAAATGACTCTTTCAGAATGGCACACAGGACAATCTCAAACTTAGCCTTTCTCTTTACCATTTGGTTAAATGACTTGACCATGGCTGATCCCTTTCCATTGGGAAGAGAAAGCTTTTCTGGACTTCCAATGTTAGCATTGTCAATGTCAATGGAAGTTTGGGGAGTAGATCTTCCAATCAAATTTGCTTTACCAGTGCACCAAATCATTGCCGATTCAGTAGCAACAAGAAAATAGGCAAGATCGATAAGGGTCATGTCGTGATCTGTCATATAGTAGTCCTTAATGAACTCACTATATGACTCAGGGAGTGACTGAAGAACCAAATCAACAACCAGGTTCCTTGAGACATTGACTCCTAACATTCCCAGCCTGTCAATGTGTGACTTCATCTCCAAGACATGTGTACACACAAAACTTCCATCTTGGTGTTTGCTAGCCAATAGGGCTTGAGTGACCTTGAACTTTTCAAGTCTTTGAGTTCGTGGGTTAGGGAGAATTATTGGAGGAGGTGGAGGAAGTGAAGTTCCACTACAACACGAAGAAGGGATTAATCTTTCACCTCGATCGTCTTGTGGAATATCATCTTTATAAAGAAAACTTTTTCCAAAAGGATAAGGTAGACCATAGTTGTCAGAACTAGACATCTACAAGGGAGAAATTCAAGTTTAGTTGATTTAAGTCCTTAATTTGACACCCAAATGAAATATTAAGGCTAGGACCCAACACAATATTTTACAATTCGGAAGAGGGATGCCGTAATCCAATTGCAAAATATTTGAAGGTAGGTAAATGACGATTTACCAATTTCCACCATGAAAAACGAAAATGAATTTTAGGTTTTAAATGAATTGAAATTCCTAGATCTTTTGAGAGTCATTGAACTTTTCAATGGCATGTTTAATCTCGATTGTGCCCTTAAAGTTTGTGACTGGGATGCCGAGGATCACAAACAAGGTGTGAATAACCATGCAAATGTTCTTGGTACTCTTAATGTTACAAATCGCCTAATCAATGTGCCGGTTAACCACACACGCTCCATTGATCTATGATTAACATCAAGCTACCCTTTTCCACACACTGTCAGTCCCCGATTATTGTGCCGGTTAACCACACACACTCCACTAACGACTTGGCAAGGTGCAAAGTGAAATTTCATGGATTAGCACCAAATTCATATTTTTCCCAAGTAACTAAGATTGAGAATTTATAAGTGTTTAGTTACTTGGTATTTTCATTATACTTTTAATGAGAATTAATGTCCTATCCTACCCGTTCGGCTAACGACCCTCCACCAGTCAAGGAAGTGGTGGGTGAGAGTGGACACCCATTAAACCACCATTTTATAGGCAAAAACCTTATACCCCCTTATAGACCGGCTTCGTAAATGAGGCCTACTAACGGTAAGATTGACTTGTCTTATACATGTAATTATTAAACTTTTAATTTTATATAGTATAAGGGTGTATTTTAAACCTTTAAAATACTAGATGGTTTAATCTATTAATAAATTATACTTTTAATTTAATTAAACTTAAACCATGTCATTATGGAATTATTAATTCTTTTTTAATTAAACACTTTAATTAATTTAATAAAGTCCATAAGGTGCAATTTGAACTACTCAAATACTTTAAGGTTCTAAATATAAAAATTCAATATTAAAAACTATTTAATTAATTTTTTAATTTATGAACCCAAGAGTTACAACTTTTAATTACAAGAGTTTCTTAATTTGAGACTTTTTAAATACCAAAACTTGAGGGAAAGTTTTGTAACTCTTGAAAAACCTTTGATTTCCATAACTTATGAGTTTAATGTGGTTTTTATGGAAAAACTTTTCATGTTCAATAACTTGAGGACAAGTTATGGAGGACTTTAAAAAACATTTAAGATCAATTTTACCAAGCTAAATTATCATATAATTTTATGATATAGTTAAACTCATAAGTCTAGACAATTCATATCAACAATTTACAAGAAATTAGCCTCTCATATAAACTAATACAAATCTTGAAATTTTGACAATTATCTTTTGATTGGATGAGGATGATCATTACCATACCAACAAAATCAAATTTTATGAACTAAAACATTTTGTGGTAATGATCCTAATCCAAAACAGGCCAAAAAACCTGAAAAACTGCTGTCTGATCATCCAACTCGTCGAGCCCAACTATGGACTCGTCGAGTTCAAGACAAAATGCAACCTACTCGTCGAGTACATGCTGACAGAACAGTTTTTCAGCTTTGAAAAATAAGCCAGCATCAAATATAATAGAAAACAACCCATGGATCTGATACCACTGTTGGGTTTTGTATACTACAACATCCTATGGTGCACATATAACCCTAAATGCTTTGGATCTATGTTTTCTCTAATTATACATGCAATATTGTTTCCAAAGCATTAAGCCTACAACTAGCAAACAATTGACATAAACAACATAGAATTGAGTTATGTAATTACCTCTTTGTTGTAGCTTGTAGTTTTGGCCTTTAAGAACTTAACACCTCAAATGTGATGCCTCAAATGGTTCACAAACATGAACAAAGGAGGCTTTTTGAGAGAGAATATCCTTGCATAAAAACGGCTCAAATGAACTCTTAGAACATATGTGGTTCACGATTTTAGCTATAGGGTGACATATATATATATATTGTAGGATTCTAAGAGTCTTGGTTAAACGCTAATCCATACCCTTGGGCTTATTATCCATGATCCATGATCCATATGGACAAACTCTTTATGGATTCTTTCATAAACTTAGTCCATCATGTATCATAAGCCCAAACAATATATATATATATATATATATATATATATATATATATATATATATATATATAATTTACACAATTAGTCCCCATATATCTAATTAGTCACTTTTGATCACTAAATTAATTCCAAATTAATTCTTGATCAATACTAATTAAATAATATGATTTCATATTAATATATTAAAACTTATAATATATTAATAAATCACAAATAACCTCTTCTCAAAAAGTCCATCCTATCATAGTGCTCTGGTGAAGGCAACCCAAATGGACCATGCTACTCTCGGGTCAAGTACATACCAATTATAGTTATGGGCTTAGACACCTAATTCAACAAAAGTCTGGATCTACAAAGCTTGGAGCACACAAATGCTTCTCCAATGGAATCCTTCTTCAAGAATGCACACAAAACACACTAAAGCTTCAAAACGTTTCTCAAGATGGCTAGGGTTTCGATATGACTAATGATGCGGGTGGAGGTTGAACATGGGGAGGCCCTCAAGGAGTTAGAGCCTTTAAATATGACTCACAAGCCCTCAGTCGCTCGTACACCTATCGTAGACATCTCTACGTCCAACTTAGGGCATTAAGTCCCTCAATGGAATCTTTCACCTATGCCCAACATATAGGAGGCCATCCTACACCCAGGGTAGGGCACCCAAAATGTAAAAATGTAAAAATTAAATATTAAGAAACATTCCTGGGGATACAAGTGTTATAACTATCCCATATTTGAATCATACTTCGTCCTTGAAGTCCGCTGCTGCAAAAAGCTCTGGGTAATGTTCTCTCATATCCTCCTCGAGCTCCTATGTCCACTCTGAACCCTTCCGGTGCTGCCAAACCCACCATCTTGTTGTGCAAGCTTTTTGTGTTCCTATCAGGGATCGCGATCGGTCTCTCCATATAGTTCATGCGTTTATCAACTTGAATATCATCTAAGGGTACCAGTGCAAAATAATCAGCCAAACAATTCCGCAACTAAGAGACATGGAACATGTTGTGCATCTGACTGAGCTAATTAGGAAAATCCAATCGGTACGCAACCTTGCCCACCTGGGCGATAACCCTGGGTCTAATATACCGGGGCTCCAACTTTCCCCGCTTCCGGAACCGGATGACAACTTTCCAAGGTGACACCTTCAGAAGCACATGGTCGCCAATCTGGAACTCGAGGTCTAAACGTCTCCAGTCGGCATAACTCTTCTAACGACTCTGCGCGGTCTTCAGCCGATCGTGCACCTTCTGTATCAACTCAGTGGTCTTGAGTATTGCCTCAGTACTCCCCATAACCCAATGCCCGACCTCGTCCCAACAAACCGGGGTCCTACACTTTCTCTCGTAAAACATTTAAAAGGAGGTCGATCGATACTAGCATGGTAACTGTTGTTGTAAGAGAACTCGAGCAATGGAAGATAAGTATCCCATCTACCGCCAAAATATAACACACACGCCCTGAGAATATCCTCAAGAGTCTGGATAGTCTGCTCACTTTATCCGTTCGTCTGAGGTTGATATGCAGTGCTGAAGAGTAGCTGAGTACCTAACTCCGCATGAAACCTCTTCCAGAATCTGGAAGTGAAACGAACATCACGGTCTGAAACCATTGAAAACGGGAACCCCATGTCGAACAACTACCTCCCTGATATAGAACTCTGCCAACTTTTCGGCAGAAATGCTTTAAACGATAGGGATGAAATGAGCACTCTTGGTCAATCTATCTACAATGACCCAGATAGAATCAACCCTACGTGCTGTTGTCAGCAACTTCGTGATAAAATCCATAGTGATCTCCTCCCATTTCGACATGAGGATGGGTAAAGTCTGCATCTTTCCATGGGGCCTCTAATGTTCGGCCTTGACTTTCTGGAAAGTGAAGTACTACTCCACAAATTATGCAATCTCTCTCCTCATGTAGGGCCACCATTAACTCAAACTCAAGTCTCTATACATCTTAGTGGCCCCTGTGTGGATCAAAAATTTCGATTTATGAGCCTCCTCCAATAAGTTCTGCCTAACCCCACCAGCAACCGGGACCTAAACCCTGCCACATTGAGGTAATAACCCACAACTGTCCTTGACAAATAATGGAATCTGACCCATGATCCTCTCTTCCTTCTAATTTTCTCTCTTCAACCCTTCTACTTGATCATATAGAACATCGATGAAACAATTACCATCCTCAAACACATATCTCCAATGGGTGTACTTGCGGCCTTGCGACTCAAGGCGTCAGCCACAACATTGGCCTTCCTAGGGTGGTACAAGATCTTGCATTCATAATCTTTCATCACATCCAACCATATTCATTGTCTCATGTTCAAGTTCGGTTGATCAATCAGGTTCTCAGGCTCTTGTGATCAATATAAATAGTGCACCTGACCCCACCCAAATAATGCCTCCAAATATTGAAGGCAAAAACCACAGCCCCCAACTCCAAAATCGTGCGTCAGGTTATTCGCCTCGTGAGGCTTCAACTGTTTCGAAGTGTATGCAATCACATGGCCCCTATGCATAAGTAATGCTCTTAATCCCGAAATCGATGAATCGTAATAAACCACAAAATCATCCATACCCTCGGGAAGAGTGAGAATCGGAGTCTCGCATAATCTCTACCTTAGAGTCTCGAAAGCTTCCTACTGATCAGGCCCCCACCGGAAAGTAACATTCTTCTTCGTCAAGCGGGTCAAAGGTACAACAATCTTGGAGAAATCATGAATAAATCTCCGATAATAACCCGCTAAACCAAGGAAACTCCAGATCTCATATGGTGTCCTCGGAACCTCCCACTACATCACCGCCTTAATCTTGGCCTGATCGACCAATATACTCTTCTGGTTGACGATGTTCCCCAAAAACTGAACCTCTCGCAAGCAGAACTCACATTTGGAAAATTTGGCATAAAGCCTTTCCCTCCTTAGGGTCTCCAAAACCTCCCGTAGGTGCTCCTTGGTCTTAGAGTGGACCAAAATATCATCAATAAATACAATCACCGAACGATCCAACATCGGTCTACATACCCGGTTCATGAGATCCATGAACACTACTGGTGCGTTGGTGAGCCCTAATGGCATCACCATAAACTCGTAATGACCATAAAGAGTCCTGAAGGCAGTCGTCTGCACATTCTCTTCCCTGACCCTCATCCGTTGATAACCCGATCACAAATCAATCTTGGAGAACCAAGATTCACCCTGAAGTTGGTCAAATAAGTCATCTATCATCGGGTGCGGATAACAGTTCTTCACCGTCAGCTTGTTCAACTCTTGGTAATCAATATACATCCGGTGTGAACCATCCTTCTTTCTCACAAACAGTATCGGTGTTCCCCACGGTGAACTACTCGGTCTAATGATTCCCTTGTCTAACAACTCCTGCAGCTGTATAGACAACTCCTGCATATCCGGAGGTGCTAAGCGATAGGGTGCCTTGGCTATTGGAGTCGCACCCGGAATCAGATCAATCTGAAACTCAACCTTACTTTTTGGGAGGCACACACGGAAAATCCTTAGGAAATACATCGAGGAAGTCCCAAACAATGGGTACGTCGTCCACCGTCCTCTTCCCTTCCTCTCGCGTATCCACCACATAAGAAAGGTACCCAGAGCATACCTGCTGAATATACCTCCTAGCCCTCGCAGCTAAACAGACTGTTGTTCCATGCTGAGCACCCTCTCCACGAATAACCAGTTCTCCCCCACTTAGGGTTCGAATTCTCATTAACTGGTGCTCAGAATCAATCGTAGCCCCACTAGTGCCCAACCAATCCATACCCACAATGACCTTCGACCCTAGCAGAGGAATCAACACCAAATCAATGGAATATCTCTCCCTGAACATATTCAGAACACATCCCCGATGAACCCTTGAAGCACTAATTAAATGATCCTCAGTAATTTCTACCTCTAGTGGATAATCTAATGTCCCTGGAGTGTCGCTAAACTTACCAAGAGCAAGAGACACAAAAGATCGGGTGGCCCCCGAATTGAATAGAACATGCGCAGTCATACCATTGAATAAGAACGTACCTATACATGATCAGATAAGACATAAGCATAAATAAGGAAAGCAGTAAAAGATACATACCAACAGCCACATCAGGAGCTGCTCGCGCCTCCTCGGATGTCAACTGGAACACCCTCCTCTTCACACTGGAGCCTCCGCCTTGCCCTGGCGGCCATCAGTAATCCTTAAAGCGCCTGGTGCAGGCGCCACCAATGCTCATCCTATCAACCTCGGGAAATCGACCTTCTTGTGGTCTGTCTGATTGCAGTGGAAACATATCAATGCTCCACGAGGGCAATCCTTGCTAAAATGGCTCGTCTGGCCGCATCTCAAACAACTCCCTCCCTTCTCGCGACAACTCCCCTCGTGATACTTCCCACACTTTGCACAATGGACGCAGGCCTGATGGCATCTCGATCGTGAATCAACAGTCTTGGGCCTCTTCGCCTGATCCTCTGATGTTTGTGTCTGCACTAGTATCCGCTTCCTTAGAAGCTCCAAATCAATCTCCCGCTACCGAGCTCTAGATATCATATCCTCGAGGGTTGTGCAACCCAAAAAACTCACGAACTCTCGAGTATCATCCCTCAATATATAATGGTACCTCCTCTTCTTCATATCCTCATCTACTACATACTCCGAAACCAATAGAGCTCTCTCCCGGAACTTTATGGTGATCTCCACCACAGTCTCTGTAGTCTGGAGAAGGTCCTGAAACTCCCTCGCCAACTGATGTACCTCAATCAGCAGTGCAAACTCAGCTCGGAACCTCTTCACGAAATCATCCCAAGTCATAGCTTCCACGACCGCAGTCCCCAAGGAGTGACCTGTTGGATTATATGTCTAAGCCCATAACTATTATTGGTATGTACTCGAACCGAGAGTAGCATGGTCCATTTGGGTTGCATATCATCAGTACAATTTGTTAGGATGGACTTTTGAGAGAACAAATTGTTTATGATTTATTAATATATTATAAGTTATAATATATTAATATCAAATCATATGATTTAATTATTATTGATCAAGAATTAGTTTAGTGATCAAAAGAGACTAATTGAATCTATGGGGACTAATTATGGTAATTAGTTATATTTATATGTGTTGGGCTTATGATCCATGTTGGACCAAGTTTATGTATGGATACATAAAGAGTTGGGCCACATGAACCATGGATCATAAAACCCATGGATATGGATTTGGGTTATACCCATGACCCTTGGAATCCTACATATAAATATGTGCTCTATAGCTAAAAAACGCCTACACATGTTCTTGGAGTTTATGGAAGTGCTTTTGGTGCACAGAGATTCTCTCTCAAGAGCCACCTTTGTCTATGGTGTGTTGTGATTCCATTTGAGGCATCCACACTATTGGTGCTAAGTTCTTAAAGGCCAAAGTCTTCTAGCAACATCAACAACATCAAGAGGTATATCTAAAACTTGTCTTGTTATACATATGTTATTTGTATGCTAGTTGTAGGCTGAAAGCTTTGGAAACCATATGCATGTATAATTAGAGAAAACATAGATCCAAAGCTTTTAGGGTTGTATGTGCACCATAGGATGTTGTAGTATACAAAAACCCAACAGTGGTATCAGAGCCATGAGTTGTTTTCTATTATATTTGATGTTTGGTTATTTTTTCAAAGCTAAAAAATCGTTTTTTTTGGACCCTACCTGATCACCACGAGGTGGTGACGGGCCTGGCAGATTTTTTTGGATTTCTTGGCCTAATTTGGATTTGGATAATTACTATAAATTGTTTTATTGATAAAAATTTGTTTTTTTATATTATGAAAATAATTATCCTCATCCAAAAACAAGATAATTGTCAAAGTTTCAAGATTTGTATTAGTTTATGTGATTAGCTAAGTTCTTGAAAATTGTTGATGTGAATTATCTCTACTTATGAGTTTAATCTAGATTATAGAAAAATTACTTGATTATTGTGTTAGTTGGTATTTTTGATCTTAATGGTTTTTATGAACTCCATAACTTGTCCTCAAGTTATGGAAAATGAAGAGTTTTTTTCTTTTAAAAGCACATTAAGTCTCATAGGTTATGAAAATGGAAGAGTCTCTATTTTTAATGTCATTATAAATTAGTTTTATGTCTCCCATAACTTGTCCTCAAGTTATGGAACTTGAAAAGTCTTCCATAAAAACCATATTAAACTCATAAGTTATGAAAATCCAAGAGTTTTGAAAAGTTTCAAAACTTGCCCTCAAGTTTTGGAATTTGTAAAGTTACCCTCCATGAATACTTTAATTCCAAACCCTAGAATTTTAAAAGTTAAAATTCAAGCCTTATGGACTTTATTAAATTAATTAAAGTGTTTAATTAAAGGAGATTAATAATTCCATAATGACATGGTTTAGTTTAATTAAATTAAGAGTATAGTTTAATTAATAGATTAAACCATCAAGTATTTTAAATGTTTAAAATACACCCTTATACTATTATAATATTAAAAGTTAATACTTATATATATGTATAAGAATAAGCCAGTCTTACCGTTATTTGGCCTCATTCACGAAGTCGGTCTATAAGGGGGGTATAAGGTTACTGCCTATAAAATGACAGTTTAATGGGTGTCTACTCTCACCCACCGCTTTCTTGACTGGTGGAGGGTCGTTAGCCGAACGGGTAGGACAGAACATTAAACCTCCCTTCATTAAAAGTATAATGATAAATATAAAGTAACTAAACTTTATTAAATTCCCAATCTTAGTTACTTTAGGAAAATGTGAATTTGGTGCTAACCCATGAAATTGCACTTTGCACCTTGTTAAGTCGTTAGTGGAGCGTGTGTGGTTAACTGACACACTAATCTGGGACTGACAATGTGTGGCAAAGGGTAGCTTGATGTTAACCATAGATCAATGGAGCGTGTGTGGTTAACCGACACATTGATTAGGTGGTTGTAACATTAAGTGTACCAAGTTAATTTGCATGGTTATTCACTCCATGTTTGTGATCCTCGGCATCCCAGTCACAAACTTGAAGGGCACAATTGAGATTTAAACATGCCATTGAATAGTTCAATGAATCTCAAAAGATCTAGGAGTTTTAATTCATTTAAAACCTAATGTTAAATTTCATTTTTCATGGTGGAAATTGGTAAATCGTCATTTACCTACCTTCAAATATTTTGTAGCTTGGATTACGGAATCCCTCTTCCAAGTTATAAAATATTGTGTTGGTTCCTAGCCTTAATATCTCATATTGGGTGTTATATTAAGGACTTAAATCAACTAAACTTGAATTTCTCCCTCATAGATGTCTAGTTATGACAACTATGGTCTTCCTTATCCTTTTGGATAAAGCTATCCTAATGAAGATGATATCCCAAATGGCGATCAAGGTGAAAGATTAATCCCTTTGTTGTGCATTAATGGGACTGGAAATCATACTTCACTTCCTCCACCTCCTCTAATTATTCTCCCTAACCCACAAGTTCTTGAAAAGTGCAAGGTCACTAAATTCCTATTGGCAAGCAATGTCCATATGTGCTCACATCTTGGAGATGAAGTCACATATTTACAAGTTGGGAGAGTTGGGTGTCAAAGTCTCAAGGAAGTTGGCTGTTGATTGGGTTCTTCAGTCACTTCCTAAGTCATATAGCGGGTTCTTTGAATGACTACTGTAACATACACGTTTAGTTATCGTGTTTTGTTTAAAAATGAATATTATTAAATAATATATGATTTTGAGTGTTGAGTTCTAACAAGATAGTTTTATGAGATTGAAGTAAAACTATGTTTTGAATCATTCAGAAAGTATTGGAAGTCTTATGAGATTCCAATCAAAAGGCAATTATCGAAATTAACAAAAATATAAAGTTGGAAATAAATAAAAATAATGTTATTGAAAGTTGTAGGTTATCTCGTTAGAAACATTTAGGCGAAAACCTCATCGAAATCTGAGTTGTAATGAAGAAGTTATGACTCCTTAAAGATTCACGACAGAACCGACACGACACCAAATGATATGACGTAAAAAGTGAGTTTTCGATAAACTTCTTTTTAACCTTTATGATCTGAATGAAAGTCGTAGTATTCGTTAAACCGAGAATTTTCATAAAAAGAACGTCCAAATCTGACTTCGTATGAGGAAGTTATGATTTTTCTAAGTTTCAGTATAGCAGTATACAACTAAAAACTCGAAATAAAGATCGAGTGATTTTTAGCCGACACAACCTAAAGGAGAATCGAAGATCTCGTCAAGAATAGTACAACGGTAAAAAGACAGACGAAAACGGATGTCAGATGAAGAAGTTATGAATTTTTAACGGACTTTTCCTGTCCCGGCCCGTTAAAAATATAACTTTAAAAATAAAGTTAAAATTAGCCGACGGAGTCTAAACAAAAGTTGTAGAGCATAATTGCACCGACGTGTGCATATAAAGAACGTCAAAAATAGAGCTCGTATGCAAAAGATACGAATTTTTGAAGTTTTGGGCACGAACTTCGAGGCTGGCCCGAAGGAGTACGCCCAGCGTACCGAAGTACTCCCAGCGTACTCGTGTAAGAGATTCGGAGTCCGTCACCCTCCCTACGCCTTCGCAAGAGTGCCACGTGTCATATGCTTGACGCGTCCGACCTGATCTACTTCGTACGCCCAACGTAGTAGACCGCCAAGCAGTACGCCCAACGTACCAAGGAATTACGCCCAACGTAATCAAGTGCTGCGGTCCCCTATAAATAGGATGCGAGGCTGCTCGTATTTTGGTTTCCATTTTTCAATCTCTTTCACTCTAAAACCTCTCTCTAGCCTACTTTTAACACCCGAAGTCCTAGTATCATCCCCGACACCCGAAGCAGGTTCCGAAGCCCCGAAGTTCCCGAGAAAATCATCTTACTAGTCGAAACTCTGCCCGAGTAAGGCCCGGTGTTCAACTAAAATCCCCGGTTTCGTCACAAAAATTCATTTTTAGAGTCGAAGTACTGCCCAAATTATCATTTATTCCTTCGGTTGTTTCACGGTGAGTTCAGCATAGGGACAATTGTACGTTATGTGTTATATGTTCAATGTGCTTTCCCGTGTTATTATGATAATGAGCTATACCTTAGACCACAAAGTGTATGACATAAGCATCACTTGGGTACAGGTATGTAGCCTTTGGCCATGAAGTGTATGACATAAGCATCACTTTGGCATTGGCAGAATGCTAAGATAGGGCTGAAAGCCTGTGTATTCTAGCAAAATGATATTCTGAAATTATATTTTCTGCGCCACTTGGGCTGAAGTCTTATTGATGTATATCAAGTATTGAAATTGCTGTTTCTCATTGATTGTAAATCTTTGAATCAAATCATCTGTTGATATGGAAAGCCTGTCATATGATACACATATACCTTTGTTGTTCTTTGTCCCCTCTTTGTTTCAGTCATATTGATATATATATATATATATATATATATATATATATATATATATATATATATATATATATATGACATAAAGTTGTAACTGTTATTGAACTCACTAAGCGTCACCCGCTTATCCCTCTCAATGTTTTAATTATTGCAGGTGATAAGCATCCAATATAGTTTTGTACTGGTAGAAGATGTAGAATAGATAATATTATAGCTTTTGTATTTTGTGTATAAATTCCTGGGAAATTATGTATTATGTAAAAGTTTGTAAAAATCTTAATAGTCGGTTTGTATCCAGTCTTTTGTAATAAGACCATATATGTAAAATATGTTTATGAATATGCATGTAGCATGTTTTTGGAATAATAATATTGTAAAGAAAGGGGTTCTTTCAATTACTATGTGACAGACCAAGACATGACCCTTATCGATCTTACCTATTTGCTTGTTGCTGCTGAATCAGAAATGATTTGGAGCACCGGTAAAGCAAATTTTATTGGAAGATCTACTTCCCAAACTTACATGGACATTGACAATGGAAACATTGGAAGTCCAGAAAAGTCTTCTCTTCCCAATGGAAAGGGATCAGCCTTATTTACCAAAGAGTCAATATGTTTCTATTGCCAAAGGAAGGGAATTGGTTGCGAAGCTGCCTTATTTACCGGAAAATTTGACTATGCTTTAGGTAAAGTCCACTATCTAACTCTATTAAGTTCCTATTTGGAGATTCTTATTACATGATGTGACTAGGTCGCATTTTGATGTTTTGTAGAATCGGAAAAAGGAGAGGAAGCTTAGAAGAAGAGTATGCTGAATCTGATCGCGAAGATGGATTTCGATCGCATGATGCGAAGATCAGAATTTTGAGATGCTGCTTAAGAGTTATGATAGATTGCTTAGGAATAGATAAAAACATAGTTTTCATATGTATTTGCCTTGTAAGGATAAGTTTTTCCGCCATTTTAAAATAAAAGGAAAATTTTTGATTTTATTTATTTTAAGTATCCTTACAATGGGATTTGTGAAAGTTGTTGTTTATTTGATTCCATTGATAGCAATATTGGAAAATGGATTTGATTCTTTCGTTTGTGGTAGTGTCATAATTTACCAAATAAGGAAAGATTCTCATCACCCAAGTTTCAGTTGGATAGAAACTTGGAATCATGCGACTTGTATTGTATGATGAATGAGAATTTTCATCTTTGGGAAATTAAGACTAATTCCTTGTTCACATGTATATGTGAGTCAAGTGAAGGACTAGGAGATCGGGTACACTTGGTTGTGCGCTAATCAGGTCCACCACAAAGAACGATAAGGCTATTCGTCATGATTTATTGAAGTTTAGTAAATATGGTTGTGCTTACAAGTTTAAGTATAATTCTGAAACATTGGAAAATTTTCAATGTCTGGCAGGACGAATGAGAAGAATCAAATTAGGCAGAAAGCTAAAAGTTTTTCCTATCTGAAAAGATGGGAGAGTAATTCAGTATCATGTTTTATGATCATCTTAATGATTAGGAAAAACCATATCACAGTTGATCCTCTAAGGACATCTTAGTGCAATTGTTTGACTAAGAAGAGGAATTGTGAATTGTTGAAATGGTTAAATCAAAAGATGAATCATACTTCGTTCCAAAATTGAGTCTTAGAGTAATACTCCAAGATCGAGCCTTGAGTAACATAATGTTAAGAAGGTTTAAAACACATATCAAATGTAGAGTAAAATGTTTTCTACTCTTGTACATTTGAAATTGGTGAGTTGTGATGTTTTGGATAAAACAAAGACCAACTAAGGCCAATTGTGTGAAGTGTTTGTCTTAATAAGAATCCGCAATAACTCTTGGATATTTGCTTTGTTAAGGAATGGTTCTTTTCAAGAGAATCTTATATGTCAAGAGGTCAGTGGGAGTCTTAAAGACCTTGAAAAGTTTCAAGAACTAATCAAGGGTATTGTTTATCACTAGCACATGACTTGAGGTTTATAACCTATTGTGTTGACATATTCTTGTTTCTGTGCCCATTCCAGTAAAAGTTGACTATGCATGTGAGTTCTATGAGTTCTCAGTTGTTTGCATAACTACTTGGAAGAAATGGTAGGCCCTTATGCTGCCAGGTGGAAAGAAGTTAAGATTGAACAAGTTCAGTACATATGAGTTTGGATTTGTCACTAACCTCCTCTTGTGGTTATGTTTTTGACAAATTCATATGGATAGGAACACATAGACCATAAAATCTAAGTGTTATAAGGTTTCTCTTCGATTCATGAAAATGATGGTGAGGAAACGCTTTCACTTAGAAGATTTTAAGGAGATAGAAATTGTGATATTTGCATTCTCAAATATAATTATGATTACGTCATCCCTTTTCATAATTCGAATTGTGAGCAATGGAAAAGTTCTAAACATTTGAGACTATGATTACGACATCCCTTTTCATAGTTCTAAAAGTGTTTAGACACACATGTGAGCTATCTAAGGAAAGGTGTATGATTTTGGGAAGCTTAGATAAAGTCTTATCGAAGAATCTCGTATCAGAAACCAGAACTTTGGTAATGAAATTCAATAAAGTATTGATTTCTAGAAGTCCAGTTGATTTCTGGTTACATGTCAAAGCTAGTGGGAGCATAAGTGTTATGGTGATAAGAAAATAATTATCATGTTAGTGGGAGCATGATTATTATGTTAAGTGTTGAAAGTTAGCAATGTTAATTATAGAAAACAAAAGTTTCAATTTGCAAGGTTGCAGGGTTTGGAAGTTGTTTTGCTAAAATTAAAGGAGAGGAAATTATACTTCATTCCAATTCTAAAAGCTTAAATTGAGATTTTAATCAAATTTAGTCAAGTATATATATGAATGATATGTTGGAATGGTTCAACATAAGGAAATTCTATATATGGAAATATTAATTGCGTTCTCAATATTCGATTATGATTACAACATCCCTCTTCATAGTCCGAATTGTGAGAACATGTCAGATAGAATTTTTTTTAGCAAAAGACTGGTCCAGTATCATGTCTTTATGTGAGACATTATGAATCGTATCCCATATGCTTCGGGTATAGGATCGATTACATATGCTATAAATTTTCTATGTGTTCTGAATTTTCCAAATGTCTAGGGCATTAAGAGAGAAAAAGGACCAGAACTGGATATGACTAAAATGATTAAACAATTGTCGAGGATAATATGAGGTTTACCAAAGATTGGTTGCTCATGGACAGTTGGAAGTATAGTGTAAATTTTTGGAAGGACCATATTGACATATTCTAAAAAGAGGCAACTCTTGTTCAGAAGTGAAAGTCAAAATGGGAATATGGAAATGTTTCCATAGGTGGAAGTTATTCATTTAATCTGTGTAAGATTAGAAAACTTAATGCAAGAAGGATGTTCAAAGGAATGTACTTTGAATGTGAGACTTCGTTTCCATGGAATTGTACTCCATTGGAATACTTTGTAATGTCCGTTGCCAAGTTCTTGTGACTTTTATGCATAGTCATTACAAGAGGATCATTGCATATAAGTTTAGAATCTAACAGATTTCAGTAAGTGGCAAAGAATCTTGTATTCTTACATTTATCATAAGGATTTGGAATTGTGAAATGAGCATCATTGAAATGTTTTCAATTGATCTATTCCACAAAGAAAGGACCATAGGAAAACATAGTGTGCATGCTTGTAGCATGGGACAACTATTGTTTTAGTTCAAGTATTAAGTTGATTATTTGAAACATTATATAATGAATAATGAGTAATCAATATGACTCAAAAGTTTTGGGGCCATATAGGATTAGTATTATTCTTGTGTTTCACTTTGCATGTTTTGACTTCCTGGAGAACTAGGTTATTCAAACTGTCCACAGTCGATCATTGAATCACTTCATGGATTTTATCACGAGTGATCATGAGACGATAATATCTTGTATTCTTGAAACGAAGAGATATGAGTTGTAGTCTACAAGTCGGCTACACATTGATAATGTGAAAACGCATCAGTAACTTGGTGTTATAAAAGGCATTGTTGTGTGTGATTTGATGAGTAGATAGAGCAAGCATATGATTCGAAGCTTATCCATTCCTTTTACCCTTGGAGGGATAAAAGCGATATTTATGGGCCCCTCGATTATTTAGTGATGACAACCCTAAGTGCTCGGCCGGGCCTCGACTGATTTTATTTGTTCAATTAGTCGGTCATCATAAATCGAAAATCGGGAAACAACAGATGGACAGAGAGAATGATTATAATCCATGTCTCAGTCCATATGATATCCAGAATGGGGGAATATATGATCCCTTATCTAATGGACACGTCATTGACTAGGTCAGAGTTCGACAACGACTTTTAAGAGCTACGATTGCTAGTCGGGATTTTGGAGTCGTATTTGCAATAATAGTTTTAGACTTATCCAAGTGGGAGACTGTTGGATTAGATGTCTAAGCCCATAACTATTATTGGTATGTACTCGACCCGAGAGTAGCATGGTCCATTTGGGTTGCATATCATCAGGACAATTTGTTAGGATGGACTTTTGAGAGAAGAGATTATTTATGATTTATTAATATATTATAAGTTATAATATATTAATATCAAATCATATGATTTAATTATTATTGATCAAGAATTAGTTTAGTGATCAAAAGAGACTAATTGAATCTATGGGGACTAATTATGGTAATTAGTTATATTTATATGTGTTGGGCTTATGATCCATGTTGGACCAAGTTTATATATGGATACATAAAGAGTTGGGCCACATGAACCATGGATCATAAAACTCATGGGTATGGATTTGGTTTATACCCATGACCCTTGGAATCCTACATATAAATATGTGCTCTATAGCTAAAAAACACCTACACATGTTCTTGGAGTTCATGGAGGTGTTTTTGGTGCATGGAGATTCTCTCTGAAGAGCCACCTTTGTCCATGGTGTGTTGTGATTCCATTTGAGGCATCCACACTATTGGTGCTAAGTTCTTAAAGGCCAAAGTATTTCTAGCAACATCAACAACATCAAGAGGTATGTCTAAAACTTGTCTTGTTATACATATGTTATTTGTATGCTAGTTGTAGGCTTAAAGATTTGGAAACCATATGCATGTATAATTAGAGAAAACATAGATCCAAAGCTTTTAGGGTTGTATGTGCACCATAGGATGTTGTAGTATCCAAAAACCCAACATGACCAACCTCCTCCCACCAGTAACGAGCTCGGTCTCTCAATAGATAAGATGTGAATCCCACCTCCAAACCCTTGAGGCAGAAGCTCGTTCGCTGATCATTCTCCATGTCAGAGATCCATTGTCGGCTAAAAATAGGGTCATTTTCCTTGAAGGACTATGGGGATCCACAAGCCTTGACCTCCCGAAATGAGAGAGCCTGTGCCCCAAACTGGCCTGCCACAATCTCGGCCCGAAAAGCCCCTAAACGTTCATCCAAAAGCTCCATGATCCTCTCTTTGATGGTACTGAACATCACAGGGGTGGCCTTCATAATACTGCGAGTGATCTCAGAAGTGATGAACTCACGTAACCTCTCATCAATCACTTTCGAACCAGATCCAGAACCAGAACCAGAACCTCTTCCTCGAGTATTTACCACCATACTGAAATATAAATATATAAACAATCAAAATATACTTGAGGGAACTCTCACTCTGCAAGTTCCTTAAGGTCTCCGTGACCATCCTTGACTCGAGTACAAATCATGTGCTTTCATTAGTACGGGCCCAGTACTACCATTCACACATATCCGTACTTTCCTCAAGAATCGTCCCAAATCCCTTAAGTTACTTAACCATTGCAATTCTCACAAAATCCTATGCTAAACAGCATACATAACTTGCTACAACATTTCCTAAGCTCTCTTAGGAATCCTCATCTCACTTGCTCCTACGCTACAAGGAACTTCTACCAACACTGCCGCCTTATGCATGCAAATTATACACAAAACGGGACAACATAGACTGTCGAATAAATGATTCTACCCTAAGCCCAAAACCAAACAAGGAACATGAAATAAGGCTAAATCAATCATTCTAGGGCTATATGATCCTAACCGTATACAATTTTTAAAGCATACATTTAGCAATTAACCTTGCTGATATAAATCCCAAGTACTACATAGCATCCAATCCTCCTAGGCTATAAGGAATCACACAAATCAGGCAATTCTAGCATGTTATTCCTAAAGGTATCCTTAGCCCCACTTTAGCATGCATTTCACATAATAACATACTAAACATAGTACTTATGTATGAGTATTTTGGGAATCACTTACTTGAGCTCGGATGAATGGACACGTTTCTCCACTTTCTTAGTAAATTCCATTTTTTTAGAAAAATCATTTTTTAAAGATTACCAAATCCTCAGCTTGAGTCCAAACACACTCGATAGTGCGCCCGAATCCTTCAAACCAAGGATCTGATACCAACTTGTAATATCCCAAATACTGATAATTGTTTTTGATTTTTAAGCCATCAAGTTCATACATCATTTGTTTCAAAACAAAACATAATATAAATGTATCTCAAATATCATAGTATAAAAAAGTCATCAATGCAGAAAATCATATAGGAAACGTCGTGCAGTCAAGCCGGACCCTTCCCTTTCGAACTGGAAGTACCTAAAAATGTTAAACCACAAAACCGTAAGCACAAAGCTTAGTGAGTTCCCTAAAATACCACCTACCATACACATGGGCCCAACCCACCATGTAAATGGGCCCAACCTAACACACATATAAATAGCCCCCATCCCAATCATGCAAATGGGCCCAGCCCAACATACATATAAATAGGCCCAACCCAATCATGCAAATGAGCCTAGCCCAATGTATATATAAATGGTCCCAACCCAACATATAATAAACGGGCATAGCCCAACATATAATAAATGGGCCCAACCCAGCATACACATGCAAGAGTCACAAAGACATCTATCATACTACACAATATAGTGAGAAGACTCACCTCAATATGTAGATATACAAATCTCACACTTGAGCTCTCGATACGGGAACTCCCCACACTAATCATATACACAATAAGACCCTAATCAGAAATTAAGGTAATAATCCACACTCGAGGGTCTTGGTTCATAGTTGCTCCACTTAGGGTAAAAGACCATTTTGCCCTTCCAATACTAGAACCCACTCCACTTGACTTAATATCCATTTTTACTAAAAGTTGACCTTCTATTGCTACGCCCAACGTAACACCATGCTCTACGCCCAACGTAGAGCATATAATGGGAAAACGGGGCATTAACAGGCTACGCTAAGATTACACCCAACGTAAATACACTGATTCGCCAATTTCATATTAAGCTCTTAATACACAAGGACTAAACACCAATTCTCAGATCTGGACCTAATGAACATCCTAAGTGATAAAGTCTCTGACTTTACACCTTTGCAAGGCTTATAAGAGCATAAGACCAAACCCTAAGTCCATAAAACTATCTAATGCTCAAGAGCTCACGCATGGATGGATGAGAGTGACCAAGCTCCCTAGAGTAGCTCATACTCGTTAAAACCAAGGTTATGGGATAAAAAGTGTATAAACTCATGAGATAACTAGATCTAACATAAAGGAACATCACATGCAAGCTTTATACCTCCTGGAGGTGGATGATGAAGTGCAAAGTCTGGATCTACAAATCTTAGAGCTCACAAATGCTTCTCCAATGGACTCCTTTTTCAAGAATGTACACAAAACACACTAAAGCTTCAAAAAATCTCACAAGATGGCTACGGTTTTGACATGACTGAAGATGTAGGTGGAGGCTGAGCATGGGGAGGCCATCAAGGAGTTAGAGCCTTTAAATAGGAATCACAACCCCTAAATTAGGGTTTAGATCCCGCGCTTCTATACCCAGCGTAGACATCTCTACGCCCAACATAGGGCATTAATTCCCTCAATGGAATCTTTCATGTACACCTAACGTAGGAGGCTATCCTCCGCCCAGCGTACGACACCCAAAATGTACAAATGGAAAAATTAAATATTAAGAAGCATACCTGAGGATACATATGTTACATTTTATCTTTTTTATTTTGCTTAAGGTTTCTTTTAATATTTTTTTACCATTTGGGTTGGTTCCCCAATGGGGATCTGGGTAACTACAAGCCCCAAGGGGGATCCAAGACAAGGATTGAGATGGTTTCAGGAAGTAAAATGCTTATTGGATTAGGGACATGGCCACCAAAAACTGTCTTGAACCCGACTCATTGTCATTCCTATTATCAACCGAACTTTATGTGAATAAATATGCATTTTATATGTATAAATTTTACATTATATCTCATTTTTTTAAACAATTAAATATTGCTAAAAATAACTAACGAGAGCTAAACTATTACACAACGACTAGATAAGGAAGTGTTTTGAAGACACGACACTCTTTAATGTTATTGTTTCTTAATCTAGATACAAACCAAATAAATGACACCACACCAATATTATAAAAATCACATCTTTTGGAATCTATTTCACTCCAAACACTATACAATTCATATCACTCCAATTTATCCACAACATTGTCATGATAATAGCCTCCACCATATTCTTCTTTACCATCGAAATCGAGAAAGAGTCCTCCTAACAAAACACATCTATACGGGTGGACGAAGTAGGCCTTATTTTTAGGAGTGGTATAAAAGGTACCCTTGGTACCTCCATGCCCATGGCTCCGTGGAGTGCTGGTTCGGAATGGTGCAGGTTGAATGGGTTCACCATAATCGTAAACCTGCTCCTTCTTTCTCTCTTTGTATGATTTATAGATTATACCTCCATATGATTTTGTACATGTACATTAAAAGTGAGTTGGGAGAGTTCATAAAGATGGATTATTTGTGTTGTGGTTTGGGAAGGATGGAAGTGATAGGATAGAGAAAAAAATTTATGAGACATTTATGATGTGTTTTTAATGATTGATTAAGAACAAGATTAAGTCAATAAAATCTATAAATGCACACACGATCTAAATAATATCTGTTTAGCTCTATAATATCTGAAGAGTACAAGAGTGTTTGAGAGTACAAAATGATAATGACCCTTAGTTCGATCGTTACTCTACTCTATGTACTTAGCCTATTTATAGGGTACAACAGAAGCACAAAAAATAACAAGGACTAAACATTAGAGTTTCGAAACTAACATGCCTTGTTAATAGATAGAGTGTCGAGACCAGACTACTTTCGACACTTTACACACACAAAGTACATTCGACTCTTCACTATCAACATTCGACCCAAAAAATCTCCCCTTTAGTGAGAGTAGTCGAAAATCAAGCTATTAACTTCATTGTATGTAGAAGCTCCCTTAAAACTTCGTAATAGCTCTCCAGAAAAGCCTTGATATGACCAAAGCCAATAATGAAATCATTTCGATTTGATTCATGGATATTAGACACATCCATATTGATTAAAATCTTGATTATCGAAATAAGATCATTCAGGTTCATCAATGGAAAGGTAGAAATTGTGAACTCGAACTCCACATTATTAGCTCTCACAACTGAATATCAAAAATTTTGAAGCTGACCCTCGAACAAGGTATCCCTTTTAATTTTCATCACCTTCACTATTTTCACCAACGACCATATATCATCTTCATTTTTCGCCAAGATAGGATTAAAACAAATCTTCAGGTTTCTGTATTCATTTTTATCTTTGAAGTTATCTGCTACTTTTAACTGTGGAGATGTTAACAACATGTGATTGATTGGAAAGTCAAGTTAATTGAAGTCCGAATTTTCAGTTTCAAAGCTCTTCTTAGGCCTTTTAAGAAATTCATCATTCTTCCCCACCACTGTGATTTTAATCGTTTCATAACACCAGTACTTGTTCGGTTCACCTTTGTTCAGGCCTGGTGGAACATTTTCCCTTTGAGGAAGAATGCTATTGATTTTCCTTTTTCGTTCCAATTCAGCTGCTTTTTGCTTCTTCTTTTCCTCATCCTATTGTTCAATAAGAATGACTTTGCCTTTGTGTTTTGGATCAATCGATGAAGTTGTCTTGACAAGAGATCTATTTGAACCTCCTTCTCCCTCCTTAATTGAAATGCCTTTTGATGGAGCTTTTGGCACATTTGCTGTTGTATAGGTTGTTGTAGTCGAAGACACCATTAAAGGCTTCATGGGAATTGAAGTTGGAATTTGAGTCGAAATTACTTTCCCAACAACTACTCCTTTCTCATTATCAGAATCTTTTGAAGATCTAGCTCCTCCAACTCCTCTTTCTCCCCCTTGCGAGACTTGAGCAACACGTGGAGCATTGGTTGGTAAACGAAGTACCAAATCAAGGATTGGAGCGAGCTCTGTTTTAATGTTCAACTTAATATTAGAAACCATTTGTGAGAGAGATTCTTGCGAGATGGTTGATTGATTCGAAAGATCAACCTTTGAAAAAGTTTCCTTACAGCCAGACATGAATTCCTCCATCTTTTCAAACACCTTTTCATTCTTCTCATACTTGGCTTCAAACTGTTTCATGTACTTAGTGTTGAACCCAACCAATCGAGTAATTGCAGCAGTAAGAACATCAACTTTGCCATGAAACTCTTTGTAATTTTCTTCCATCTTTGTGACTTCTTCTAATATCAAGGATTTTATCTCATCAACCTTGACAACAAGAGACTTCTTCGTTTCATTGACCTTTTCCATGAAACGTTCATGAATTGCCTTAGCAACATCACGAAGCTTCTGAATTTCATAATCATAGCTCTTGGAATGAAAAGCTAGTCTTTCTGCTTGTTTCTGCTCAATTCCCTCAAGCAATTTTCTCAAACGAGATTCTTGAGCTTTCATCAAGTATTCCATTTCGACTCCAGTCACATAGTTCTTTCCTCCAGTATCTGCTGTTATTTGAAGAAGAGAATTGATTTTTGAGTTGAGTATCTTAAATTGTTTACCTGACATGATCAATTCATCAGGAATATCTTCTTCTTCTTTTGGATTGAATTTGATTTCTACAAACGAAACCATGACATCGTCATCATCAGCTTTGTTTTCTTGTTGTGAGTTTTCAGTGGATTGAGATGAGAAGAGAGTGGTTATAGGTTCTTGCATGACACCAACGAATGTTAGTGATATAGTCGAAATAGGAACAAAAGTAGGAATGGGTGATGATGGTGGTGGTAGAGCTGTTGAAGTTTCGATGGTAGATGTGACAATAGATTCATTGTTGAGCATCCCTTCATCCATGTTGACAGTTTTGCCCTTATTAGATAAGTCCATAGTGATGTCTGGAGTTCTGACCCCCTCCTTACCGGACTCGGTATTCGAAAACTCGAATGGTTTGACTAACGCCTTCTTAGGGATAGTTGTTTGTTGTGGATCACCCGAATTGATGTTTGTATCCATATTAGATACATTTACAGTGACACCAGGAATCCTTGTCTCCTTGAAAGTTGACTTGATAGGGGAATCCTTTCGTGGTGAACCAATATATGAATCCTCGATGCGAACTTCAGACCTTTCGCTATTACTGTCATTCTCGGTTTCGACTGTCACGTTCTCAAGTGGAACTTCAACTTGAACATGCTTTCGTTTCTTTATCTATTGTGCAACATCCAAAGCTTTACACTTATTCGATGCTGGAGATTAAGGAACTGAAACTTCTCGAAAAAGAACTCCCTTCCAGGTAAATTGTATCTTTTTAACCCACTTTGGACCACCCTTGGAAGAAACAGGATTTGAGGTTTTGACTTTAGTGGGCTCAATGATTTTGACAACAGGTTCTTGAATAGTTGTCTTGATTGGAGATTCAGAAGGCTTCTTTGCTGGTTTCTTCGTTCACTTAAGAACCCCAGTTTTCGTGGGAATGGTTTCTTTAACAATCTCCTCCTCCACCACTTGTTTCTTTTCGACATGTTTCTTTTTCTTTGGAGCCTTCGAGCCTTTAGATGTTCCTTCTACCCCCTTTTTATGAAAGAACCCCTGTTGGATTAGAAGAATCAATAGAGGCCAAGTATTGTACCAACAACTGATTTTTAGGATCCACAAGTGTGAGCATTGAATCCAGAATGCGAGAAACATAGGGAAAAAGATTAACATCATCCACAGAAACTCTTGGAGCAGCCATCATCGAAAATTATGTAGTATCTACACCTGAGGATTGCAAACGATGAAGAAAGAGCATATGATAGAACAAAGTTGTTTAATGTTTGAAGCAACATCCTTAACTCCTCCGGGTATTGATCAAGTGTGGGAACGAGACGAAGTTTAGTGTGTTGAATCTTCATTGTAGGTTGCGATATTTCTTCATCATTGGTTGTTGTTGGATTAGCATTGGGAGTAGTAGCAGCCATTGTAGAGAATTTGAAAGAATTTGAAGAACTTTGAATCGATAAACAATTAGGTTTCTTGAGGTTTAATAAGAGAGCAGAAAGATAAAAGGAAATAATCGTTTTCCTTTTATAACTTGTGTGTATCTTTGAATTTGAATCGGTATCCAATAAGAAAATGCCACATATTTTATTGGTTACTTAACAGGCACCGTAAAAATTGCCACGTAGGAAAATGACCATCACATTCTCCTTGATTCCCGTAAAAATTTTAAACCGTCACTTCATTCTGACCATTCGCTTCCATCAATCATATCAGAACCGCCATATTTTTTGATACCAAGATCAGAACCATCCTTCGCATGGAGGCTAGGCTCATTTACTTATGGGAAAGATACGTAAAATCATTTTCTAGACTTTGCGAAATCTAAGTTTCGAGTTGGTAAGAGCCAAAACCTCAAAGATTTCAGTGTTTTTGTGTGCCAAAGAATGAGATAGAAGCAAATAAAAGAAAATGTGGATTTTGTGATATCAAATTTCATATGATACGAAAGCAAATGATCCCGGGCAAAGATCAATTCATTCAATATCAAGAGAGATGAAGAATTGCTATGGTGTCCCGTGAATTACAATCGAATACTCGTTGATGAGTTATGAAGGGCTTCTTTTTCTTTTGGTTTCGAAAGCGGCTTCAATTTTACACAAGATCACAACTCAACATAAGTGTTATTCAGTAGGGCAGAATGACTTGGATGACCAGTGTAGTCAAGAACAAGTATGGCCGGTGATGATTTTAAGTGACAAGATTTCAGAGAAGATATTCAAACGGAAATCACATTCCAAAAAAATGAAAAACTGGATCTTTTTGGGCAAAAACGTCTTGCGATTAGAACATTTTATCAATATCACACAATACGAATGCAAATGAGATTTTGAATATTGAAATGGTACAAAGAAACAAATGTTTCGTCAAAATCTTGAACAAAATTGTTCACCGTCAATTCATTGATATTTAGGTTTGTTGGGTTTCACCATCATCATAGAAGAATGACTCACGATCATAAACAAAGATGTGTGACATATCTACATTGTAGTAGGTTTTGACCAGAGATATCGAGGATATGTTGTGTAGTGTGTGATCGTGAAAGAAATTTTGGGAGAAAAATATTGGTGAAAAAACTCATTGTACCTCTGCTAAAAATTTGGACCAAGTAGAAAACTCTTAACTCATCATGAGAAGAGTAAGGTAGCTCGTTCGACTAGTGTGAGTACAACCTGATTTGGAAGAAACTTTTGTGTGAAAGATTTCATTAAGGTTTTGAACACAAATAGTCTTTGAGGCTTTGAGAGGACAACATGCATCAACATACTTCTAGGGACACTTGACTAATATATAGTGTCAAATAGTATCGGTTCCCTTGGTGTGGCATGCGAAATAACATCATGTTGTTACAATGAGATTCCAATCAACATATTTTTGTGTTTTTCTATTTATCAAAGAAAGAACAAATTTAAGAAAATGTTTTTGAATATTTAATTTTTGAAAAAATAAAAACGAAAATAAGAAAATCTTTTTGGATTTTTGATTTTTGAACAAGCAAAAATGAAAATAAGAAAATCTTTTTGAATTTTTGATATTTGAACAAGCAAAAACAAAAATAACAACATCTTTTTGGATTTTTGATTTTTGAACAAGCAAAAACAAAAACAATCGAAACATTACCTAGATACTTTCGACCCATAAGATAACCATATTCAAGAGTAGGTTGTGCGTCGAAAGTCTTCGATCATATATGAGTTGAGATCCTGTACTGAACGATTCAGAAGGAAGTCGAATGCGAAGCCAGTCAAATGCTTAACATGAACAGTAACCTCTGAACAGATACAAATAGTTGAAAGTGAACAAAACACATGAATGTTAGACCCACTAATCAAAAGTAATAAAAACAATCTAAAGTAAGGTAAATCATATGTTCAAATCATATTCAAGAAGATTGTGGAATAGAGCTTGCATCCATCATTCCCAGTCCATTCAAAATCCTTAAGAATGATTTTTCATCTAAAGGTTTTATGAAAATGTCAGCAAGTTGATCTGTTGTTTTGACAAAATTGAGTTCAATGTTGCCATCTTCAAACGTGGTCTTTGATAAAATGATAACGAGGAGCAATATGTTTTGTTTTCGAGTGTTGGACCGAATTATGAAAAATGATAATTGCGCTTTGAGAATCGCAATACAAAGATATTTTCTTCATATTGATTGCATAGTCACACAATTGGCTTTGAATCCAAATCACTTGTGATGTGCACGCAGCAGCAACGATATACTCCGCCTCAGCAGTCGAATTAGAAATACAAGTTTGCTTTTTCGATTTCCAACTCACAAGTTTCTCGTCCAATAATTGACACCCTCCAATTGTGCTCTTTCGGTCCAATTGATATATACCCAGGTTCGCATCAGAGAATGATTAAATGAGTTAAGAAGATCACATACCTTAGCATTCATCGATGATTTAGTCGAGTCTGTCGACACGAAACACCTTCCAGTGATCTCATCTTCTTCATCCGAAACATATTTCTCCTCTTCATCTCCCTCCACTTTCGGATACATTGACCCATGAGTTGGATATTGTATCTCATCATCATCCGATCCAGAAGACCAGATCCAATAAGTTCCATTTTCCTCATCATTTCCTTTAGAAACTAATGAAAGGTTCTTTGTCTTTGAATGAATTTCTTCAAGCCTCTCCACGTAATAGGCTTCATCTTTGACTCTAATTTTTCTCTTCTTTCTTCTTGAGCATGAAATCCTTAGCCAAATGATTCGACCCATTGCAGTAGTTACAGTCGAAACCTGAGTCTCCTTTCAGTTTCAACTCCTTCTTCTTCTCATACGAACCCTTAACATCCTTCTTCTCTACTTTCGAATCACCCTTCACACTTTTTCTAGATGAACTGTTTCCTTTAACCTCATTACTGTTCTTGAATTTTGGATTAAAAGGCTTCTTAAATAATTTCTTCACTTTCTTGTTCAAGTAGTATGCGACAGATTCATCATCGGAGTTAAACAAGAAACCTTCTTCACTATTCTTGGCTTCTTCATCATATTCAACTTCAGATTTCTTCTGAGAAACTTTCGACACCAAAGCTAAAGGTCCTCCCAGATTCAATTTACTTTCTTCAGCAATATCATTAATCTCTCTTTCATGTGCTTTCAGGACATTGTACAGATTTGCAAGAGAGTAACCATCAAAGCTTCCTTGTGTCTTGATCATCAAACTGATATTTCTCCATTCCTTTCTTAAACCCATGAGAAAGGTGAGATTGAACTCAAGTGATGAACGTGTCACTCCAAAATGAGAACACTTGAAGATCAATTCATTAAATCGATCATAGTATGATTCGATTGATTATGTTTCCTTCTGCTTGAACTCTCCCAACTCTAGCAAGCATTGTTTGACAAAACTCTTATTTGTCTTCTCATTTCCTTGATATTTCTCCTTCAGTGTATCCCAAATTTCCTTTGCAGTTTTACAATATCGAACGTAATTGTAGACTACTGGTGGAAGAGCACCACATAATTCACACATACATTTCTTGTCGTTTTCCTTCATCTTGGATCCTCTTGTGATCATGTCATCTAAACTTGCAGAAGTACCAATATCGACTAACATCTCTTGACAAAATTCTCCTCATTTGATGGATCTCATCAGATCTGTTAGAACAAAGTTCTATTAGGATCGATAGACTCTATGCAGGTAAACAATTAAGGACATAATTATGAACACAAGAATGGCTTTAAAGATGTCGTATGATTAATGCTTTAACACCTCAGAAGAGCTCGATTAAGAACTTCGACTGTAGAGGTGCTTGGGGTTACAAAACAATAATAATGATAATCAAAAACATTAACTAATGCATACATGCATGCACTATTTATAGTCTAACCCTACTAGATAATCACGGATGGAAAGGCCCAATCCGGATACAAAACACAAGCCCATGACGCAACACAATAAGACCCAACAAGATCTTCATCAATTATATTCAAATAATCCTCCATCCTGCCAGCCCATTGCTCATAATATTCCAGAATCAACATCGGAATCTTTGTTGATGATTCGAGCAAGTGAGAGAAACTTGACATCGTGTTCATATTGAAATTCGCCATTGTTGTATGGATTTCGAAAAAAGAGAATTTTTTATTCAAATAGAGATCTAAGAAGAAAATCAATAAGTGATTGATCAGAAATCAATCGATCTAACACACAGAGTGCATAATCAATTCAATACAATCAATTGACACCAGTTTCCTGATTCAATTTGTAGAAAATTTTGAATCGAAACTAACGAGTCAATTTTTTTTTGAAAAATACGAGAAAATGTCATCGATTGAGTGAATCCTGTTCTGATTCCAATTGATTTGTTTTAGCGATTTATTAAGAACACGATTAAGTCAATAAAAGCTGTAAATGGACACTCGATCTAAATAAGATATGTTTGGCTCTACAATGTATGAAGAGTACAAGAGTGTTTGAGAGTACAAAATGAGAATGACCCTTAGTTCGATCGTTACTCTACTCTATGTACTTACCCTATTTTAAAGGTACAACAGACACACAAAAAATAACAAGGACCAAACATTACAGTGTTGAAACTAACATGCCTTGTTAATAGATAGAGTGTCGAAACATTATAGTGTTGACTCCCTCACATAATAAAATGAAAGTTATTAAAGTCAATATCATACTACTTACCAACTTTCCTCCATAGATATCTCATAATAGAACATCTGATAAAGAGATGGAATACATATTCCACAAAATTCGGACACATGTGACAAAGGAAGGATGGAACGTCCGCACTTTTATTCGAAATATTCTCCTTTTTAGGTGACCGATTTATGAGAGCCTTCCAACCAAATATTTTGACCTTAAAAGGCAAGTATTTGTTCCATCTTGTGACACCATCTCCTAAAATACAAGCATCAATGTTATATCTAACAACCTTCAAGAAATCATCAGCTCAAACTAAGACACATCACCAAGAACCAACCACCTCTCAAAACATTACATAAACCAACACCTGTATAAGCTGCGACTGTTGATTAGGTTTAGCTCCTCCACAGATAGCACGCAAAATCATAGAATCATACTGCCTAGTAACAAGGAAGTAACTAAATGTAAACTATTTATTTTTGCCATATCATATGTAAAACGTATATATTATATAATGTCATTTGTGCATCTTATATCTTAGAAAATAACAAACGAATACATATTAATATAAACTCTATTACTTTGATTTATTTTGATTCTTGATAGAATTTCTTCTACTAGGTTTAGTTGGATGTGAAATAATGTAACTAGAAAAAAGAAAAAAAATACTTTTACAAAAATACAAAGTGTGGAGAATTGTACTATTTGAAATTGAATAATGAAGATTGGTTAATATTTACTCTTGTTGAGTCACATGGCTACTACTATACCAAATTTAACTCTTAGAACCAACAAAACGAGAAAGAATCTTTCTTCAATAATTTTTATTTCAGTTTTATAATTTCTTGTGGAACAATTGTATGTATTAAAACTAACTATAATCTATCAAAGGAAATAACAAAACAAACAAGTTAATGAATGATTTTTTCATCTACCCATTCCAGTTCTTTTTACCTTTACGATTCCTACTACAAAACCAATTAAAAGAAAAAATTTAGTTGAATAAAAAAGCAAATATTTCATAAACTTCTTGTTCTCAAACACCAATGCATTTATGTACGTCCAAAGCACTCAAATAATCGTTAAAAAACGATATGAATGATTACTCGATGATAATTACCACCCCCTTGAGCATCAATCCAATCGAAAAGATCAACCAAATTGAGGAAAGGGGAAAAACTTCATCAAACCCTCGACGGAAGATTTTTCCAAAGTTGGACTACCAGAGGGCATTGAGGAATAAGTGTTCAACCTCCTCCTTCTAGGTTGCAACACAGGCACAACACCATCTCCACCTCAATCCTCATTTTCACCAAATTGGTTCTAGTAGGCAACCTGTTAAGCATCAATCTCCAAATAAGCACATTAATTTTAATAGGAACATACTTATTCCGTCTTGTAACTCCACCAACTATAGGAAATGTATGATGATCCAAGTGAAATTTAAGGGATTTAACCGTGAAAACATCTTTAACCCCAATCTTTCAAGCCTACGATTCTAATCAGGCCGTCATTTTCAACAAGCTAAGAACCCCACATCAGTTTAAGATATTACAGATGAAGGTCTCTACCACCAAGAGGTCTACGCAAAATGAAGAACTAGTTTTGATCAACCCAGTAGTCTACTAACTACACTATCTCCATTAGCTTCAAAAGCAAAAAGTCTAAGAAACTGGAATTTGAAAATCACGTCCCCACACCACACATCAAGCCAAAACCGGGTATCATTCCTATTTCCAAATTTTCTCTAAATGCAGTCATAAAGAAGCAAAATAGCTATATGGAGGTTTACAACAAGCTTCATTACCCCTACCCAAACACTTGACCTTACATTTTCATAAGTAGACTTTGAAAAACCCCCATCATCACCATATGCTTTTGATAATTTGGACCATTTTGGATATTTTATACAAATAATCACTAACATGTTGACGAATGGTATGTTTTTCAAAATAGTTGTACTTGTGTTTATAATTGTAAATTATAATTGAGAGTGTTATCCATTGTAGAATTAGAGGTGTTTGGGGAACAATTTGAAAATAAAACAACAATAATGAATGCAAATTTACTTCTTGTTTCTCTATAGACTAAGGCTATGTTTAGCATACTAGCTGAAAATCTAGTTGGTAGCTGAAAAGCTAGCTATTAGCTGTAAACTTAGCTTATAGTTGAAAAGCTAGTTGTGAGCTTATAAGCCAGATGACATAGGTGTTGTTTGTAATTTAAGAGGTAAAACGTATGCAATCTACAGACTACGTCTGCAGAAAAATAGGTGAACTAAACATTTGTAGTCTACAAGAAAAAGATTGTTTTTAAAATTATGCTAACAAATTGAAATTTAAATAAACTGACCTTTTAACTAAATGTAATTTTTAAATAATTGTATTCTTACAACACTGAAATTTAATTCATATATCCAACATAACATTTTTTTAAAAAATTTAAAAGCATGCATTCCGAATTTTGCATAAACTGCTCAACAATTTCATCTCGCAAATAAATCATATATTCTCGATCCGCTACACTACCGTGTACTTCAACCTCATTTTCATAATCATTAATGCGCACATAATTATTTCGAAGCGAGACATTGACTTGATCGTTATTACTTTAATTACTATTATTTATTAACAATGTATTATTATTATAAAATATATTTTTATGATTAGCAATGTTAATAATAGAATTTAGGGAAATTGAGTAATCTAACCACTTTTTTGTGGTTTTTTTAAAAATAACCAGTTAAATTTTTATTTTGAAAAATGACCATTTGGTCAGGAATGCCCATTCCAAACCCGAATTTTGAAATGGGTAAACGAGTAAAATGATCCGACCCGATAATATGGTCGCTTATATGTAACATGTCGGACCCCTTGTTCAAACTCACTATTTCAGACGTCATTTCAGAGTGTATACCCTTTTTTTGGACTACATCAAATTGAAATAATGTCTTCTTTTAGCAGTGAAAAGATTTGATTGTTGTGGGTATGTGTCGATTCTTGTATGAGTATATGTTTTTATTTGTGAATATATGTTAAAAATAACAAAAATTTGTGTTTTTGTATGAATTGATGTGGTTACTTATGGGTATATGTGTATACTAGAGCGACTAAAATAAAAAACAAAACTACTTTTGAATATGTACGGAATACGAAGAACAAGTTCAGAATATGTAGAACATGTACAAAATGTCTAGAACTATTCCGGAATATAGTACTGAAAGTTGTACTTGTTCCAGAATGGTGTCCAGAATGTTGTACTTGTTCCAGAATGGTATTTGTAACACAACCATTGTAGTTCGGAACACAATTATTTTAGTTAGGAACATGCAATACAGACCTAATTCAAATTCCTTTCATTGTAGCATGACATAACATATGAAGCGGTTGTTACTACAACATGCAAACCTGAACTCGACTGAGAACTCATGGCCCGTTTACACACACCAGAACGTGCAACCATGTTTAGGGATTCTTGTTTTAGTGCTTATGTTAACATGTCGATGGGTGTAGAATGTCGCCTGTTACTATGTCATTACCTTATGTGCAAGGAAGCTACTACTTATCCCCATGATGACTTGGAGGAGCTGTTATTTCTGGTAAACATCAATCGAGTTTGCTTTGACAAGAGAGCTTTGTACCTTGTTACCGGGTTGTGGTTCGGGGAGTATTTCTGCACTACTTCATCTTCGACACAGTTCAAACATCATGTCTTTCCATTTATCTTGTGTTCAGAGTCAGTGAAAGTTGATGATGTTATTCAAGTGTTTAATACCTCATTTCATCAATTATCAGATGCAGACGTTGTGTGAGTCTCCCTTTTGTATATGCTAGAAAAAGGATTTTGTAGCAAATACTGTTAAAGCGCTGTCGTGCACAATTAAAGCAAATAAAATTTCACTGCTCGAATACACTAAAGGATAGCACACGGAAGCAGGGTCAAATCCATAGGGACACAACCTAACATTCAATGCCTTTTTGCGTAAGGAACATGCTAGTCATAAAACAAAAAAATATAAAGGGGGGTTTTTATTATTAGTTAAAACTAAAAATTGCAGTGAAATAAACTAAATGAAATTCAGTAATAAAATGCGAATTTAGTTCTGTTGCAACTTTCCTAATCATGCAATCAACATTGATCTGATTAGTCAGAATGTGTTCTATTTAAGCTGGTACTGAGAAAAACTAATAAGATCTAGTATGTTCTCTTTTACGTAATTAGTTAACCAGAACAAGCTCTTCAATTAACGCTAACTTTTTATTGTCTAATTAAACAAGCTCCTAATTAAATCAAAAAAGTTGCATTAAGATATATGTCAAATTCCCAACAATATGCAATACTTCTCACAAGTTCAGAAGCATAAAGATATGAAATTTCAGTGTATAATAAAGTCACATCCAAACATAGAACCGATTTATTATTTGTTACTTATTACCATATTGTCAAAATAATTACGGATTTCAACAACTGATTAACTGCAATGATTAAACCCTAGCTAGGTGATTAAAATAACAAGAATCAAAATCAAACATTCATTAAGCACAAAACTGAAATTACTAAATAGAAACACGCAATGAAAAACAAATCTGATGACTGATCACATGAAAAGTACTAGTCTTCTGTAGAACTGAAAACTAGGGTTTTAGCCAGACTAAAAACGAATCTAGAACAATAAAAAGAGACATTAAACTACTAAATCTTACTAATCTAACTGATTGAGATGATCCACAACCTTCAGATCTTCAAAAAGTGATGAAAGGTGCAGAAAATCGCCTTTAGAAGGGTTTTTCGTCGTCTGGGAATGTCAATGATAGTCTAGGGTTCAAAATGATATAAAATCCAGTAGCTTTCAGAATAAGAAAACAGAAATTTATATAAAATCCAGTAGCTTTCAGAATAAGAAAACAGAAATTTCGATCGAACTTTTAAGAAACACGATCGAATTTTTGAGGCTATGATCGAATTTTGGCATAAATTGATTTTTGATGAATGTGAAACTTCGAACACCTAACACGATCAAATTTGTATGGAAAATTCGATCTAATTTTTTTGTTTTTATACTTTTTCAGAAACACGAAAGTCGTGCAAAATGTTTTCTAGTTTTTGGAACATCTTGAATCTTGTCAATCGGAGTTACGAGTCATGAGATATGGCCAAAATACTGACAAGGGGTCAAGCTGCCAGCAGCATCCTTTATAAGTTCCAAGCTCCATTTAGCGCCAATACTCCATCAAAAGCATCCAAAGGTGCTCCCAAAGTACCGCTCCACTCGAATTATCTGAAAATAACATCAAAACATGAGCAGTACAGGAATTCTAACAAATGACACGAGCTTAACATTATTTTAGCCAATGCACACGAAATAACATAAAATATGCTGAAAAATGTTAATAAATCTATCCTAAAAGATGCATAAAGTGGCATCTCCCAAATATCTCCAAGCTTGAACCTTACTTGCCCTCAAGTGATAAAAATATTAAACATGATAATTGAAATGGAAAGACATAGATGACATAAAAAGAACTTAGAATAAAAACTAAATAACTTGAAACTAAAAACACTTCACTCTTTTTTTTTGACATAATCAAACCTTACATCGAGGGAAGCTCCAATGAAATCACAACCTAGACGATCATCACAATACCTTCCATCTTTCACAGATTCCCAAAGTTAGGAAGAAGCTCGATGATGCCAACCAATAAACCAACTATAACTTTTATTTAAACTTTATACCTTAATTAGCCTTGCTCGCGTGGATAACATGTTTCAAAATTTTATGTTCTTAAGAATAAATAATTAAGAACCAAGATCGAATTATCATTAAGAACTCGTCACGTCAAATCCACTTTCGCTAAAGCAGTGGTCCCACCCGTTGGGGCCCGACTCATATGCTTTCACTTTTCTGAAAGCAAAAAATATCATATCTTATAGTTCTTCATTCACGCTAGATTTGACTTTGAGGCAACCTCTGAATTGATTGAACATGATTCTTTGTATTTTTGCCTTCGGCTTTGAGTTCTTCAATCGTCTTTTTAAATTTCGTGAGATTTCTGCAATTATGTGCTTGAACTTTGACTTGGGTATTCTGATATGACAGTTGTACCCTTCTTTTCTTTTTGACTGCGTGGATCTGATATAAGGCTCTTGGTTACCGTGAAGGTAACGTGTGTCAACAAATAGGTCCGTGTTATGTGGGTTCAGACTTTTAAAGCAAGGTTCTTGTTAAACATTCAAAAGCAATTAGTTATGAACTTGTTTTATCCCAGCTCACGCAGTGTTTCTGTATATAATTCTTTTTATTTTTTACAATCAGTGTCTTGTCTCATGGTGTTTTGCAACCCCTAGTTATGAGAACTGTTGCTGAACTTACCATAATTGATCCGGTCGCTTCGGTCTTTATTTTCCATCTTTACAGAGCTATCGAATGTAAAGAATTTCCTCATCTCATGTAATTTTTTTTCGAAATTTTCAATTTTATTTATATGTATGCGAGATATATAAACTAAAAACAAAAAAAAATCTTTTTGGTTTTTTTTAAATGTAGAAAAATAAAAACATAAACATAAAATATTTTTTTCAATTTTTCCAGATTTTTTAATGCAAATGCAATGCAGAAAATAAAATGCAAAAAGGAAAATTGAAAAACTGAAAATTTTTATTCTTTTTACAAAACTGTAAATTTTCACACTAACCCTCTCCTCAAGATTAAAGTGATGCATTGTCCTCAATGCTCAGAGAGGAATGAATAACTCAATAAAGCATACAAAAAGTTGCAGCTAGGAAAAAATGTACCCGATAAGTTTGCAAAAATTGCTGATTTTGACGATTATGTTGGTGAAAAATCTGAATTTCAGCAACTTTGAAGATCCTATGATTTCCCCAAGCTTGCTTGGAACTGCGACCATCTCTTTATTGAATGCAGAAAAATAAACTATGCATCCGGTTGCCTCCCGGAAATCCGCCAATTTTTAATGTCGTTGGCTCGACTTTGTCCAACCAGATTGGTGTGGATGGGACTTGTAACGTCCCAAAATTAAGGCCAAAAATTTCATTTTTAATTTAATAAAAGGGTAATTCCAAAGACAACATCATGGAATCTAAGGTGGAACAAAGTGTATAAATACATCATAAATATCATAGTAAATCACAAGATGCGGAAAACGGTGGTGTGTGCACTGCAATCATCTCGGGCTCTTCACCTTTAAACCAGGAGTACCTGAAAACATAAACTAAAAACCGTACGCAGAAAGCTTAGTGAGTTCCCCAAACTACCACATACCATTCATAATAAACACATACTAGTCCCCCGTCCCGCATCGGGCATCGCCCGACATCGAGTCCCATTCGGTCTCGGACCCCGTCCAACATTGAGCCCCGCTCGGATTACAGATCTGTCATTCATTAGGCCCCGCCTAGTACACATAATAAACATATAGACATTTAATCATATGAAAATATGCGATAATCACAAAGACAATAGCATACCATATAGTCATCGAGCCCCGCCCGACATCGGGCCTTGCCCGGTAAGCATAAAACACATACAGATAACTAGAATACAATATACTCATCAGGCCTCGCCTGGCATCGGGCCTTGCCCGATAAGCATACGATCACATAACACATGCAAGTGTGTCACACCCCCAAACCAGACGGCGGAAACGTCCGGGGGTGGAGGACTTCAATTGTAGTATCACAACACATGCATCATAGTAATCAAAGTACAAACAACCATTGTATTTAAAAAGTATAAGTATTTACATGTGTTCAATCATTGTATATTGAACCAAAATAGTTATACAAAAGAAGATATGACTCAACATAGCTCCATCTTCTCAAAAAGCTCGGGGAGTACCTGTGTATTATTTCCCTGAGAATACAAGTAATTTGAAAAGAGAGTATCAACATAAAGTTGAGTGAGTGCATAAATGTTTATGTTTAAAAGAGTATCTCTGTATCTTGTATATGTAAACTGTTCCAGAAAATCCTATATTTTCTGTTGTCTATGAAAAGTAGTTTTATTTCCATAAAACCGTTCTCTTTGTATCAATGTTTTGTATTTGTATTCCTTTATGAAAAACTTGTAACTGAGAGTGTGCCTGGCTCCACCAGCTGTTATTGAAAAATGTATTGAACCATTGTAGTGTGTATTATGTAAACTGGTACTCTGAAGGTGTACTTTCGTTTAGTTGTTTATACATTAACGTATTGTTAGTATCTTTTTAATGAGTTATTATAACCATACTGTGATGGATGGCCTGAAACAAACACTTTGTGGGCGTTTAAACTGTTGATAACAATTGCCACTCATTGGCGTGTATGCCTGACTGTAGCTAGAAGCCTGAGTGCGGGGTTGTCAATCCCGATATAGATCTACACACAACTTGTTTCGATCCCCGGGCTGGAGATTCTGGTTACAATGTCAAGACTTTACCTTGGTTGTCTAAAATGAATTAAACAACCTAAATTGAATGTCTCATAAAAAGCATATAAACGTTACATGTATATTAGTCATGAAAACCCAATCATTCTGTAATAAATGATTGACAGTATGTTCTTGAATTAGTATTCCGAACATGTATTTGACAAGTGTAAAGCCTTGATTTGTTCTGAGTCAAAACTCTTGTTTCTTGTAAAAAAATGTATTCTAGTATGCTTGAATCATGAATTATTGTTCTATGTATCATAAATTATACCTATTATAATTTATATGTACTTTCTGAATCTGTATTTACCTATTTTTGCATGTAATCCCTTGCTCAACATGTTACAAAGGTATTTGAATTGATGAAATAACTTTTATATTTATATACATATACAATTTAATATATAAGTAAAATTTAAACGACACTCAGACAAATAACCGATACTATAAGCCCACATCCAAACAAGGAAAAGGACCCAGAATGAGTTATCAGTCCTAAGCCTTTTAAATCTTATATATATATATATATATATATATATATATATATATATATATATATATATATATATATATATATATATACAAATATGAATTTTGGGGAAAAATATAAGTTTATAAAAGAGTTTAATGTTTTGAGTATTTTTGATGATTTAATGTCGTTTTATTATGATTTGAAATCATGATTTTATAACACAAAGTTCTTGTGTTATGCTTGTATTCCCCCCCTTAAAACAGTAGAAATTATGAAAATACGGGGGTATGAACTCACTTGTTAGATGGTGATTTGGGCAGCGTTTCGTTTCCCGGAAAGGAGTTTATTTGACGAAAAACCGGCTCAAATCGGGCAAAGTTTCGACTGGAGAGAGGTTAACTTCTCGGGAATCGCAGTGCTTCGAGGCTTGATTAGGGTTTGAAATAGGATACCGGGGATTTAGGGATTGTAAATATGCTTGTGGGGGTAGAAAGTGTGAAGAAAGGTGAATTTTGGGGTGAAATATGTGAATTTCTCGGAAGCCCTCGCATGCCTTATTTAGGCCGGAGCCTCGGATCCAAAGCTATGCGAGACTGACGCGTGTTCGGACAGGTGGCGAAGGAAGGAGGCTGCTTCGGATAGGTGGCTCGCAGGTGGTGGCTTCGGACTGGACCGGACTTCGGTCCAATGGGAAGAGGGCATGTGTCCGAGGGGGTGTCCGAGGGGTGTCTCATGCGAGGGTGTCGGCTGCTTAGTGGACCTCGGCTGTGGTCCAATCAGAATGCGACACGGTGAACTGCGGTCCAACCAGACGATGACACATGGAGGCCTCGCATGCGAGGTGACGTGGCCGAAGGTCAGCCTTGCGAAATTTCCCGGTTTTCAATATTTCTTGATTTTTGTGCCAAAAACTTGCGAAATCATAACTTTCACATACGAGCTCCGTTTTCGACGTTCTTTATATGCACGCGTAGGTAAAATTATACTCTAGACTTTCGTTTAGACTTCGTCGGCTGATTTTGATTTATTTTTAATTTTATTATTTGTAACAGACCGAGATAGGAAATCCGTTAAAAATTCATAACTTCTTCATCCGACGTCCGTTTTTGTTTGTCTTTTTACCGTTGTACTACTATTGACGAGACCTTCAATTCTCGTTTAGGTTGTGTCGGCTAAAAATCACTCGATCTTTATTTCGAGTTTTTAGCTGTACACTACTATACTGAAAACTTAGAAAAATCGTAACTTCCTCATATGAAGTCAGATTTTGACGTTCTTTTTATGAAAGTTCTCGGTTTAACATAAACTATAACTTTCATTTAGATTGTTAAGGCTAAAAAGCCTTTTATTGAAAATTCAGTTTTTACACTGAGCAGTGTTTTGCCGGTTTTGTCGCGGATCTTCGATTGGTCATAACTTCTTTATTATAACTCGGATTTTAGTGTTCTTTATGTTTTTGAAAACCTTGTTACAATCTCTATCACTTGGTTCATCCTAATCGAGATTGTTTAATAATTTATTTTTGAGGGTCAATTATGTAAATATACACAGTATGCTAAAATTTCTCTTTATTATTTTAAAAAGAAATACAAATTGACCTACATTATTACATAGGTTTGAAATAACGGTTTGTTACAAAGAGTCACGCAGACATCTAGCACCCTAACATATAAACCATGGGCCGACATTGGTGTCTTCGACCCGCTAAACGCAATGAGGAAACTCACTTCAGACTACTGAATCTCACAGATAAATCTCTGACTGCTGGGCCGCTAAAATCCCCGCGCTATAATCACAAAATATCATCCAATTAATAATTGGATCCCGAATCACACTAAGAGTCCAAACTAGGGTAAAAGACCTTTTTACCCTTTACCCAACTTGGCCCAAGGCCAAGGCCCAATCCAACTTTCCAAAAAGCCCAAATTCCAAAATAATAATCCAAAGTCTAAATATGGTCCAATTTTCCAAATTGGGCCCAAATCCCTTCATGTGCCTTCAATCAAAAGGTCTAACAAAATAGCATCAACCCAAAATAGAATTCTGATGGCCCAACAAGGCCAAAAACATCTAGAGTCCAAACATGACCCAAGCCGAGAAGCCCAAACTTCCGAAGCCCATCTGCTGAGTATGTTGGGCGTACTCAGCTCGTACGCTTAGCGTACATGATCTGGGGCTATTACGTGCAACATACCAGCTTGTACACCCAACGTACTCCCCAGTTGGCCAACCCTCATCAAAAGTGCTTAATCCATTCAGCCCCTAGCCCATACTTCTCAGATCTTAACCCAAATGATGACTTATCACGTAAATGTTGCAACTTTACATGCATGCATGGCTTAATGGGGTTCTAGATCTCAAAAGAGATTAACAAATGACTTATGACATGCATGAGTCCAAAATCATCATAAAGTTTGCATCTTTATACTTAAGGAACCCTTAATATGCCTAGATCTACAAGGATAACTGTATAAACGACCTTAGTTCACAAGCACCAACCAAAAGCGACCAAAATAGCCAAACAAGCCAAGGAGTAGATCTATGAAATGAGTTAGCATGCTATGAAATTTATACCTCAAAAGCCACGAAATGAAGATGCTAAAGCTGGATCTCTAAGCTCCTCTCCAAGGGTTGAGTCTTCAATCTTCTCCTTCCTCTCCAAGATGCACAAAACACACCAAAAATGATTCACAAGAGCTCAAAGGCACCACACAAGGCTAAGGGACGAAATTAGGGTTTTGAAGATATAGAGGATGGTTAAAGAAGGTTAAATGAGGCTATCATATGGCTTATATAGGGTAAAAACCCTAAAATTAGGGTTTCTTTATCCTTCTCGTACGCCATGCGTACTCCACATACGCCTAACGTACGTAGACTGAACCCACGATCCAGCATGCAGTAGTACATCCACGTACTCCAACTTTCCTGAAGTTGGCAATGCTTGCCCCTAGGGACCAATTTTGCAAAACATTAACACCCCCAAGGTCCAAACTGAAAAGTGCATTGAATTTGGATTTACAGGACTTTTCTATTGCTCAACTCTTTTCTTTCTTACTCCAGATCCCTTTAGATGTGACATAATTGGTGGATTTGGTACTTACTCAACAACTTTAAAAAACTTCAGATTTTTATCAGAAGGCTCTATTTCCAGATTTTGATTCTTTTTTTATTTTCTGGTCTTCTTCTCATCAACCACCTCCTCTTCCCCAACATTTCTCATTTTCAACTTTTTGGGTTTGTTTTCTTTTTTCTGATCTTTTGAACAACAACCAACTTCATGTCCCTAAGCTTGTCTTTTTCTGTCAGCTTCGTATCAACACCTTTATCAGAAATCATATATTCCTTCACCTCCCCAAGCTTACTTCGTTTCAACTCCTTTGATGCATCATCAGATAATTTCATGTCTAAAAATAAATCTTGCATAAAATCATCAGAAAACTCACAGCAATCCTCAGACAAAGAACCGCCGGTACCCAGAAAATTAACATAAATATTATCAGAAGGAGTTTCATCTTCATTTATTTTAAAATTCACAATATCCCCATCAAACTCCATTGAAAGTGTGCCATTAAAAATATCAATTTTAGTTTTTTTTTTCCAGTTTTTATGAATGACCTTCCTAAAATGAGTGGGTTTTTACAAAAAATGTCCTCATCGCCCATGTCCAAGATGTAAAAATCAGCGGGAAAAGTTAATTCATTCACTTGGACAAGAACATCCTCCAATACACTTTTTGGATGTACCGTTGAGTGATCATCAAACTAAATGATGGTCCTGGTCTTTTCTAAAGATCCCAATTTTAACTTTTCAAAAATAGAAAGTGAGAGGACATTGACTGAAACACCTAAGTCTATCATGGCTTATGGAAAAGTAAGGTTTCCCTATTTACAAGGAATCGAGAAAATTCTCAGATTCTTGCACTTTGGGGGCAAACCTTTTTACAAAATCACAGAAATGTTTTCGCCAACTTTTATTGTTTCGTTTATTTTCAGCTTTTTCTTAGAAACACATACGTCTTTTAAAAATTTAGCATAACAAGGAACTTGTTTAATAACATCTAAAAGTGGGATATTTACCTCCACCTTCCAAAAGGTGTCCATGATCTTCTCGTCCCCTCGCTTGCGTTTTGTGCTCCTCAGTCTAGACGAGAATGGCAGCATCGACTTGTACTCTTTCAGAACTAGATTAAGTTGCTTGGGAGTTTCTTTATCTTCATCTCTTTCAACTCCTTTTTCACCCAACACTTCTTCAGATTATTTTTCAGCCTCCTCTTCTGGTTCAGATCTGCTTAGGCCTTAATAACTCTTCCCACTCCTCAAAGAAATCGCGCTCACATTATGTTTCCGTTTATTTTAAGTTTGCTATAGTAACTTTCCCTGAGATTCCAGCCGAGCCATAGAAGTGGCGAGTTGAGACACCTATTATTCCATATTTTTTATGCTCGCTCTGGTTTTGTTCTGGAACGCGCGAGTGCTGGTGTCTAAGCTTTTAACAATATCTTCCAATGCCACACTGGAGCTGCCAGATTGCTGATTTGAAGGCTGCTGGAAATTCTGATTCAGATAATTTTGTTGTTGCTGATATGGAAATCTTGATGTTGATTTTGCAAATAATTTTGCTACTGGAAACCAGGAGGATGCTGAAATTGATGTTTTTGCTGATAAATATTATTCTGATAATAATTTAGAGGCTGATTAAATTTTTTCTGTTGCTGGTATCCTCCGACAACTTTTACTGGAGCAACATCCTCTTGCAGTAGTGGACACATATCAGTTGGATCTTCGGTCTTTAGGCATATTCCACACTGTTTCTTCGCAGTTACTTTTTCTTTTTTCAGTAACAACTCCGTTTTTTTTAATTCTGAAATCGGAGGCTCAAGGTGAGCAATGATGATCTCTTTTACTCCTCTTGGATGACCTGGGTACCATTCTTCATAATTTGAAGAATGTTTTGATTCGATCGCCAAATTTTCTATTAATGCCCAGATTTCAGTTGGCGTCATATCTGAAAGTGAACCTTCGCTCGAAGCATTGATCAGTCACCTCTCCATAGGTGTTAAGCCTTCACAAAAGCACTGGTAAAGCTGATTATCACTTACCCGGTGTTGCGGGCATCAAACCAGTAACTTCTTGAAGCGCTCCCAGTAGGTGTGAAGAGCATTTCTTTTTCCTTGCTTTATTCCGAGTATTTCCCTGTGAAGATTTGAAACTTTTGCTCTGGGAAATATTTTTCCAGAAAACATTTTGCAGCTCGTTCCATGTGGTAATAGATCCAGAAGGGAGATCATATATCCATTCTTTTGCTGCATCATAGACTAAAAAAGGGAATTCCCTTAACTTGTTCTGGTCTTCTGTAATAGCATGTGGCTTCACCCCAGAGCAGACAACATGGAACTCCTTGAGAAAATTTTGCGGGTCTTCGTTCTCAAGGAGTTAGAAAATGGGGAGGAGATGGATTATTCCATACTTCAATTCGAAGTTACGAGCTTCTGGAAAAATGATACATAGAGGATGTTGTGTAACCTCTTGTGTTGCCATTCTCTGAGAGTTTTCTCCTGATCGTCTCCTGTTCCAATCATGGCTGATTTTTTAGAATCTGAATCAGACAATTCGATGTTCTCAGATTTAACTGAGGGTGTTGGTGAGTATTTTTTGTATGGGTTGTGGGAAGGTGAGGATGGTGGTGGTTTTAGGGATAATGAAAAATTAGGTTCAGGTTCGTTCCACAAGGGACTGCCTTGTGGTGTGGTGATTTCTAGGGCTAGAGAAGATTTTGAACCAAAGAAACTGTTACAGGTCAAGATCCTGAACCCTATCTAGGATCCCGAATCTTAAACGATTTTAAGGATCCCGAAACATACACCATGATCCTGATTAATATCATTATTTCCTAACAAGATTAACGACTAATTTTCTTGTTAATTCTTTGTTTGTGCATAAATGGTCAACAAAAGATTCATCTATTCCGAATAATTATTTTGAACTGGCTTATGACCCAAAAATAGCAAGTCAAAGCAACGTGCAAATACTTATTCAAGAGGATCCCGGGAATATCAGACTTCTAGTTATTTAGATTAGACTATAAATACACATGTATAATTCACACTACACACACCTAGAGCCACTAAAACACTTGTATTGGTACTCATATCTGTAACTTGCATTCAAATCAATAAAATCAAACAAGGGAGGTGATCATTATCACCTCCCAAGGTTATATGTCAGATATCCTACCAAGGATCAAGGGCTTTCCTTGTAAACCACTCATGTCATTTTGATCTCAATTCGATACTCATAATAGCTACAACACCACAACGTCTTATACAATTTGGTTAATTTTCACTTGATTGATTTTTGACTAAAAAAAATTGGCACCCACCGTGTGGCTGTGGTGTTCATAATCCTCGAAAATCATCTCTACACAACCAACCCTATCTTCTTCATCTATTCCTCCTATTTCTTTGAAAAATATTCCACCACCTCCTAGTGGACCCCCTGGTAAAAGGAAAAACTTTGATGCATCGAAGAAGAGAACTTATGCAATTATTAGCCATGGGAATCCAAGATCTATTGGGCCCCAAGATCCTCTTGCTTTGATCTCTAACAATGAACTCTTCTCCATGATGAAGAGGTTGACGCAGCAGGTGACTCAACAACAGGAAGAGAACATAACAGGGCTCCAGAGGTGGAAAGGGTAAGGGCAGAGATCCGTAAACCCCAAGAGGCGACACCCTCTATCTTGAAACCCAAGATCCTGAATTTGGATAACATAGGATCCTTAGGGAAATGTCCAAAGACTACAGCTCCAACATCTGTTGCTACCCCAACCGGGGGCGCAATCCCAAACAGCCGAACTCCTGTAATCCAGGATCTTGACGAAACTTTCAATACCCCTAATAACAAAAATACTAGTAACTTATTTGAAAGTAACACTTTTAATACTAATATGTGAATCTTGATGCATGAATAAGTCTAGTCATGGCCAAAGAACTTCAGCAACCATGAAAGATGATCTCGAGCGTACCAGGGGCGGTTCAACCTATATCAAAAGTATCCCCCACCAGTCATAGGATCTCAAGATTTATTCCCTTGATAACTGACACTGAAGTCCCAAAGCGCTTCCAAATTCCCAGCATGAAGCCTTACAATGGAACCACGGATCCTGAGGAACACATAACACAATATAGAGAAAGAATGGAAATCATCCCCATTCCATCACACTTAAAAGAAGCCTGTTTATGCAAGGGTTTTGGCTCGACTCTTACAGGATCATCCTTGAAATGGCTTCTTAATGTTCTTCCTTACTCTATTACTTCTTTTAATCACTTAGTTAATCTTTTCAATAATTATTTTTCTTGTAGCAGGATATTCGAAAGGATCACTAGTGATCTTTATCGAGTGGTCCAGGATCCTAAAGAATCCCTTAGGGAATTTGTAAGCAGGTTTGGTAGGGAAGCATTGAACATGCCAAACATTGACATGTCCACTGTCATAGAAGCCTTCAAATTGGGCCTGAATAAGGATTCTCCATTCTACGAAGATCTTGTGATGACTCCATACAAGCGAATGGATGAATTTAGAAGTAGAGCAGTGAGATTCATCAGATTAGAAGAAGACAAAGAAATATAAAATAGGGCCAACACGCTAAATTCCTATGATAACTCTAATAGGAAGGTCGAATCCTTGGCCCAAAGATCCTATAAATCAAAACCATCCTCCAAACCTAATAATCATAGGGTTAATGCCCTTGACGATGAAGGGGAGGAAGACGAATTTCCCAAAATCACTGATTATTGCTTTTTTGTGGATGTTTAGGTCTGATCTTCGCTATGCAAGATCTTGGCGACAAAGCCAGGTGGCCAAGGAAAGGAGAGAAATCAAGCAGCTGGAAGGACAAATCTAAGTGGTGCGCATATCATGAAGATTTTGGCCACAACACTAAGGACTATATAGCCCCCACGAAAGACATTAGCTATCACCTGAGCAAAGGATATCTTTAAGAAATCCTATGAAGAATAAAAGAAAGATCCAAGGAAAAAGAGCAATATTTTACGAAGATCCTGGAAAAAACCAAGATCCCTTCCTTAAGACGCCTAGGTAATCATCGTTATTTCTAGAGGATATGACATATGTGGAACTTCTTACTCCGCAGCAAAGAGACACACTAAAGTATCCAAGACGGAAAGAGACGAAAGACCCCGAAAAAACACGTCGATAACAAACGACAAAGAAATCACCTTCTATGAACAAGATAGGGAAAACTGTTGGGTTATGAGCATTCTAACACTCCTAAGTGTACATGCAACCCTAAATACCTTGGATCTATGTTTTCTCTATTATACATACAATTTTGAACATCCAAGGTATTATCCTAATCTAGCATACAAAATAATAAATATAACAAGATAGAATACATACCTCTTTGATGTAGAATGTCTTCATGAAGCTTGAGTGCCTAGTGCCCCAAGTGTGACACCTTAAATGGTTCACACAACACCAAATACACTTGGAATAACTTGAGAGAAACTTGAACACTCATTGAAATCATCTAGCCCTCACACTCACACATTAGTGCACGATTTCTTGAGCCATGGGATTCTTTTATATGGTGGCTATTAGGGTTACACCATGTAACTCATAACTTTACCCATTCCTTATGCTCCATGGATTTTAACCTCCATGGAGTATCCATGGGTCACCCCATGGACTTAGTCCAACATAAGGAATCTTGGATCACAAGCCCACATATATAAGAATGAATGATTTACACAATCAACCCATATATTTAATTAGTCTCCTTTTGATCACTTAATTAATTCTTGATCAATACTAATTAAATAACCTTATTAATATATTAGAACTTATAATATATTAACCAACCTTAAGTGTTATTTCTCTCATTATAGTCTATCCAAATGCATGATGCCATGCAACCCAAATGGACCATGCCGGGTCGGGTCAAGTCTTACCAATTATAGTTATGGACTTAGACATTAATCAACAGTCTCCCACTTGGATAAGTCTAAAACTATTATTGCGTATGACTTCAGGAACCGATCAGCAATCGTAGCTCTCAAAAGCTTCTGTCGAACTCTGACCTTGTCGATGAACTCTGACCTTTGTCAATGACTTGTCCATTAGATAAGGGATCATATATTCCTCCATTCTAGATATCATATGGACTGAGACATGGATTATAATTATTCTCTCTGTCCATTCGTTGTTTCCCGATTTCCGATTCATGATGACTGACTGATTGAACAAATCAAATCAGTCCTGGCTTGGCCAAGCACTCACATGTATCATCTTTAAATCATCGAGGGGCCCACATATATCGCTTTTATCGCGAAGGTAAAAGGAATGGATAAACTTCGACTCATATGGCTTGTTCTACTACTTGTTGAATCATACACAAAGGCACGTTTTATAACATCGAGTTACCAATGCGTTTTCGTGCAATCAATGTATAACCAACTCATAGTAACAACTCATATCTCTAGGTTTGAAGAATATAAGATATTATCGTCTCATGATCACTCGTGATAAAATCCATGAAGTGATTCAAATGAGCGCGGGTTGAATCCAATACTCAGAACTTATGAGCACTCATGAGTGTTGTAGCACCACTTTGTCCACCAACTTGGACCTCTACAAACCAACCGATGACAGTCTTGATTCATATCTACTTCCAACATATGACCGACTGTGGATGGTTTGAATAACTTAATCATTCAGGAAGTCAAAACATGCAAAGTGAAACACAAGAATAAATGAATCAAATATGGTATCAAACCCTATGAATATAAATAAACACTTTTATTTATCACCATACTGATTACTCATTATTCATTGTTTCGGTTTTATCAACTTTATACTTGAATTTAAAACAAACTTGTCCCATGCTCCAAGCATGTACACTATGTTTTCTAAACACTAGTCATGCCATACACCAAGTATGCATACTATGTTTGTCTATGATCTTTACTTTGTAAAATAGATCAATTGAACATCACTCCAATGATCCTCTTTTCACAGTCCCAAATCCTTACTGCAAATGCAAGAATTCCAAATTCATGCCATTTACTGAAATCTGTTAGATTCTAAACTTATATGCATTGATCCTCTTAATGATTATGCACGAAGTCAGAAAGACTTGACAACAATCATTACAGAGCATTCCAAAGGAGATCAGCTCCTTGGAAATATCCTTCTTTCATTAAGTTTCCTAATCTTACACAGATTGAATAATTTCTAACTTTGAAACATTTCCATATTCCATTTTGACTATCACTTGTGAACAAGAGTTACCTCCTTACAGATTATGTCAATATGGTCCTTCCAGAATTAACATTATACTTCCAGCTGTCCTTGAGCAACCAATCTTTGGTAAACCTTAGATTGTCCTCGACAATTGCTTAATCATTTTAGTCATATCCAATTCTAGACCTTTTCCCTTCATAATGCCCCAGACATTTGGAAAATTTTAGAAAGGATGAATATAGCACATGTAATCGATCCTATATCCGAAGCATATGGGACACGATTCATGATGTCTCACATAAAGACTAAACCAGTCTTTTGCTATAATATTTCCATTTCAATTTGCCAAGTTCTCAAAATTCAGATTATGAAAAGGGATGTCGTAATCATAATCGAATTTTAGAACGCAAATAATGGACCCATATATAGAATTTCCTTATGTTGAGCCATTCCAACATGAAATTCATATATATATATCCTTGATTAAATACGATTAAAATCTCAATCTAAGCTTTTAGAATTGAAATGAAGTATAATTTCCTCTCCCTTAATTATAGCAAAACAACTTTTTAAACCCCTGCAACCTCACGAATTGAAACTTTTGTTTTCTATAATTGACATTGCTAACTTGCAACCTTTGTCATAATTATCATGCTCCCACTAACATGATGATTATTAGCATAACACTTATGCTCCCACTAGCTTTGACATGTACTCAGAAATCAGCTGACTTTCTTACCAAAGTTCAGATTTCTGATACTAGATTGTTTTGATAAAACTTTATCAAAATCATACACCTCTCTTAGATAGCTCACATGTGTGTCTAAACAATTTTAGAACTATGAAAAGGGATGCCGTAATCATAGTCTCAATTGTTTAGACCTTTGCCACTTCACAAGTCCATGTTAGTGTGCCGGTAAACCACACACGCTCCACTAACGACTTTGAGAATGCAAATATCACAATTGCTATCTAGCTAAAATCTACTTAGTGAAAGTGTTTCCTCACCATCATTTTCATGAATCGGAGAGAAACCTTATGACACTTAGATTTAATAGTGTATGTGTTCTTATCCATGTGAATTTGTCAAAACCATAATCACAAGACAAGGTTAGTGACAAATCCAAACTCATATTGATTAACCTTGTGCAATCTTAAATTCTTGCCATTTGGCAGCTCAGGTGCCTGCCATTGCTTCCAAGTAGTTGTGCAACCAATTGAGAACTCTCAGAACTCCTATGCAAAGCCAACTTGAATAGGCACAAAAATTTCAACATGATAGGTTATAAACCTCAAGTCGTGTGCTAGTGAAGGACTTTAGGTTTTATTCTTGATTAAGTCTTGAAACTTTCAAGAGCTTTAAGACTCCCACTGTCCTCTTGACATATAAGAATCCCCTTGTCAAATATTCAAGAGATAGTGCGGATTCTTTATCAAGACTAACACTTTGCACAATTGGCCTAAGTTGGTCTCTGTTTTATCCAAAACATCACAACTTACCAATTTCAAATGTACAAGAGTAGATAACCTTTTACTCTTACATTTGACTAGTGTTAACAAACCCTCTTTAAGATATGTCACTCAAGTTACAATCTTGGAGTATGACTCTAAGAATTGTTTTGGAACGAAGTATGACTCATCTTTTTGATTTAACCATTTCAACAATTCATGACTCCTCTTCTTAGTCATAAGAATGCACTAAGATGACTTTAGAGGCTCAATTGTGATATGGTATCTTAATCATTAAGATGATCATAAACATGATACTAAAGTACTCTCCCATCTTTTCAGATTTGAGAAACTTTTATCTTTCTGCCATACTTTGATTCTTCTTATTCGTTCTGTCTCACATTGAAACTTCTCCAATGCTACAGACTTATACTTAAACTTATAAGTATAACCATATTTACTGAACTTAAGTAAATCATGACGAATAGTCTTCTTGATCTTTTGTGGTGGACTTGACCAGTGCACAAGAATGTGTACTCGATCCCTTAGTCCTTTCCTTATTCACATAAGGAATTAGTCTTAATTTTCCAAGCTGAAAGTTCTCATTCATCATACTATACAACTTGCATGATTCCAAGTTTCGGTCCAATTGAACCTTGGGTGATGAGAATCTTTCCTTATTTGGTAATATTAGACACTACCACAACCGAAAGAATCAAATCCATTTTTCCAATATTGCTATCAATGGAATCTTATAAGCAACAACTTTTCACAAATGCCATTGTAAGGATACTTAAAATAAATAAAATCAAAACCTTTTTCTTTTATTTTAAAACTTTGCGGAAAAACTTATCCTTACAATCCATATGAAAACCTTGTTGTTATCTATTCCTAAGCAATATAAATATCATAACTCTTAAGTAATAGCCAAAATTCTGATCACTGAACCATGCGATTGAAATCCATCTTCGCGATCAGAATCAGCATGTACTTAATAGAGTTAGACAATGGACTTTACCTGAAGTAGAGCCAAACTTATTGACTTTAACATCCTTAGGTAAATTTGGCAGCTTCATAACCAATGCCCCTTCCTTTGGCAATAGTTACCTATGGACCCTTGATAATGGGACTATCTCAGACTTCGTCTCTCTCTTTACCATTGGGTCAACCGAGTTGACTATCGCCGATCCCTTTCCATTGGGAAGAGAGAGCTTTACTGGATATCCAATGTCATCATTGTCAATGTCCATAGCGTTTTAGGAAGTTGATCTTAGCAAATAGATAAGATCATTAAGGGTCTTGTCTTAGTCTGTTTCATAGGATTCCCAAAAGAACTCACTATGTGACTTAGAAAGTAGTTGAGCCACCAACTTTCTCAAGACTTTGACACCCAACTCTCCCGGCTTGTCAATATGTGACTACATCTCCAAGATGTGATCACACCTAGACCTTGCCTTGCCAATAGGGCTTGAGCGACCTTAAACTTTTTAGGAACTTGTGGGTTAGGGAGAATAAGTGGAGGAGGTGAAAGAAGTATGATATCCATGGGACATCATCTTCATTTAGGAAAGCTTGTTTCAAGAGATTTAGGAAGATCATAAATGTCTAGACCAGACATCTTTTTGGGAGATATTCAAGATAGTTGATTTAAAGTCCTTAATATGACACCCAATATGAAATATTAAGGCTAGGACCCAACAAACTATTTTATAACTTAGAAGAGGGATGCCGTAATCCAAGCTATAAAATATTTGAAGGTAGGTGAATGACGATTCACCAATTTCCACCATGAAAAACGAAATAATTTATTAGGTTTTAATTGGATTTGAAAGTCCTAGATCTTTAAGATTCATTGAACTGTTCAAAGGCATGTTTCAATCTCGAGTGTGCCCTTCAGGTTTTGTGACTGGGATGTCGAGGATCACAAAACAAGGTGTGAATAACCATGCAAATATACTTGGTACCCTTAATATTTACCCCTTAATCAGTGTGCCGGTTAACCACACACGCTCCACCGATACTATGATAAATATTCAGTTACCCTTTGCCTACCTTGTTTAGTCCAGGTTAGTGTGCCGGTTAACCACACACGCTCCACTAACGACTTAAGCAAAGTGCAAAGTGTAATTTCATGGGTTAGCACCAAATTCATATTTTCCTAAGTAACTAAGATTGGGTATTAATAAGAGTTTAGTTACTTAGTATTTATCATTAATACTTTTTATGAAAGGAGAATTATAGTCCTTGTCCTACCCGTTCGGCTAACGACCCTCCACCAGTCAAGGAAGCGGTGGGTGAGAGTGGACACCCATTAAACTGCCATTTTATAGGCAGTAACCTTATACCCCCTTATAGACCGGCTTCGTGAATGAGGCCTACTAACGGTAAGACTGAATTTACTCTTATACATATATATAAATATTATTAACTTATAATATTATAAAGTATAAGGGTTGAATTTTAACTTTTAAAATTCTAAGGGCTAACTTGGAATTAAAGTATTCATAAGTGAAAACTTTTCAAATTCCAAAACTTGAGGGCAGGTTTTGAAACTATTCAAAACTAATTAATTCCATAACTTATGAGTTTAAAGTAGTTTTAATTAAAAAAAAAACTCTTCAAGTTCCATAACTTGAGGACAAGTTATGAAAGACTTTAAACTAATTAATAAAAAAAATAACTTTTTTTATTGTAACTTATGGAACTAATTAAGTTTACACTTTTTTTTTAATTTAATGAAGAGACTCTTGAACCTCCATAACTTGAGGACAAGTTATGGAGTCATAAAACCATTTAATTAGAACTAGACTCTTCATTTTGTAACCTTTGCCAACTTTTATGAGTTTTATGATTCTTAAATGTGACTTTTCATATAACTTGAGGACAAGTTACAAAAACACACTTTGGAATCAACTCTTAGATTAAAATGGATTGAAAACAACTATTTCACACAACTTTTCTATTAATCTAAGAACATCATAAGAACAAGATAATTCAAATCATCAATCTTCAAAAAAATTAGCATGAACATACAAACTAATACAAATCTTGAAATTATGACAATTATCTTAGAAATTGGATTAGCATGAACATTACCACATCAAAAACAAGTTTATAAGTCAAAAAACATCTTAGGGTAATGTTCCTAGTCCAATTCCAGCCAAAACAATCAAATATATGCATCCAACTCGATTTTTCAGCTACTTTTGCAAGTATAACAAGAAAACAAGAAAACAAGCCTAGGCTCTGATACCACTGTTGGGTTATGAGCATTCTAACACTCCTAAGTGTACATGCAACCCTAAATACCTTGGATCTATGTTTTCTCTATTATACATACAATTTTAAACATCCAAGGTATTATCCTAATCTAGCATACAAAATAATAAATATAACAAGATAGAATACATACCTCTTTGATGTAGAATGTCTTCATGAAGCTTGAGTGCCTAGTGCCCCAAGTGTGACACCTCAAATGGTTCACACAACACCAAATACACTTGGAATAACTTGAGAGAAACTTGAACACTCCTTGAAATCATCTAGCCCTCACACTCACACATTAGTGCACGATTTCTTGAGCCATGGGATTCTTTTATATGGTGGCTATTAGGGTTACACCATGTAACTGATAACTTTACCCATTCCTTATGATCCATGGATTTTAACCTCCTTGGAGTATCCATGGGTCACCCCATGGACTTAGTCGAACATAAGGAATCTTGGATCACAAGCCCACATATATAAGAATGAATGATTTACACAATCAACCCATATATTTAATTAGTCTCCTTTTGATCACTTAATTAATTCCAAATTAATTCTTGATCAATACTAATTAAATAACCTTATTAATATATTAGAACTTATAATATATTAACCAACCTTAAGTGTTATTTCTCTCATTATAGTCTATCCAAATGCATGATGCCATGCAACCCAAATGGACCATGCCGGGTCGGGTCAAGTCTTACCAATTATAGTTATGGACTTAGACATTAATCCAACAAAAACATCCAGGATCCTCATCATGATGGATTGGTGATAACCATTTACATCGCCAATCATTTTGTTAGAAGGATCTTGGTAGATGGAGGATCCTCAGTGAACATCATACTTTTAGATGCTCTAGCCAAGATGAACATCCCAAAATCCAAAATAATCAAAAGATCCTTAGTACTAATAGGATTCAGCGGGGAAACGAAACACACCATTGGAGAAATCAAGCTACCCATCTACACCGAGGGGGTAAATTCTATGAAAAGTTTTTGTGTTATTGATGCTTTGTCTTCGTACAATGTTATATTAGATAGACCCTCGATCCATGACATGAAAGTAGTCCCATCAACATACCATCAGTGTATCAAGATGCCTACCCCATAGGGGACAACGAAGATCATCGGTGATCAACAAGAATCTAAAGAATGCCATAAGGCCTCGATGAAATCTGCCACGGTACATGACAAGCACAATAATTAAAGCAAAGGGCACGAGACGTGCTAGAAGCAAAAGAACAAGACATAAAAGAAGTGCCCTTGAACCTTGAGGATCCTAAGGCCAAGGTCTTCATATGATCCTCAATACCAGAAGAAATCAAACAAGACCTTGTGAAGTTCATACAACACAGAAGAAAAACCTTCGCATGGAAACACGAAGATATGGCAGGTATAGATAAATAAATTATAACTTACAAACTCAATATAGATCCTTCTTTCAGGCCTATACATCAAAAAAGAAGGAAGTTTGCACCCGAGAGGAACCAAATCATCCAAGAAGAAGTTGAAATTTTTTTCAAGACGGGAATGATTAAAGAAGTAAAGTTTCCAAGATGGTTAGCCAATGCGGTGGTGGTACAAAAGAAGAATGGAAAATAGAGGCTGTATGTGGATTACACGAATCTCAATAAGGCTTTCCCTAAGGATCCTTTTCCTTTGCCACACATAGACTCCATGGCAGATGCTAACATTCATAGACGCCTCAGCCAGATTCCAACAAATACAAATGGAACCATCCAATCAAGAGGATACTGCCTTCATAACCTCTTCATGTATATAGTGCTATATTGCTATGCCTTTTGGTCTAAAAAACGCAGGTGCAACATATCAAAGATTGGTAAATCGAATGTTCAAGAACAATCTGGGGGACACCATGGAAGTCTACATTGATGAAATGGAGGTCAAATTTAAAAGAGCTTAAGATCACCTCAAGGATCTTGCAGAAGCCTTAGAGATATTAGACGAATACAACATGAACTTGAATCCATCCAAAAGTCACTTTGGAATGAAGGCATGCAAGTCCCTTGGTTACATGGTCACTAAGAGGGGGATAGAAGCGAGTCCTAAACAGATCAAATCCATAATAGATCTAAGATCCCCAACTTCGACCAAATATATCCAGAGGTTGACTGGAAGAGTAGCAACTCTAAACATGTTCATTTCAAGATCCTCAGAAAGGTACAAACCTTTATATGATATCTTAAAGAAAAATAAGAAGTTTGAATGGAAGAAATAGCATGAAGATGCCTTCCAAGAACTTAAAAATATTTAAGTTCAACACCCTTTTTGGTGAAAACATTAGATGGGGAACCACTCCTCCTATATCTTTCAGTATCTTCAAATGCTATAAGTACAGTCCTAGCCAAGGATCTTGACAGGGAGCAACATCCTATTTACCATGTAAGTAAAAGTCTATTGGATCCTGAAAAAGGTAATTTCATCTCAAAAAACTAATACTTGCATTAGTTACAGCTTCTACCAAATTAAGACACTATTTTGAAACTCATACCATACATGTAAAAACTAACTATCCTATTAAGAATGTTATGAGAAAACCAGAAATGTCAGGAAGAATGGCAAAGTGGTTAGTGAAGCTCTATACATATGACATCATATACGAGCGAAGATCCACGATAAAATCACAAGCCCTGGCAGATTTTATGGCTGAATTTTGTGATGATCTACATGCGAAAGTAGAATTAGAAACTCGAAAATTTATAGAAGAAGAAAACATGGGAAAATGGATCCTCTTTACAGATGGAGCATCCAAATTTATAGGAAAAGGCCTTGGGATCATACTAAAATTGCCACAGGGGGAAATCCTATCCCACACCATTAGCTGTGAATTCGACGTAACCAACATTGAAGTGAAATATGAAGCACTGATCATGGGGTTACAAATAACCAAGGACCTTCAAATCAAGGATCTTCATGTATATGTTGATTCATTATTAATAAGTAACCATTTTAACGGGTCCTATGCAGTAAAAGGTGAAAGATTAGCATGCTACCTTCAAATACTTAGAACCTTAGCCTCAGAATTTAAAAAATATAGCTTACTCCAAATTCCTAGAGAAGATAATATCAAAGCAGGCGCACTAGCCAACCTAGGATCTTCTCTCAGGATCCCGGCGGAAACCAGGATCTCGATAGTCCACATAATGATCCTGACAATAGAAGATCCAACCAAGAAACGAGAAGACCTCATTACCCATGATCAAGCAACTAGCATTGCAACAATCAAGGATCCTGATATCCAACCCCCTCACCATGATCTCAACACTCAGGATCCTGGAGCAAACATTCAGGATCCACAACAACATTCAAAATCCTAGACCCAACCTATTATAAAATACCTCCAAAATGGTACAATCCCAAAAGAAGAAAAAACGATAGATCATTCGGAATGAGGGTCTCACGCTTTGTGTTGATCCAAGGAGTGTTGTACAAGAAGTCCTTAGCATGCCCATATCTACGGTGCCTAGAGGATCACGAATCTATGGAAGTTTTGAAATACATACATGAAGGGGATTATGGCAACCATACTGGGGGCAGATCCTTATGTTCCAAAGTGTTAAGTACATGATACTACTAGCCGACCATGAAGAAAGATGCCTTCCTACATGCTCAGAATTGTGATGCTTGTCAAAGAGATATAAACATCCTTCATCAACCGGCATAACCTCTGCATCCCATCAGTTCACCTTAGCTATTCATGAAATGGGGAATTGACATAATTGGTAAATTGCCTAAGGCACCAGGAGGAAAGCTTTTCATGCTAGCAATGACGAATTATTTCTCAAAATGGATAGAAGCTAAGGCTTTTGTTTAAGTGAGAGATAAAGAGGTGGTATCATTCATCAAGCGAAACATCCTCACCAGATTTGGGATCCCTGCGGAGATCATATGTGACAATGGATCCCAATTCATAAGCAAAAGAACACGAGACTTTTGCACCAGTTGGAGAATCAAAATGATAATGTCCACCCCAGTTCATCCTCAAGCCAATGGACAAGCAAAGTCTAGTAACAAGATCATAGTCAATAACCGGAAAGGAGATTAGGTGAGAAGAAGGTAAGATAGGCTGAGGAACTTCCTTTCGTGCTATGGGTGGATAGGACCACAACTAAAACGACAACATGCCAAACCCCATATTCCTTAGTATTTGGAGTAGAAGTTATGATCCCAATAGAAGTAGTGATCCCAAATGGAGAGATACCAACTCCAGACTCAAGACAATAACGATAAGATCCTAGTTGAGGATCTTAACACCGTTGACGAAATAAGGGACCTCGCCAAGATCCGCATTGCAGCTTATCAGCAACAGATAGCTAAACCCTACAATAAGAATATTAAGATCTGAAGACTCCAAGTAGGCGATTTGGTTTTAAGAAAGGCATTTCAGAAAACCAAAGATCCTAAAATGGAAAGCTAACGCCTAAATGGGAAGACCCTTATCTCATCGATTAAGAAGCAAGAAAGGGGGCATATTGGCTGACTACTCTAGAAGGGAACCTCTTTCCAATATCATGGAACGATGTGCACCTCAATGCATATTTCTTGTCAGTCAAATTCATAGGATTTCGTTATGACAAGAATAAGGTACACAATTACTCCTTACCTTCATTTTCCTATTTTGATTATTTTTTAAGATCATTACTTAATTAAGCATCATAGGGGCGTTAGCCAAGCTAACTCCCACCGCAAGCTTGATGGCTTTAGAGAACTATAACATCCCTATGGTGCACATACAACCGTAATGCTTTGGATCTAAGTTTTCTCTAGTTATACATGCATTTTTCATTTTCCAAAGCATGAAGCCTAACTAGCATACAACATTGATATTTGAAACATAAAAATGAGTTAGATGATTACCTCTTTGTTGTAGCTTGTACAACTTGGCCTTACAAGAGCTTAGCACCTCAAATGTGATGCCTCAAATAAGTCACAAATCACCAAGAACAAATGGAGGATTATGAGAGAGGTTTAGGAGGCACCAAAATCATTTATACTCTTCTTAGAATACTTGTGTGTCGATTTTAGGGGCTTAGGGGTTACATATATAATGTAAAATTCCAAGGGTCACTTGTAAACCCTAATCCATTCACTTAGGATTTTGATCCAATAATTCATTTTGACTAACACTTCATGGACTCTCACATAAGCTTAGTCCATCACTAATCAATCATGGATCATTAGCCCAAATTATATGTATCACTGATTTACATAATCAGCCCCTGTTAATTTAATCAGTCTCTTTTGATCACTAAATTAATTCCAAATTAATTCTTGATCAATACCAATTAAATAATATGATTTCTTAATTAATATATTATTCTTATAATATATTAATAAATCACAAATACCCTTCTTATCAAATTGCTTTCGTTGAATGCAACCCAAATGGACCATGCTACTATCGGGTCAAGTACATACCAATTATAGTTATGGGCTTAGACACCTAATCCAACAAAGCTAACGTTTGCAATGTGCAGAAACTCAAGGATCCTAGCCAGTACGAATAGAGATTGATCATCTCTCCTCCGATCAAGGATACTTAATCCCATCTAAGGTTTATAGAGTTAATAACCTCTTTCATCCGTGTTTAGTTTTCTACACCTCCCTTGGATGCACGATATCTAACTATCAAATGTGAATAAGGGTATCATTTCACGCTTTAGTAACTTGGAAACCCTCTTATTTTTGAACATATGTTAAGATCCTAAAGTATTAACCTAGGGTTTATAACATTATCATGTTATCTTACGATTTGGGATCATCCCCAGTAAATTCTAGGTTAGGATATTCCCCTGTAAACTCTAAGTCGGGATCTTCCCTAGTAAAATCCTAAGTTGGGACCTTCCCAATAAATCTAAGTTGGGATTTTCCCCAGAAAAATCCAAGTCGAAATCTTTCCCAATAAAATACCCTAGTAGGGAAATTCTGTTGGATTAATGTCTAAGTCCATAACTATATTTGGTATGTACTTGACCCGACCCAGCATGGTCCATTTGGGTTGCACTTCACCGGCACAATTTATATGGATAGTCTTTTGAGAATAGTATAGTTATGATTTATATTAATATATTATAAGTTCTAATATATTAATATGGAATCATATTATTTAATTAGTATTGATCAAGAATTAATTTAGAATTAATTAAGTGATAAAAAAGAACTAATTAAATATGGACTCTTATATATATGGAATGGGCCAAGTTCATTTAGGTTGGGCTAAGCTTTCATGGATGGTCCATGGAGCTTTTAACCCATGGATCCTATGTAAATGAAAGGTCATGGGTATTAGGGTTTACATAGATGTAACCCTAATCCTCCATAATATATAAAGGGGTCCTTGGCTCACAAAATTGTCACAAGTGTGTGAAAATAAGAGTGGGCCGATTTTAGTGTGCATACATACTCTCTCAAGTTCTTCCAAGGTGTTGTGGTGATTTATGATTCCATTTGAGGCTTCCACACTATTGGGGCTAAGCTCTTAAAGTTTGAAGACATCAAGCTATATCAAAAGGTATGTCATCTAACTAGAACTTTGTAGTATAGGTGCTTCATAATATGCTTGTTAGGATGAAACCTTGGAATAGTTAATATTTGCATGTATAATAGAGAAAACATAGATCCAAGGTTTATAGGGTTGCATGTACACCATAGGAGTGTTAGAATGCTCAAAACCCAACAGTGGTATCAGAGCCATGGGTTGTTTTCTATTATATTTGATGCAAATGTATTTTTTTTCCAAGTTGAAGGAAAAAAAAAAAGAAAAAAAAACATGAAGTTTGTCAAATTTTATGATAATTACTTGATTTTATGAAAAACTAATTATTTATAAAATTTGAGTCACTTTACTACAACAGTTGAATTAGGTCAAATTTAGTAAAAGATAAAATGATATGATTATTTTATTAGTTTTAAAAGTTTGATCTAAATGTTTTAAGGAGTTACATATTTTGTTATAAAATTTTGGAGCTCAAAAGTTTTTTTTAAAGTTGTGATCTTAAGGGTTTTTGAAACTTCCATAAGTTATGGATATGTAAGTTTTTTTTTAAAAAAAAAAAATTTGATTCAAAGTTTTTATGGAATTACAAAATTTGGTGTTAATGTTTTAAAGAATTCCATAACTTGTTCTTAAGTTATGGAACATGGAAAGTTTCATCATAAAACATCATTAATTCCATAAGTTATGGAATCCAAAGGTTTTCATGAATTACAAAACTTTCCCTCAAGTTTTGGAATTTGAGAAAAGTTTTTTATGAAAAAAAGAATTGAATTTTAAAACTCTTGGGTTCATAACTTAAACAATTAATTAAATGGTTTTAATTTTGAGTTTAATAATTGGAATTATGATGTTTTGTTGAATAGTTCAAATTAACTCTTATGGACTTTATTAATAGTTAATTAAAGCGTTTAATTAAAAGAGTATTATTAATCCATAAATATATGGTTTGAGTTTAATTAAATTAAAAGTCTAGTTTAATTAATAGATTAAACCACCAAGTATTTTAAATGTCTAAAACACACCCTTATACTATTATAATATTAAAATTTTAATATATTATATGTATAAGAGCTAGTCGTTTTACCATTAGTAGGCCTCATTCACGAAGCCGGTCTATAAGGGGGGTATAAGGTTATTGCCTATAAAATGGCAGTTTAATGGGTGTCCACTCTCACTCACCGCTTCCTTGACCGACGGAGGGTCGTTAGCCGAACAGGTAGGACAAGGACTATAATTCTCCCTTCATTATAAGTATAATGATAAATACTAAGTAACTAAACACTTATAAATTCTCAATCTTAGTTACTTAGGAAAATGTGAATAAGGTGCTAATCCATGAAATTACACTTTGCACTTTGTTTAAGCTGTTAGTGGAGCGTGTGTGGTTAACCGGCACACTAACCTGGACTTAACAAGGTAGGCAAAGGGTAACTTAATGTTTATCATAGTATCGTTGGAGCGTGTGTGGTTAACCGGCACATCGATTGAGGGGTAAATATTAAGGGTACCAAGTATATTTGCATGGTTACTTCACACCTTGTTTTGTGATCCTCGGCATCCCAGTCACAAAACATGAAGGGCACACTCGAGATTGAAACATGCCATTGAAAAGTTCAATGAATCTCAAAAGAATCTAGGAGTTTCAAAACCAATTAAAACCTAATAATACATTTTGTTTATCTTGGTGGAAATTGGTGAATCGTCATTCACCTACCTTCAAATATTTTATAACTTGGATTACGGCATCCCTCTTCCAAGTTATAAAATAGTTTGTTGGGTCCTAGCCTTAATATATCATATTGGGTGTTATATTAAGGACTTAAATCAACTTTACGTGAATTTCTCCCATTGTTGATGTCTGGTTTAGACAACAATGATCTTCCCAAACCAAGCTTTCCTAATGAATATGACTTCCCGAGTTTGGCTCATGGAAGTCATACTTCTCTTCCTCCACCTCCTCCAATTATTCTCCCTAACCCACAAGTTCAAGGTCACTCAAGCCCTAATAGCAAGCAAGGTCTATGTGTGATCACATCTTAGAGATGAAGTCACATATTGACAAGCCGGGAGAGTTGGGTGTCAAAGTCTTGAGAAAGTTGGATGTTCAATCACTTTCTAAGTCACATAGTGAGTTCCTTTGGGACTACTATGAAACAGACTATGACATGAACCTTAATGATCATATCTATTTGCTTGGTGCTGTTGAATCAGCAATGATTTGGAACGATAGTAAAGCAAATTTGATTAGAAGATCAACTTCCAAAAAAATTTATGGACAGTGACAATGGTGACACTGGAAATCCAGAAAAAGCATTCTCTTCCCAATGGAAAGGGATTGGCCATAGTCAACCCGGTTGACCAAATGGTAAAGAGAAAGGCTAAGTCTGAGATAGTCCCATTACCAAAGGGTCCATATGTTTATTTTGCCAAAGGAAGGGGCGTTGATTGCAAAGCTACCAAATTTACCTAAGGATGTTAAAGTCAATAAGTTTGACTCTACATCAGGTAGAGCCCATTATCTAACTCTGTTAAGTTCTATTATGAGATCCTTATTACATGATGTGACTGGGTCACATGTTGATGTTTTAAGAATCAAAGAATAGAGAGAAATCTTAAAGGAAGTATATGTTGATTCTGATCGCGAAGGTGGATTTCGATCGCATCAGAATTTTGAGCAGTTGCTTAAGAAGTTATGATATATTGCTAAGGAATAGATAACAACAATTTTCCATGTGGATTGTAAGGATAAGTTTTTCCGCAAAGTTTTAAAATAAAAGAAAATTGTTTAATTTTATTTATTTGAAGTATCCTTACAATGGCATTTGTGGAAAATTGTTGCTTATATGATTCCACTGACAGCAATATTGGAAAATGGATTTGATTCTTTCATTTGTGGTAGTGTCTAAATTTACCAAATCAGGAAAGTTCCTCATCGCCCAAGTTTCAATTGGACCGAAACTTGGAATCATGCAAGTTGAATAGTATGATGAATGAGAACTTTCAAGCATTGGAAAATCAAGACTAATTACTTGTTCACATGGATATGTGAGTCAAGTGAAGGACTAAAGGGATCGAGTACACATTCTTGTGCACTGGTTATGTCCACCACAAAGCTCGTTAAGACTATTTGATTTACTAAAGTTTAGAAAATATGGTTATACTTACAAGTTTAAGTATAATTTTGAAACATTGGAAATGTCTCAATGTAAGGCAGAACGAATGGGAAGAATCAAATTAGGCAGAAAGATAAAAGCTTCTCAAATCTGAAAAGATGGGAGAGTACTTTAGTATCATGTTTGTGATCATCTTAATGATTTAGAAATCATATCACAATTAGTCCTCTAAAGGTCATCTTAGTGCATTCTTATGACTAAGAAGAGGAGTCATGAATTGTTGAAATGGTTAGATCAGGAAGATGAGTCATACTTCGTTCCAAAACAATTCTTAGACTCATACTCCGAGATTGTAACTTGAGTGACATATCTTAAAGAAAGGTTTAAAACACTTGTGAAATGTAAGAGTAAAAGTGTCCTACTCTTGTACATTTGAAATTGGTAAGTTGTGATGTTTTGGATAAAACAAAGACCAACTAAGGCCAATTGTGTGAAGTGTTTGTCTTGATAAAGAATCCGCACTATCTCTTGAATATTTGGCAAGATAGTCTTATATGTCAAGAGGATAGTGGGAGTCTTAAAGATCCTAAAAGGAATTTCAAGAACTAATCAAGAATAAAACCTGAGGTTCTTCACTAGCACACGACTTGAGGTTTATAACCTATCGTGTTGACATATTCTGTGCCCATTCCAGTTAAAGTTGGCTTTGCATAGGAGTTCTGAAAGTTCTCAATTGGTTGCATAACAACTTGGAAGCAATGGCAGGCCCTGTACTGCCAGGTGGCAAGAAGTTAAGATTGCATAAGTTCAGTTCATATGAGTTTGGATTTGTCATTATCCTTGTCTTGTGACTATGGTTTTGACGATTCACATGGATAAGAACACATACACCATAAAATCTAAGGGTCATAAGGTTTCTCTCCGATTCATGAAAATGATGGTGAGGAAACACTTCCACCAAGTAGATTTGAAGCAGATGGCAAAAGGTCTAAACAATTGAGACTATGATTACGACATCCCTTTTCATAGTTCTGAAATTGTTTAGACACACATGCATGCTATCTAAGGAAAGGTGTATGATTTTGATAAAGCTTTATCAAAGCATCTCGTATCAGAAATCTGAACTTTGGTAAGAAAGTCAATAAAGTATTGATTTCTAGAAGTCCAGCTGATTTCTGAGTACATGTCAAAGCTAGTGGGAGCGTAAGTGTTATGCTAATAATCATCATGTTAGTGGGAGCATGATAATTATTGTTAGTGTTGCAAGTTAGCAATGTTAATTATAGAAAACAAAAGCTTCAATTCGTGAGGCTGCAGGGATTGAAAAAGTTGTTTTGCTATAATTAAGGGAGAGGATATACTTCATTTCAGTTCTAAAGGCTTAGATTGAGACCTTAATCATCTTTAGTCAAGAATATATATATGAATTTCATGTTGGATTGGTTCAACTTAAGGAAATTCTATATATTGCGTTCTCAAAATTCGATTATGATTACGGCATCCCTCTTCACAGTCAAATTTTGAAAACATGGCAAATAAAATTATTGTAGCAAAATACAGGTCTAGAATCATGTCTTTATGTGAGACATCATGAATCGTGTACCATTTGCTTTGGGTACAGGATCGATTGCATGTGCTATAATATTTGTCATTTCTAAATTTTTCCAAATGCCCAGAGGCATTAAGAAGGGAAAAGGTCTAGAATTGGATATGACTAAAATGATTAAGCAATTGTCGAGGACAATCTGAGGTTTACCAAAGATTGGTTGCTCAGGGACAGTTGGAAGTATAGTGCTAATTTTGGAAGGACCATATTGACATATTCTGAAAAGAGGTATCTCTTATTCAGAAGTGATAGTCAAAATGAGAATATGGAGTTGTCTCCATAGGTGGAAGTTATCGGTGTAAGATTAGAAAACTTAATGCAAGAAGCATGTCCAAAGCAATGTACTTTGAATATGAGACTTAGTTTCCATGGAGTTGATCTCCATTGGAATACCTTATAATGACTGTTGACAAGTCTTTGTGACTTTGTACATATTCATTACAGGAGGGTCAGTGCATATAAGTTTAAAATCTAAACAGATTTTGATAAATGATAGGAATTTGAAATTCTCACATTTTTCGATAAGGATTTGGGATTGTGAAATTAGAATCATTGAAATTATGTTCAATTGGTTTATTTCACAAAGTAAGGATCATAGACAAACATAGAGTGCATACTTGGTGTATGGCAAAGCTATTGTTTAAGAAAAACATGGTGTACATGCTTGGAGCATGGGACAACTAGTGTTTTTAATTCAAGTATAAAGTTGATAAAACTGAAACAATGAATAATGAGTAATCAGTATGGTGATAAATAAAAGTGTTTATTTATATTCATAGCGTTTGATACCATATTTGATTCATTTATTCTTGTGTTTCACTTTGCATGTTTTGACTTCCAGAATAACTAAGTCGCTCTTCCTGAATGATTAAGTTATTCAAACCATCCGCAGTCGGTCATATGTTGGAAGTAGATATGAATCAAGACTGTCATGGGTTGGTTTGTAGAGGTCGAAGTTGGTGGACAAAGTGGTGCTACAACACTCATGAGTGCTCATAAGTTCTGAGTATTGGATTCAACCCGCGCTCATTTGAATCACTTCATGGATTTTATCACGAGTGATCATGAGACAATAATATCTTATATTCTTCAAACCTAGAGATATGAGTTGTTACTATGAGTTGGTTATACATTGATTGCACAAAAACGCATTTGGTAACTCGATGTTATAAAACGTGTCTTTGTGTATGATTCAACAAGTAGTCGAACAAGCCATATGAGTCGAAGTTTATCCATTCCTTTTACCTTCGGGATAAAAGCGATATCTGTGGGCCCCTCGATGATTTAGCGATGACACATGTGAGTGCTTGACCAAGCCAGGATTGATTTGATTTGTTTAATCAGTCAGTCATCATAAATCGAAAATCGGGAAACAACAAATGGACAGAGAAAATGATTATAATCCATGTCTCAGTCCATATGATATCTAGAATGGAGGAATATATGATCCCTTATCTAATGGACAAGTTATTGACAAGGTCAGAGTTCGACAGCGGCTTTAAGAGCTACGATTTCCAGTTAGGTTTTGAAGTCATACTCAATAATAGTTTTAGACTTATCCAAGTGGGAGACTGTTGGATTAATGTCTAAGTCCATATCTATATTTGGTATGTACTTGACCCGACCCGGCATGGTCCATTTGGGTTGCACTTCACTGGCACAATTTATATGGATAGTCTTTTGAGAATAGTATATTTTTGATTTATATTAATATATTATAAGTTCTAATATATTAATATGGAATCATATTATTTAATTAGTATTGATCAAGAATTAATTTAGAATTAATTAAGTGATCAAAAAGAACTAATTAAATATGGACTCTTATATATATGGAATGGGCCAAGTTCATTTAGGTTGGGCTAAGCTTTCATGGATGGTCCATGGAGCTTTTAACCCATAGATCCTATGTAAATGAAAGGTCATGGGTATTAGGGTTTACATGGATGTAACCCTAATCCTCCATAATATATAAAGGGGTCCTTGGCTCACAAAATTGGCACAAGTGTGTGAAAATAAGAGTGGGCCGATTTTAGTGTGCATACATATTCTCTCAAGTTCTTCCAAGGTGTTTTGGTGATTTGTGATTCCATTTGAGGCTTCCACACTATTGGGGCTAAGCTCTTAAAGCTTGAAGACATCAAGCTACATCAAAAGGTATGTCATCTAACTAGAACTTTGTAGTATAGGTGCTTCATAATATGCTAGTTAGGATGAAACCTTGGAATAGTTAATATTTGCATGTATAATAGAGAAAACATATATCCAAGGTTTATAGGGTTGCATGTACACCATAGGAGTGTTAGAATGCTCAAAACCCAACAAATTCCCCAGTAAATTCCTAAATTAGAATTTTCTAAGAAAGACCCTCCTCTATGCAAGCTTCGAGATCTTATAAAACTAAAGATCTTCCAATACAAAAATTCTCCTAAGTCAAAAGTTAGAAGGAAAGTTCAGATGGTCAAATCCAAATGAAACCTAAGAAAGGATCACCATGTTCTATCTACCCTAGTTTCCTAAAGATTTATTCTGATGAAAGATCCTCCTACTTTTTAGATCAATTTTTATCTTTTTTATAAACCAAGGATCCTAACCATTTCAAGACTCTAATAAGATGATTAGCTATATTAGATTTTTAAGATCCTAAGAGTTTCTATAAAACCTAAATTCTTTAGGATCCTGATCATCTAGAGATCCTTAGGAAAATCTATTTCAATCCTATTTCTACAACCACACCAATCACGCATGAGAACAGATAAGCTCCAAAAGCATAAATATTGAACCCCACACAAAAAAAAATATTTTCTTACAAACCAAAATATTAAAATGTTTTTAAAATATATCAACCCTAATCCTATGCTTGGTCACCCCCAGCTGGGATCTTCTCTATCTACTTCTTCTCTTCCTCCTCTTTCTTATTCATCTTCTCTGTAGGATCCTGACCAACATTAGAAGGCTTGCCCGTAAGTTCAGCTGGGGTTTCATGCCAAGATGCCACATTCCAGGATCCTGCATTCTCCACGTCCTCCGCCAACTTGATCTTTTCCTCCCAGATGGCCTCAATAGCACTGCTTTTGAGCTCGAAAATTACCTCTTCGATATCCAGGGCATGATCTTCCTATCTCTCTCTATGCTTTCTCCTTCTCAGCCTCTTTACCCTCTTCATAAGATCCATGTTGATCCCCTCTTGATCCTTCAAGGCGTTCTCTACTCGTTCAACTCTGAGCCTTAGATCCTCATTGGATTAAGAGACATGATCAACAACCTATAAAAAATCATGGTAAGTAAACTAAAGTGAAGCCGAAAGGAGCTCGAAAGTACTTAGATATTGCGAGAAAGAGATTAGCTTCAACAGTGCCTCCTCTACTCCATGGTTCTCCAGGAAAAGATCATGGGACCCAACCGACTTCCTCTTCTTAGATCCCAGGGTCTTGATGGTCAGATCAATTGAAGACCTCTTTGAAGGAAGAGAAGACAATGCCCTTTCTTTCTTGACTATGAGCTAGGCTCCAGACTCGATATTAGCAAGGGTAAATAGGGCACTGGAGTGAATAGCCCTTGGATCCTGTATATAATAATGAAATTCAATAGATTCAGGATCCTTCAGATGAAACAAAGCAAAATAGGCAGACAAAGGATCCTTACCTATCGATATTGATCCAGTAGCGGATGAACTTTCTTGGAAGATGGGTTGATCAAACCTAAAAGATCTTTCAGCCTCAAGCAAAGCTAAAAAGCTTTCAACCTTTTCTTCAGTATCTTCAACAGCTGGAGCAATGTCCTCAAACTTGAAAGCTACATCAAAACATACAAAATAAGAAAATGTGAATTTCAAGATACTTGGTGTAATAGAATCAAATCCTACCCTTTTTCACCCAGGTTTTTGGCAAGAGATCTCCATTGGGGACAAAATGACGCCTCACAAAGAATTTTTTTTCTTTCCAGGTACCATCATTTTGTTTTGATTTTAGGATAAGATGTGATTTGTTGGTTTTGACTTTGAGTAGGAAACGAGAATTTTCGAAGGTTGAAAGATCATAGAGTAATTCAGACGATCGATCCTGAAGAGAATCTTCCACATCACTGGGATAGCTTGGATGTAGGAGATTTGGGTGACCTCAAAGAATTCTGAGATGATACCAGAAAAGGGTAAGTCAAACCCAAAGAAAAAGGGTACTCGGGGGAGCAAATCCAAGTGGGGGAGAAGAAATCTGACCGAGCCAGTGTCGGGAAGAGTGATGATGCTAGCACGAGAATGGAGCGCTTTCTTGCCCATTATCAATGAAAAAGAAATATTAGAAGAAAGGAGCAAGGGGTTTACCTTCAAGATAATTGATAACATCTGAAAGAGAGCTAGAAGAAGTAAAGAAGAATCGGGAACCGAAGTGCATTATTTATTCGAAGATCAAAGAAGAGAGAGAAGTGATTTGATAGATAATCATGCCTACATTAACAACTAGAATTCTTTCTGTTAGAATTTGAATTTCTATATCCGTTAGAATTTTGGAATCCTTATTTTTAAGTACATGATAAAATTACACTCTTTAAAATATTAGGAATTAATCCAAAATATTTTGCAGGTATAATTTGGGGAAAATTGTTAGGGGTGAAGATCCTGAACACTATCTAGGATCCTAGATCTTAAAGGATTTTAACGATCCCAAAACATACATCAGGATCTTGATTATTATCATTATTTCCTAACAAGATTAACGGCCATATTTCTTGTTAATTCTTTGTTTGTGCATAAATGGTCAATAAAAGATTCATCAATTCCTGAAATGCCAAGTCAAAGAAACGTGCAAATACTTATTCAATAGGATTCCGGGAATATTAGACTTCTAGTCATTTAGATTGGACTATAGATACACATGTATAATTCACACTACACACACCTAGAGTTTCTAAAACACTTGTATCCGTACTCATATATGTAACTTGCTATAAAATCAATAAAATTAAAAAAGACAGGTGATCATTATCACCCCTAAGCTTTTATGCCGGAGATCCTATCATGGAAAAAGGGATTTCCTTGTAAACCATTCGTGTCATTATGATATCAATTCGATACTCATAATAGCTACAACACCACAACCTCTCATACAATTTGGTTAATTATCATTTCATTGATTTTTGAACAAAACAGAAACCAACTGATTGCTTTTGGTTTGCAGCTTTTTTCTTCAGTTTTCCTGTAGTTTTCTCAATCTCTAGATCAATCTTTGGTGGTGTAACTGTACGTGAAGATCTTGGCATACAAACTATTAGCAAAACTGTATCCCCGGAAACGGCGCCAATTTGTTAAACCGCTGTCGCACACGATTTAAGAAAATAAAATTTCACTGCTCGAATGAACTAAAGGATAGCACAGGGAATCAGGGTCGAATTCAGAGAGACACAACCTAACAGTCAATTCCCTAACAAGTGCGGAAGTGTAATGATATGAAATTTCAGTTTATAATAAAGTCAAATCCAAACATAGAATCGATTTATTACTTGTTACTTGTTACCAGATTGTCAAAATAATTACAGATTTCAACAACTGATTAACTGGAATGATTAAACCCTAGATAGGTGATCAGAATAACAAGAATGAAAATTATACATTCATTAAGCACAAAACTAAAATGACTAAATAGAAACACACAATGAAAACCAAATCTGATGACTGATCGCATGAAAAGTACTAGTCTTTTGCAGAATTAAACACTAGGATTTAGCCAGACATGGCTAAAAACGAATCTAGAACAATTAAAAGAGACATTAAACTACTAAATCTTACTAATGTAACTGATTGTGATGATCCACAACCTTCATATTTTTAGAAAGTGATGAAAAGTGCATAAAATTGCCTACAGAAGGGTTGTTTGTCATCTGGGAACATCTTTGATCGTCTAGAGTTGAAACTGATAATAGAGGTTGAATTTATATACAAGCCAGTAGCTTCCGGAATAAGAAAACAGAAAATTCGACTGAATTTTTAGGAGACACGATCGGATTTTTAGGCTCTGATCTTATTTTGGCATAAATTGATTTTTTGACGAATCTGAAACTTCGAACACCTAACACGATCGGATTTGTATGGAAAATTACATTGAATTTTTGTGTTTTTCTACTTTTCCACAAACACGAAATTCGTTCAAAATTTGTCCAATTTCCAGAACATCTTGAATCTCGTCAATCGGAGTTACAAGTCATGAGATATGGTCAAAATACTGACAAGGGGTCAAGATAAGTTCCAAGCTCCATTTAGCTCCAATGCTCCATCAAATGCATCCAAATATGCTCCCAAAGTACCGATCCACTCGAATTATCTGAAAATAACATGAAAAACATGAGCAGTGTGGGAATTCTAACGAATCACATAAGCTGAACGTTGTTTTAGCTAATGCACATGAAACAACATAAAATATGATGCAAAATGTTAATAAAAACTATCCTAAAAGGTGCATAAAATGGATTCTATCAGATACGCTCGACAACCAGTTCAGGTTGAATATCTTGCACTCATCTCTAATTTGGACGAGTTTTACATGTATAAAGTTATTTAGATTATAGAGAATGTATATTATATCAAATGCTTCTTTTTAATTTGTAGTTATTAAATGCATTTTTTGACACAGGTACCCATGGGGAAGAGCAATATTGGAGTTGTCTTATAAACATTTGTATGTTGTCTTTGATAAGATTGAGGAGCATTTGAACCCTAGCTAACCAAGACTTGGCAATAGACCTACATATATTGTGCATGGATTTGTCTATCTATTTAAGTTATGTCTACTATCTATCATAAGAATTTTTATGCAAAAAGTATTGTAACATTATTATGTTTCTTAGTTGTTTTACATCTTTAATTTGTAGATTTAATCATGGAGACATTTCCCAATAGTAGGATATTTGGTACCCCTACACCGATTGTGATCCCTTAGACAGTTGCATAACTAGATGAGGCGTTTACTGGCTGATGATTGTGCACGTATGCTTGATGTTAATAATGTATGTATCTTAATCTTCCTTTTAATATATCATTTTCTATGAGAGAATAAGATATCATTAAGCTTTATTTAATGTTTTCAACAGCTTCCCCCCAACGAGGTGTTGTAGCCTACTCTGTAGATTTACCTGACATTTGATTCTGGTTTTTGTGTATGTTGTTGACAATTTCCTTATAACGATGTACTAAAAACAAGTTGATTTGACCCACCAATATTATTAAAATTTTTAGCATTTCTAATTTGGTACAAACATGACTAAGGGTACTTTATATCAGTAGTATCATACTCTTGACTACTTTTTTTAATAGCTTTGATATTAGATGTACTCTTAGACTTACCCTTACTTTTGACAGTTAACTTAGTCCTACTTGAAGATTTAGTTTTTGTTGAATCTATGGGAATCTGAGCATCATAATTTATGCTTGTATGACCGATCCTTAGGCAACGATTTCATTTTTTTTTTAAATCGGACCTTCAACTTGGGAGGGGATACGGTTATGATTTTGAGGATGTCTGACTTGTTGTTTATCCATCAGTGGTGGTAATACAACCATCATTTCATCAGGTTGTTTGTATTCAGCTGGAACAGGCACATGAAACACAACCTCTTTATATGATGATCAATATGTTTCCATTGTGAAATACGATGACACCCATTTATTGCAGGGTTGATATCTCAGTTCCTTGAATGCCGCCATAGCATGAGAATAAGGTATACCAGACAACTGCAATTACCCATATGTAAAGAAACGAGGTTCCAAGTTGACTACACATTTTTCATTTAGTCAATCAGTTCGTATCTATTAATATCAATCTGGTATACCCGAAAACCGGAGGATTTCTTGATCCTCCTTTCTATAACCTTCTCAGCATACTTAATAACATGTTTTTTTTTTCACTTTGAGCTATAAATATTGTCAAGAATAGTAAATTATGGTAAAATAGTTTGAAAGTACTATAATTTATATAAAGGTACTATAACGTCCCAAAAATTAAGACCAAAAATTTCAATTTTTAGAATAATAAAACCATCTTTCAAAACGTGTTCATAAAACCATGATAGAATCAAAGTATAACAAAAATATCCAAATACATCAGAGTCAAATTAAATATGGAACAATGTGGTGTGTTCGATGCAATCACCCCGAGCTCTTCCCGTTGGATCCGGAAGTACCTGAAACATAAACTGAAAACCGTAAGCATGAAGCTTAGTGAGTTCCCCAAAGCACCACATACCATACATATCAAACATATAACGGGCCCCGCCCGGCACCGGGCCCCGTTCGAAACAGATCTGTCAGAAATATGAGATGGGCCCCGCCTGGCATCGGTCCCGGCCCGGTATACATATAAACACATAAACACATGCAAGAATCACAAAGATAAATAACATACAATATACTCATCAGGCCCCGTCCGGTATACATATCAAATATGATACATGCAAGAGTCACGCAGAAAACTAGCATCCTAATCATAAAAAACCATAGGCTGGCATTGGTGCCTTCGACCCGCCAAGCATAGTGAGGAAACTCACCTCAAGCTGCTGAATATCTCAGATAAAGCTCGGACTGTCGATCCGGAAAAATCCCCGCGCTAGCATCATCAAATAATACCTAATTAATAATTGGACCACATCCCATTGCTGGAATCCTAGTCCGATTATCCAACACACAGGGTAAAAGTCCATTTTACCCTTTACTCACTTGGCCAACAAAATTTGAGGCCCAATCCAATAGCACAAAAAAGCCCAATATGGCCCAACTTCCTAATTAGGCCCAAAACCCATCATGGGCCTAATTCGAAGAAGGCCCAAGGCCTAGAAATGGCCCAAAAATCAGAAGGCTAATGGACCAATAGGGCCCAAAACTCTTCTAGTAGCCCAAAAGTGGCCCAAACCGAGAAAGTCAACCGAAGTCAAGGCTGTTGAGTACGCCCGATGTACTCAGGCTTACGCCCCGCGTTCAACCCTGATGGCCAATACGTGTAGTGTACAAGCTGGGTATGCCCAACATACGACACAGTTGACCACCTACACCAATAAGTGCATAAACGAGTAAGCCATCACGTCCAAGTCTCAGATCTGGTCCCTAATGACGTCTTAACACGTAAAGTTGGCAACTTTACTCCCATGCATGACTTAATGGGACCCAAAACTTAAATAGAACCATAATAACTTTCCTAACACATGCATGAACCAATATAACTCATAAAAATTTCATTTTTATGCAAAAGGGACCTCAACGGCGCTAAGATCTACCATCCATGGCTTCTGGAGTAGACCATACTCTCAAATATGGCTTAAAGGACCCAAAAATGCACAAATAAATCCCTAAATTGGATCTAGCATAAGGAACCTGATATTGCCATATTTATACACATTTTTAGGCAATATATTATTATATATTTTTCAATATTTTGGTTATTTGCAAAGATATTTGGTACTTATTGAATTAAATTGTATTTTGCAGCCAAAAGGGACACTCTTCAAGATAAAGGACTGAAATTGACCATAATTGGAACTTTGGAGGATTGAAGATTAAAAGAAGGAAATTTCGGCGAAAAAAACCCAACTCACGATGTGGCACTCAACCTCACGATGTGAGGAGGGTATTCTAGAAGATTAGCATATGGGAAGTCAGAATCCTTGTTCAATACGAATAACTACTGAGCTCACGATGTGAGATACCAATTCTCACGACATGAGCAACAATTTTACCAAAACTATAAATATTCCTTCACTCTTACGATTTTAGGAGGCTTTTATAGAGTTTTCTGGAGGAGATGTATTCTGAGAACCCGATTTTAGAGTCCAGAAAGTGCACAACACATCATTTTGAAGGAGAATTGCTTGGAGATTTATAGATTGAAGAACACATCATTACATTGGTTTGGTTTACTTTAATCATGTCAATTTATATTGAGATTGTGTTTATGTTTTCAGCCATGAGTAGCTAAATTTAGTTGCTTTCGTTTAGCTAGATGATACTTTTACTCTATGGTTTAGTTATCTAATGTATGGATTTTAATGGTTGGTTTTATGCTTGTGTTTGAGTATCATTACCTAGCATGGTAATATTTGTTACTTTGATTGCTTGAATTCAGGTTTTGTGTAACTTAGTGACCATTAAATTACATGACCTTTTTACTTAGTAGTTTAGTGACAATTAAATTGCTAGAGCTAGGATAGACCAAATCTTAGATAAGTGATAAAAGTAACTAATTTAGTTGTTCTGGAAAACATAAATTATGACCATAATTGTGTTTGTTTAGATAAATCTTACATAACCCATCTATAATTAATAACTAATTCTGTGTTTTGCTTATGTATGACCATACAAGGTAGTTCATGAATTGGTGAAAATATGAGTAAATTTGGGCTTGAATTTCTAATTGCATAATAATTGGTAACCAACTTTAATAATCCATAATTAGTAACTAACCATAGAGGAGAAGTGGATTCGAACTAAATGGAATTGTTTTTAGAATATTGATTAAAACAATTAGTTAAGAGTTTAAGCTTGTCTAAACTTGTAAAATCAGATAAAAAACCATTCTTAACTTTTGCTTGTTTTTAGATTAATCTATTAGTAGTCAGATTAGTAAATTAAATCCGTTCCTTGAGTTCGATACCCGACTGTTAGTGCTATATTATTTGCGAGAAGGTACAATGCCTTATGTCGTAATAGTTAGTTAAATAGTTGGTTAAAACTAGTGTAGGAAATTACGCATCAAGTTTTTGGCACCGTTGCTGTGGAACGGTTATTTTAGTTTATAATTTAACTGCTTTAGGTTAATCGATCATTTTTGTGGGGTTAAACCTGCAAAGAGTTAATTTTTAGCATTAGATTTTTTTTCTGAATTACTGAACTCACGACGTGAGCTCTTAAAGCTCACGACGTGAGCTCAGTTTTTTCGCGTTTTTGTTCATTTGTTCTTACTGTTTAGTTTATCTGCTTCCCCATAAGGTGGTATCATTACCACGCCGTGGTGAACGTTCAGTAGGAATTTTTTAGTAGTTTTTGTTTGTTTTTTACGTTTTTATTTGTGTCTTTGTTGCAGTAGTATATGACTCGTGGATCAAACACACCTTTGACACCACCACTTGAAGATACATAGTCAACTTTTTATAAAAATAAGGACAAGAACGTAGGAGAATCAAACACACGAAATAAATCACTATTCAAGGATCTAAAATCATTTTTTCGTAAAAAGAAGGACAAGCACATACGAGAATCAAGCAACACCCCGAAAGACGAAGGCACTTTTAAAGGCATTGAGAACACTCCTAATAAAAAGGAAACTGGTTACAAAATAGACAAAAGTACTGAACCAGAAAGCGAGCCAAAAGACAAAATAACAGACATTGCTGACATGATAATGGAGGCCTACACGAAAAGAATACGAGAGGACATCGGTCCTGGACTTGTGCAACCCACAATTCCTGTTACTTATACCTTCGAGCTTAAGGGACATATCCTTACCGCACTACAGGATATTACATTTTCCGAAAAACACTGTGAAGATGCATACAAGCACCTCGATGATGTCAATGACATAGCCGACTATTTCAACATTCCTAATGTTCCTCGAGAGACTGTCTTGTTACGAATGCTTCCGGTTACTTTTAAAGGAGCAGCTAAAGGTTGGTTGAAGGCACTTTCACCAGGTTGAATCACCACTTGGGCACAGATGCATGAAGAATTCCTCCAACAATTTTGCCCACCATCTAAAGTTTCTAAACTCAATAAAGCCATAGCTAACTTTGAGCAACAAGTGGGTGAGTCATTGTACGAGGCTTGGGAAGGATACAAAGGGCTAATAAGCGATTGCCCCCAAAATGACCTAAATGAGCAACAAGAGGTCCCGATTTTCCACGACGGGGTGAACGTCACTACGAGGCAACTTCTTGATTCACAACGACCTTTAACTAAGAAGAATCGCACTGAGATTAAAGAATTAATCGAACAATTTTCGGAGCATTCACGAGAATATCACAACCCTCGTAATGAAGGAACAAGGGGAATCGAGAATGGTGCATCAGAAGATATGGCGGCGGTAATGGCAATGTTAAGTAAAATGGATAGAAGAATGACCAAGATGGACCAATCCATACACGCGATACGTGTGGGTTGTGAACATTGCAATGGTCCACATTTGACGAAAGATTGCCATTTGGACGAGAACGGGAATAGGATAGCTCAAGTATATTACTCAAGTGGAGACCGCTATGATGAAGATTGGAGGAAGCCAAAGAAGGAATGGTTGCCCTATGATGAATACAAAAAGCAAAAAGAAGAGAAGTACAAGCAAAAGGCAAGAGGGTTTTATCTAAAAGAAGAACAGGTGCCCGAAACGAAAATGTATTTTGAAACAATGCTTGCCCACTTTGCAGCCGCATCAGAGAAAAAACATGATGAAACTGATGCAACAATGAAAGATCGGCTAGTTCTAATTCGAGATCAGCAAGCTTTACTTAGAAATCATCAAGCATCCATAAAGAATATTGAAGCTCAACTTAGGCAATTAACTACATTGGTTAACGAGCGGTTACCTCCTATAAACCCTGATAAGAAACCGCAACCACATGTCATGGCCATCATTACTGAAGAAGACACCATTTTTGAGTTCCTAGAAGCCTTTGAAGAAGAGACAAAGCAGCCCGAATCACATCCAAAGCGGATAAAAAGCAAAGACAATAATGTTTCTGAATTACTGACCTCACGACGTGAGGATTCAATCCTCACAGCGTGGGCCTAGTCTGGGCAGCAAAATTTTGCTTATGTTCGAGCTTATCAACCTCCTTTACCATTTCCTTCTTAAGCCAGAGTTCACCCACTGGAGCAAGAGTATATTAAATTCATGAAGCAAGTTAAGGGTATTCCTATCAATACTCCTTTTATTGAATCCTTGGCACAAGTACCTGAATATGCCAAATTTCTTCAAGACTTACTTGACACTTGCCAACAACTGGAAAATACCTCCAAGGCAGTCCTTAGTAAGCAGAGTTGCATGGTTATTATGGAGGGGATACCAAGGAAGATGGGAGATCATGGACGCCTTACACTTCCATGTGAATTCAGAAACAACTTGAAGACATTTGCTTTAGCAGATTCTGGAGCAAGCATAAATTTGATGCCCTATTCATTTTATCAAAAGCTCGACCTTCCAAAATTGAAGGCTACTAGAATGACGATTCATATGGCTAATCGTTGAGTGACTCATCCTCAAGGCATAGTTGAGGACATTTTGGTAAAAATTGGAAAATTTATTTTTCCAATAGACTTTGTGGTACTTGATATGAAGGAGAATAAAGATGTCCCATTTATCCTTGGACGCCGTTTGAACAAGCCAACTTTACATAACGTAGATGTCGAAGCTAAGGAGCTAGAAAAAGAAGAAGGGAAACCTGAACTTATTGTGGAAAATAAGGGGGTGAAACGGAAGCTTGAGGCAGGCGATTGTAAAGTGAAAAAGGAAAATTCTAAAAAAGCGTATCTTAGAATAATGCAAGCGTACAAGAAAAGGTGGAGGGAACAGAAGGTGCAAATGGTGATTGAAATTCCAAACAATACAATGTAGGGCGGCACGGAGTCCGGCTCATGACTCCAATAAAAGGAAGCGCTTCTCGGGAGGCAAGCCGAACTCGGTTTGCATTTTTCTTTTCATCTTCTTTTAGTTTTTGCGATTTTAGTTTTGCATTTTTATTAAGTTTTAGGATAAATAATCATCAAAATCTTTTTACTTTTTAAAGATAGTAAAAATCAAGTGTGGGGTTTCAATTTTAGAAAGAAAAAAATAGAGTTTTTTGTTAAAAAAAACCTTGATAACACGACGTAGGAATAGGTCCACCTCGTGATCAAATTACTTTTCCCGATTTTTTTAACCCGCTTTAAAGGTCACGACGTGAGGTTTAACCCTCACAAAGTGAGCCATAAAAATACGGGGGGCGGGGGGGACCAGTTTAAACAAAGAACAATCACTTTGACTCTCACTGTTACACCACTCGCATGAACAGCCAAGTTTTGTCCCCACACTGGATTTGTCTACGATTTTCCACTACTTTCTTCCAAGTCCTCTCTATTTCGTGTTTAGTCTTCGAGTTTGGTAAGATTTTCCCTCTTTAATCTTCTTAATTTTCCTAATTTTTTGCTTTTACGGCTAGGGTTTGTTCATATATGAAATATTCCGAAATTAAAGTCGATTTTTAGTGAAGTCGCTACTGCATGTATGATTTTTGAACATTAGAATGCTATTCTATAAAACCCTTGGCAAAATTTTGGTTTTGTGATGCTTGATTTAGGCCCGATTATACATGTTATTCGCGGCTTACGACGTGAGTTCGGTTTAAACAGTAATCTGTGATTTTTATTATGAACATTTGATCTTTGTTTCTTCCTTTGGGTTTGTTTCTTGTCTATTTTGCAGAAAATTGCCTCAAGGAGAACCAATGAGCAGTTTCCCAGGAATATTTTTGACTGTCACCCATTGTATCAACCTCCGGTCAACATGCCCTTATTTGTGGTGACAAATTTTAAGAACAAGATGGAGTGGTTATATAACAGAGAATTCGCTATTTCTCCTAAGATTGATTGGGTCAAATTAGGAGAACTAGGACTCACGACAAGGATGGCCCCATATTTAATGAAGACATTTACGGGGGACGAGTTTTCTTTTACTTGTAATGGGAGGAAGAATGTATTTTCTATTAGCGAGCCTGTTTTTCAAGAATTATGTGTGGAATTTTTTGCATCGGTGTCATTTGAGGACGCTACAGTGGATCCATACTTTGCACGAGCTTTAGTTTTTCACCTTGGGGGCGAATATCGGGAATGTAGTTTAGCAGAATTTTCTTGGAGGATGGGTATTTATGACGAGAATGAAACAAGATCTCCGGTTTTTTATATCTTTTTGAGGTCGGATGCTCGAGAATATTTTTCGGGGGTGAGTGGTTATGATTTTTGGACTACGATTGTGAACAAGGCATTCCATTCGGGTGTCTCACAAGAGAGCCACATCCGGTCACCGATTCATCGACTCCTCCATCGATTGGTTACCTTTTCTATCAACCATAAGAAGCACGGAGACAAAGTGACAAGTTTAAACTTGTTCTTCTTGTGGTCTATTATTGCGCCAACGATTTTCTACAATATTCCATACCATCGTGCTAGTTACTTGGGTAGCAAGGCGGCCATATCACAAGCCGGAAGCCCTATCGCGGGAGGACATTTTTTTACTCGCTTGGCGAGGTCTTATGGTCTTTTGACGCCTCGTTTGACTTGTATATTAGCATGTAAGGCGGGGGACGATCTTTCTTTTGGATATTTTGGAGTCCATGTATGTTATTGTTAATATGGGCTCGCATTGGAGTATTCCTGCTGAAAATGATGTGGAGACATTTGGGCAACCTGAGCAGCAGTGGCGTCAGAGAGGAAGGAGAAATGTGAGGGGGCGAGGTGAGAGAGGCCAACCGGTGCAACAAAATGCACCCATGGGAGGAGGACCATCCCGCGATAAGATGATGGTGGGTTATTTTGATCGGGTGAGCATGAGTATGAACCGGATAGGTGGAACCATGGAAAATATGATCCAACATTTTCAAATTGTGCAGTCACCTAATTTGGGAAATCAATACCCGATTTGCCCTTCATGGAGCGAGTATTGGTCGCACCAGGGAGACGGAGCAAGGACTAGCGGAGCACGAAATGACGAAGATGAAGAATGATGTTTATCCTTTTTATTTTTATTTTTAGTTATTTTTATTTTATTTGTTATTTTTGGTGTGTTTTAGTTTTTGACTTGTTATTTGTTATGTTTAAAAACTTGTAACAAAACTATGTGATGGTTGTTTTTCTTCTTTTCACCATATGTTGTGTTGTTGTAGATTTAGTAGAATATCATGAGAGAAAAATGAGAGAATAGAGATAAGAGCATACGAGAAAAGCCATGTCATTTAGATTTATGAGTCGAAGCCCATTATCTTTAAATAAGTGTGGGGTCAATTTCGTGAAAGAAAAGAGACTATAGGCGAGGGAAGAGTCAAGAAAAATATAGTCTTAGAAGGATCTTAATGAATTTATATGTTCAATTGCATTTCACTTAGATAGAAGAATTATTGAAAACTACAATCTGTGAAGACCCAGTTCTCACGACGTGAGCCTTCAGTCCTCACGTCGTGAGCTCGATATCATCTTGATTCATAGTACAATTTACATCGACACCACGACGTGAATTATATCACCACGTCGTGAGCAGTAACATTGGCATTTTTATTCTACTCTTACAATCTTACAATGTGGTGTATGCTTTCCCACATTGAGATGTTATGCTTTGAAGATCTTATGCACCACACTTGTTGAAGATGCAATTTTCTATTTCACATTTTTCCGGCATAATTACGTATATCAGAAGATCCAAGTTCCAATCACATACTCAAGGTGTTCAAGTTTTTCGCACGCGTTCAGAAATCGATCTCGCCACTACTGCCCCAAGGGAGTCTTTTCCTTTTTCTCCCTTTTATTTCTTTTAAATTATTTTATGCATACAATGAGGGCATTGTATGAAATAAATATGGGGTAGGGGATTGAAAAAGTAAATTGCTAGGAAATTTAAAAATTTAGAAACAGATTTGAAATAATAATCGAAAAATTGAATCTAGTGAAAATTTAAGTTGCTGGTGTTGCGTGGGCGATCCAATGCGAGCTCAAATGTTTAATTGAACCATATTATGTTATAGTATATTTGTGGCTTCCCAAGTTTTAGTGAAAAGCCATGAGATATGAAAATTAATTTGGTAGTTTATATGGCATAATAAGTTTTGCAACATGTACGTGAAATCTATCCATGAGAGCTTATGTAGTCATTGCACTTAGACTAATACCTCTAACCAATAAAGGTTGAAGTTAAGGTACCTTGCTTAAGCATGTAGGAATTAAGCGAAAAAAGAGAGTTAAAAAAAGATAGAAATTACCAAAAAGTTATAAGAATTTTGGACCTATCAAAGTATGAAGATCAAAAAATCAAAAATTTTGCAGATCAAAAAGTTGAAGAGACCAAAAATCAAAATAAAGGTGGTGAATTCAAAGAAATCAAAGAGAAAATATCAAAGAAGTGAAGAATTCCAAGAGCTTCATTATGGTATCAAAGTTGCAATTTTTCTAGATTATGTATGCTTGGGTAGCTTAACCAAAAATACCTTGAGGTTAAGAACTATTTTTTAGGATGGGTTCGGAGGGTTGCAGAAATGAGTGTCGTATAAGCTAAGGGGTGAAGATTCATAAGGATTGTGAATATTTAGGATTAGGAAGTTATTAGGAACCTTAGACACAAATATACGCATTAAGGTCTTGGTATAATGGCTGAGTTCAAAGTGGATTGTCTTTTGTGATATTGGTGATGAGAGTTTGACTTAAAACTGATTAATTTTGCTTGAGGGCAAGCAAAAGATAAGTGTGGGGTATTTTGATATTGCCATATTTATAAATATTTTTAGGCAATATCTTAGTACATTTTATTTAATATTTTGGTTATTTGCAAAGATATTTGGTAGTTATTGAATTAAATTGTATTTTGCAGCCAAAAGGAACACTCTTGAAGATAAAGGACAGAAATTGACAAGAATTGGAACTTTGGTGGATTGAAGATTAAAGAAGGAAATTTCAGCGAAAAAACCCAACTCACGACGTGGCACTCAACCTCACGACATGAGGAGGGTATTCTAGAAGATTAGCATACGAGAAGTCAGAATCCTTGTTCAGTACGGATAACTACTGAGCTCACAACATGAGATACCAATTCTCACGACGTGAGAAACGATTTTACCAAAACTTTATATATTTCTTCACTCTTACGATTTTGGGAGGCTTTTAGAGAGTTTTCTGGAGGAGACGTATTCTAAGAACCCGATTTTAGAGTCCATAAAGTGCACAAAACATCCTTTTGAAGGAGGTTTGCTTGGAGTTTTAGAGATTGAAGAACACATCATTACATTGGTTTGGTTTACTTTAATCATGTAGATTTATATTGAGATTGTGTTTATCTTTTCAGCCATGAGTAGCTGAAATTAGTTGCTTTCGTTTAGCTAGATGATACTTTAACTCTATGGTGTAGTTATCTAATTTATGGATTTTAATAGTTGGTTTTATGCTTGTGTTTGATTATCATTACCTAGCATGTTAATATTTGTTACTTTGATTGCTTGAATTCAGGTTTTGTGTAGCTTAGTGACCATTAAATTACATGAACTTGTTACTTAGTAGTTTAGTGACAATTAAATTGCTAGATCTAGGATCGACCAAATCTTAAATAAGTGATAAAAGTAACTAATTTAGTTGTGCTGTAGAACATAAATTATGACCATAATTGTGTTTGCTTAGATAAATCTTACATAGCCCATCTATAATTAATAACTAATTCTGTGTTTTGCTTATGTATGACAATACAAGATAGTTCATGAATTGGTGAAAAGATTGGTAAATTTGGACTTGAATTCCTAATTGCATAATAATTAGTAACCAACTTTAATAATCCATAATTAGTAACTAACCATAGAAAAAAAGTTGATTCGAACTAAAACAAAGTGTTTTTAGAATATTGATTAAAACAATTAATTAAGAGTTTAAGTTTGTCTAAACTTGTAAAATCAGATAAAAAACCATTCTTAACTTTTGCTTGTTTTTAGATTAATCTATTAGTAGTTAGGTTAGTAAGTTAAATACGTTCCCTGAGTTTGATACCCGACTGTTAGTGCTATATTATTTGCGAGAAGATACACTACCTTAAGTCATAATAGTTAGTTAAATAGTTGGTTAAAACTAGTGTAGGAAATTACGCATCAGAACCATCAAGTTGAGAGCTTTATACCTCAAATAGCTTCCAAGTGTTCTTCTTCCTTCAAATCACTAAAAACACCACCAAAACTCACTTCCAAGCTCAAATCTCACAAATAGAAATTAGGGTTTCGTTCTTAGGGTTTAGAGAGGTGGAGGTTGGTCATAAGGAAGTCTAAGGGTGTCATAAGTTTTTTAAATAGGGCACAAACCCTAAAAACTAGGGTTCGCCCCTGCATAGCGTACGACCTCCGATGTACGCCCAACGTACATGGGTGCCTCCGCGTCCAACCCTTGAGCAGTACGCCCAGCGTACTCATAGAGTACGCCAAGCGTATTCGGCTAGGGACCAACTTGCAAAGATTTCTAAACAGAAGGGCTTAAAGGGAAAAACCTGAAATGCAGTGTTACAGGTACCTACAACATTATGCCATTGAAACCACCATTGTTGCATTGTTGCTCAAAAGAAGTTAATCAACATTGTTATTGGTATTTTTCGCGCATCTTTTGATAACACATTGAATCATTGATGGACTCGACGGTATTTGATGTTAGTAAATAATAATGAACCACATGGAAACACGACCTTTCCTATCTGTGGTAATCGATTATGTCTCTCCATGTAAGTCAATCATCAGATAACACGTTGTAACCTAAACAAGCTTTCTTTGAAATCAGTCTCTCGATAAGCTTTTACAGCCTCCCAAAATAAAATTTAAATTGTGTATTTTTTGCCGATATTTGATCTCATATTCATCAACAAATGTTGACAATAAAGTCTATGATATGCGTTCGGTAAGACGACTTAAATGACCATTTTAATGGAATTGACTGTATTAGATATGATAACCAAAGAGTCCATGTCCACAATTTATTATTTAAGTCTTGATAAAAACCATATCCATGAATCCCCACTTTATGTTTTTCCAACACCAAATGTGATTGGTAGGATATGGTTTTTACCATCCAGGCCTGCTGCTAGGAACATCGTGCGCATGTATTTCCCTATAAGATGTGCTCCATCAATGATAACAACTGGACATAGAAATGTTTGAAACGCTCGAACCTACACAATAAATTAATAGATTAGTCATTAAATTGAATACACATATTACAAGAATTAAAATTATTCATTATATACAAATTATTACCACACACCCAATAACCATGAAAAAATATTTCAAATTGTTGTCGTAAACTGTCTTTATATGTGTAACGGTCACTAGATTCTTCCTCTCCAAATTTTGGCAATATAAAGGAAGAATTTGAAAGCTTTCTTCAAGGGTCCATCTCAATAGGTTTAGTGAATACATTTTTGCACTCCATGCTTGCCAGTATGAAAAATGTATACTATGATGGTCATTTAAGGTTTGTTGGATTTGTTCTCCCTGCAACATATTACCTGTACTATAAGCTAATATGCCCTTCAAGAAGTGACCCAATATTTTTTTAGTTTGGCGATGATGGGGAAGGAGCTATGTGTTTGAGCAAGTATGGCTATCTGATAGTTTAACCACTTGAAACGAATCAATTTCTTTATCTTTTACAGCTCGTAACCAACATACAGTTTTTTTTCTAAGCAAACGCATTCAAACCTGTATTTTACAGATTTTCTCACTTTAATTTTAAAGCCCTTAGTAACACTTTTGAATCCTATTTTAAGCTTAAGTTCTTCTATGCTTTTTAAGAGTTGATAGAGCTTCACATAAGAAGAAAATTTGTGGACTACAACACCTTTATGTTTTTGTTGAGCTAATTCGGACAATGGTAAAGATTCATGCATCCCCCATTGAGCTGTTTGTATTTCTTCAGAATCAGAAAAATAATAAGGATACTTTTTCTCTTGGGATTTTCGGGATTTTAAGGGCTAAGTTTCCGCCTCTTCAAGTTCAATATCAACTCCATCAAATCCAGTGAAACTCTTGAACTGTTCAATTGGCTCTCCATGTGAATTATATTACAATCATTAACCAACAACATTAGTTTTGCCTGATCATTTGCAACTTCATCAACATCAAATATTGGAGAAGAATTATCAACATCCTTACCTTTATGCCTAAAATCAACCCAATCTATAGGCATGTTGTAAGAATAAACATAATTGAATGTCATAGGTTATAAATTACAAAATTTGGTTACTTCCAACAACGGAAGACCCATTGTCTCCCGAACGATTTTCCCCAGGAAATCGTTGAATACCACTTTCCATAACATTATTAACAACAAAAAATTGTGATGTGTTAGGAGGCATACTACTAACAAAACTAAGAATATATATGACATCACTATCGTCAAGAATCTGCATAACTATATTTGGTTCGAGACATTTGATCAGTGTGTAACATGGAATTGGAAGAAACCAACACGATTAACCCATAACCTTATATCTAAACTAAATAATGTGTAGTGTGAAGCAATATACTGCATATATCGCTCGATTTGCTGCCATTTTCCTGCACTAGAAAATGGCACTCGAAAAAATTACTTATATAAACTCATTTTTTTACTATCTGAAATCTAATTTGGGTTTAAGCAATAATAAAAACAATACATAACCAAAGAACATACAAATAATCCAATTTTACCACTCCGAAATTGTCACACCCCCAAACCAGAATGGCGGAAACGTTCGGGAGCGGATGACGTCATATACAGTATCACACCAATTGTATAATAGTAATCAAAGCAACAACCATCATATTGATAAAGTAGTGTTTAAATTGTGTTCGAATCATTGTATGTTTGACTCCAAAAGTATATAGCAATAACTAAGACGTGACACTACTATACTCCGTCTTCTCGAAACCTGGGTGTGTACCTGTCTACTAGTTCCCTAAGAATACAAGTCGTTTTAAAAAGAGTGTCAACATTAAAGTTGGGGAGTTCATAAGCATTTTATATGAAAAGGTATATCCTTTGTTCCTTGAAAATGTTAGTGTGTTCCTCCAGAAAATCCAATATTTTCTTTTGTAAATGAAATATAGTCTTAGACCTTAAGACCAAAAACATACAAGCTTTCTTATGCTTAAAATTTGTAATATGAAGTATGAATTCATGTAAGTAGTGTAACCCTTACTGGTTCCTTCTATGATCACTTAGGGTATAAAAGTTATATATAATTAAGATCGAACGGACAATTGAATGAGTGGTTCTGCCCTAAGCTCACAACCAAACAAGGAACATGAAATAAGGCGGAAATCACACATTCGACTGCATATCGGATCTTCATTTTATATAACCATAATGTATACACTAAGTAATCTTAGAGTAAACAATAATGGTCCTATCAGAAATGTAAGTTGCACTGTACTAGAAAATAGTATACTGTAATTGTATTTGTATGTAATCCTTTTAGTGTATGTGTCTGGATTCACCAACTGTATTGTAAAATATTGTATTGTAGTGTTATTATTAAATAAAACTATTTGATGTTATTTATGTATTCATAAACTAATTGTATTCTTAATACCAAATTGTGAGTTATTATAACCATGCTTGATGACCTAAGATGGCCTGAATACGACGTTCTTCAGGCGTCGGAATTGGTACGACATTTGTCACCCCAGGCCTGCCGGCCTAACTGTAGCTAACAATTTAGGTGCAGAATTATCAGTCCCGTATAAATCTATACACAAGTGTCATGCTCTCCCTCAAGGAGACTCTGGTTATAATTTCAGGGCTTTCGTTGGTACTTAGATAAGTACTTGAAGTATGTCTCACAAAGCTATATTGACGGTTACGTGTAGAATAATGAAAAGTCATTTTGTAATGAATAAACTTTTCTGTATGTCTCATAAACTATACCTATTATAGTTTATATGTTTGTTTCCGTATTGTAATCTGAACTTGGTAAAATAGTACTTTTGTTCCATAAACTATACATATTATAGTTTAAAGTGTATGTTCTATTGAATTGAAAATCTTTGTATTTTTAACGACTTTGCATGTTATCGTAAATCTGTGATGAAGATATTTTGTGATATTTAACATTTATGTTCAAACGGTAATTAAATAACTTGCAAAAATATTCTTTTTGTTTAACATGTTTAAATAGTTTTTATACTTATATATATAATGCATATATAATTACGATTGAACAGACAGTCGAATAAATGATTCTACCCTAATGCCACAACCAAACAAGGAACATGAAATAAGGCGGAATCACCAATTCTAAGTCTGTTAAATCTTAATTATATATATATATATATATATATATATATATATATATATATATATATATATATATATATATATATATATATATATATATATATATATATATTAATAAAAACAACAATTGAAATTATTTGAAAAAGTTTAGATATTAACACAAGATTTCCTTGTGTTTTACTTGTATTCCCCCCTAAAACAATGAAAAATCGTAAAAACGTAGGGGTATGAACTCACCTTGTGTGTGATTGCGGTTAGAATCTAACTAGAAACGGTCAGCGGTTCATTGTTCTCAGGCTCGGGAATGGAAACGGCCTTCGAAAACGAGAGAGAATGGATGGAGAATGTGTAAGGAATAAATGAGCTTTGATCGCTATTTACAGGCTGTTCTAGGCTAATCCACGTCGTGACATACATATGGTCATGTCGTGGACTTCCATGAGTCACCCCGTAGCTTTAACACGTGTTTTCTATCCCCGATTAGTGTCCATGACAAGTTCCATGTCCTGGACCGTAGTTCCACGTTGGGGAGCATGGCTGATTAGGTTTCTGCCACGTGTCATGCTCTTAGACTGCTACATCTTCGGAAGGTCATAACTTTTGCATACGAACTCCGATTTTTACGTTCTTTATATCCATGCGTAGGTGGAGACGTACTCTACAAATCTATTTTATATCACTAAGGCTAAAAAGTAATTTATTTTAAACTCTCGTTTTACGATTCATGGTGTCGTGCCGGTTTTGTCGCGAAACTTCAATAGGTCATAACTTCTTCGTTATAAATCGGATTTCAGCATTCTTTATATGTACGGAAACCTTGTGCATATACTAAAACTTAGTTAAGATCATTTATTCTCAATAATCCTCTATCAAAAAGTCATTTTTGACGCTTATCGTCTCTGAATTGACTAGCCCGAATCTGCGGGTGCTACACTTCATGACAATAATAGTTCTATTGCATCAAGTAACGTTGTGAATTCATGGTTGAAGTTTAGACCTAGTTTTCTCTAGAATTTTTCAAGTTGTGACATCATCCCCCCGTTAGAGGGAATTTTGTCCCGAAATTAGTTCTAAAGTGGTTACTCATGAGCTAGGGAAAAGATGCGGGTACTTTTGTTTCATCTGATCTTCTCGTTCTCCTAAGTGAATTTGGATCCTTACTTGGCATTCCATCAGACTTTCACTTTTGGTATGCGGCTTTGTTTCGGTTACTCTTACTGTTTGCTTAGGGATGGCAAGCTATACTCAAGACGAGTTGGGTTTTTTAGACTCCTGTAACGACTGTCAGAGGCGCGAGGCGAATCGATTGTCCCTTATTCGTGATAATTGATAGTGGTATACTGTCCAGTCTCACAACTTCCTTGTGATATGTTACTGTCAGCTTTTCTATTTCATCTGCTGCTTCGATCGGTAGGAAGTGTGTGAGTTTGGTTTATTTGCCTACGTTCACCCAAATGGTAGCATGTCCACTAGTGGACCTGGCAGCTTTGTTCTGAAGTTCGTGGTTGGACTCACACCTGTTTCATCTATCATCGCTTTGTGTATACAAGTCATATATAATTAAGATTGAAAAGACAATCGAGTAGGTGATTCTGCCCTAAGCCCACAACCAGACAAGGAATACGAGTTGAGGTGGAATCACACATCCTAAGTCCGTAGAATCTTAATTATATACAACTCTCACGTATACACCTAGTAGTGATAGGTGAACCACATGGGTCCTTAGTCTCTATTCTTGAACTTGACTTGTTGTACGAGTGGTATTCCCGGGAGGTCTGCTGGGAACACTTCGGGGAGATTACGGACTTCCGGTACATCCTCGATGTTTTTTCGCTTCTTGTTTCTCATCTACTGTGTGGGTGAGGAAGGCATGGTACCCCTCGCGTGGTTACTTCTGGGTTTTGAAGTGAGAGACGATTTGGGGGTTTGTGTCGGGTTTGTCATTATAGATCGAAAGGGTTTCGTTAGTCGGTCGGTTAAGGCGAAGGGTCTTTTCGTAGCACATGAAATCGGTATGGTGAGGACCAAGCCAATCCATGTCAAATGACGACGTTGGAACTTCTTATTGTAACGGGTGTTAAGTCGATTTGAAAGGGGTGATTTATTTAGAACGATAGTGTATTCTATGTATATGTCTTTAATGCTTTAAGTTTTATCATTGTTATTACTACTGCGAATATTTTGTACCGTAATTAGTGAGTACTAGTAGTACGAGTGCTTTAATAAATAGCATGGTTGCAGAAATCGGGATTAATCGGCGATTAATCGTGGATTAATCGATTGGCGTTCTCCAACCGTCGAGGATTAGGGCATTAATCGGAAATTTAGGATTAATCGGGTTTGGTGGGATTAATCGGCCTTGGCGGGATTAATCGGTCAACAAAAGTCAAAAAAGCAAAAAAAAGTCAAAAAAAAGTCAAAAAAATTTAAAAAATTCAAAAAAAGAACTTTTTTTTTTACTTCAAAATTTTTAAATTTTCAAAATTTCAAATATTATACCAAAATGTTCATATTTTCGTATTTCCAGATTACAGTTTTTCTTATTTTCTAATTTTGAAGTACTTGTTTTTCTTAAGATATTTATTAATAATCTATGGTCCCCGATTAATCCTCGATTAATCCCCGTCAAGACCGATTAATCCCTTAACACCAGTCGACCGTCGAGCTACCGTTAAGCGATTTTTACAACCTTGATAAATAGTGATGAAATTTCGTAGTATGATCCCTACCAGTTCCCTCTATAATCGCTTGGTGTAAACTAGTCGTATATAATTAAGATTGAAAAGACAACCGAATGAGTGACACTGTCCTAAGCCCACAACCAAACAAGGAACATGAAATAAGGCGGAATCTCACATTCTAAGTCTGTAGAATCTTAATTATATATGACCCTAATGTTTACACTAAGCCATCATAGATCACCTGTAAGAATCCCTAGTTTTTATATGAATGATGTGATTTATTCGAGTGAGGGGGCAATTTACAACTATGATTTTTCGCGTTTCGAGATCTGTGGTTGATAAACTTTAATTGGCACTAGTTTTAGTAAAAATTTAAGGCCTAAACATTGTTGTTAGGAAACGTACCGATATTCACACGTGGTTCCGGGAGAGTCTCTCCTACAGTGATCATAAGTACCCTTCCATCACCACCAGCATTCCTTGCTCTTGGACAATCTCTCTTGAAGTGTCTAATTTCACCACACTCGAACCAAGTCGGGCTTATTCCAATACCAGGGACTTGGGTGATTGGTTGTGCCGGTGCCCTATAGAAACGGGCGATGTGCCCCTTCCTGTTGCAGTTTTTATAGTGAATTTTCCGACAAACTCCCGTGTAATGGAAGTTCCACTTGTTACACTTCGGAAGGTTTCCACCATATTGATTGGGAGGTGCTGGAGTAGCAGGAACAACAGCAGGAACAGTAGCAGTGTGGACTGCCACATCTTGTTGTTTCTTTGAGGACTCTTATGACGATTGGCCCTTCCTTTTGTTACAAAACTTCTTTTTGTTACTACCTTCTTTCGGTTGCTCAGGAATGGTTGTCATGAAGCCTTGGTGAACTCCATGATCCACGAGTGTTTGTGCCAGACGTTTGGCAATGTCAAATGTAAGTGGATTTGCAGCTATCACGTTTCCTTGAATATGAGGAGATAGCCCCCAGATATACCTTTCTACTTTCTTACTTTCTGGTGTGACCATCCCAGGGCATAGAATAGCCAGGTCACTAAATATGGCAATGTAAGCAGCAATGTCGGAGTCCTTCATCATCAGACCCCAGAGTTCTTGCTCTAGCATTTGCATTTCGCCCCTCGGACAATATTCTGCTAGCATCAGAATCTTTAGGTCTTCCCAGCTCATGGCGTTGGCTACTGGGAGAGTGAATGATTTGACATAGCTGTTCCACCAGGAGAGGGCTCTGTCCATAAACGTGCATGTTGCAAATTTCACCTTGCTAGTTTCAGGGCACGCATAGATTTCAAACACCGATTCTGTCTTTTCGAACCAGCGTGTTAGAGCAATGACACCTCCGGTGCCATAAAAGGATTTGGTTTTGGCATTCGTAAAGTCTTTATAGGAACACTCTCTTGGGTGTCCGTGGATTTCTCTGAGGTTAGAATTGTTGGCACCACTACCCGCCCCACTAGCACCACTTGCGTTGATTTGTGTCATGGCGGCTGCCACGGCGGCTATTACTGCTGCTTGGAAAACAGCAAAGTCATATTGTGGAGGTGGTGGTGGTGGTGGGGTGTTGTTGAAATGCCTGTTTGATTTATGTGGCGGCATCTTTCTCTATAAGATTTAAAGAGGAAGTGACGATAAGTCATGTTTATTGGTCATGAGTCAGGTGATAGTTGAACAAGATATATCTTAGTTCTAAACGCATCATATCCTGACTTTTATAGTGCTCTATTAAGCGACTTACAATAGAAGTCTACTAATATAAGTAAACAATCGCAAATTTTTATTTATGAAATTTATAGCAATACTTCTAAGGAATTTGTATAGTGTGACCCATACCGGGTCCTCCTATAATCACATAGTCTATACAAATTATATATAACCAAGATCAAATAGACCTTCGAATAAGTGATCCTACTCTAAGTCCACAACCAAACAAGGAACCGGAAGTAAGGCAAAATCACAAATTCTAAGTCTATAAAATCTTATTTATATATAACCCTAAAGTATACACTTAGCAATTATAAATCTACCAGCAAGGGTCCTTTGTTTTCACATGATTGATTCTGGTTAGAAGCCCTTCTCGACTATTAGTTTATATAACTATCGAGGCCTAAATATTATTTTTCTAGTGCTATGGTGCCATAAAATACTCCTATAGTATTTTAAATTCATGTTTGGTTCTAGAGTTCTTCTTGTATATAAAGTTGTTAAGTTTTAGACTTGTTGGAACACCACAATTATTCCCAAACACATGTTGGTCGTATCTCAAATAAATATAGTTGATCAGGCTATATTTATCCCAGATATGATTACATAACTATCTAGGCTTAACTGTAGTGTCCAACTTATCTAAATACTTTTATGTAGTTCTTACTATGATACTGTTTCTGGTATGTATGCATGTTCGTATACTTTTACAAAAATACTTGTATTTTAAAAGTATACTTTTAGTCAGAGCGTTTCAGCCTCATTGTATTTATAGTTGTATATCTTATGTGGTTTGATATACTTAGTTCACTATAAACAATGCTCTGATACCAATCTGTCACACCCCCAAACCAGAACGGCGGAAACGTTCGGGAGCGGATGACGTCATGTACAATATCACAACAATTAAATAATAGTAATCAAAGCAACAACCATCATATTTATAAAGTCGTGTTTACATTGTGTTCGAATCATTGTATGTTTGACTCCAAAAGTATATAGCAATAACTAAGACGTGACGCTACTATACTCCGTCTTCTCGACTACCTAGGTGTGTACATGTCTATGGTTCCCTGAGAATACAAGTGGTTTTGAAAAGAGTGTCAACATTAAAGTTGGCGAGTTCATAAGCATTTTATATGAAAAGGTATATCCTTTGTTCCTTGAAAATGTTAGTGTGTTCCTCCAGAAAATACAATATTTTCTTTTGTAAATGAAATGTAGTCTTAGACCTTAAGACCAAAAACATACAAGTTTTCTTATGCTTAAAATTTGTAATATGAAGTATGAATTCATGTAAGTAGTGTAACCCTTACAGGGTACTTCTATGATCACTTAGTGTATACAAGTTATATATAATTAAGATCGAACAGAAAGTCGAATGAGTTGTTCTTCCCTATGCCCACAACCAAACAAGGAACAGGAAATAAGGCGGAAATCACGCATTCGACTGCCTATCGGATCTTCATTTTATATAACCATAATGTATACGCTAAGTAATCATAGAGTAAACAATAATGGTCCTATCAGAAATGTAAGTTGCACTGTACTAGAAAATAGTATACTGTAATTGTATTTGTATGTAATCATTTTAATGTATGTGCCTGGATTCACCAACTGTATTGTAAAATATTGTATTGTAGTGTTATTATTAAATAAAACTATTTGACGTTATTTATGTATTCATAAACTAATCGTATTGTTAATACCAAATTGTGAGTTATTATAACCATGCTTGATGACCTAAGATGGCCTGAATACGACGTTCATCAGGCGTCAGAATTGGTACGACATTTGTCACCCCAGGCCTGCCGGCCTAACTGTAGCTAACAATTTAGGTGCGGAATTATCAGTCCCGTATAGATCTATACACAAGTGTCATGCTCTCCCTCAAGGAGACTCTGGTTATAATTTCAGGGCTTTCGTTAGTACCTAGATAAGTACTTGAAGTATGTCTCACAAAGCTATATTGACGGTTACGTGTAGAATAATGAAAAGTCATTTTGTAATGAATAAACTTTATGTATGTCTCATAAACTATACCTATTATAGTTTATATGTTTGTTTCCGTATTGTAATCTGAACTTGGTAAAATAGTACTTTTGTTCCATAAACTATACCTATTATAGTTTAAAGTATATGTTCTACTGAATTGAAAATCTTTGTATTGTTAACGACTTTGCATGTTAGATATCGTAAATCTGTGATAAAGATATTTCATGAAATTTAACATTTATGTTCAAACGGTAATTAAATAACTTGCAAAAATATTCTTTTTGAATAACATGTATAAATAGTTTTAATACTTTTACATATATATATATATATATATATATATATATATATATATATATATATATATATATATATATATATATATATAATTACGAGTAAACAGACAGTCGAATAAATGATTCTAACATAAGCCCACAACCAAACAAAAGGCGGAATCATCAATTCTAAGTATGTTAAATCTTATATATATATATATATATATATATATATATATATATATATATATATATATATATATATATTAGTAAAAACAACAATTGAAATTATTTGAAATAGTTTAGATATTAACACAAGATTCCTTTGTGTTTTACTTGTATTCCCCCCCCCCCCACCCCTAAAACAATGAAAAATCGTAAAAACGTAGGGGTGTGAACTCACCTTGTGTGTGATTGCGGTTAGAATCTAACTAAAAACGGTCAGCGGTTCGTCGTTTTCAGACTCGGGAAGGGAAATGGCCTTCGAAAACGAGAGAGAATGAATGGAGAAGGTGTAAGGAATAAATGAGCTTTGATCGCTTTTTATAGGCTGTTTTGGGCCAATCCACGTCGTGGCATACATATGATCACGTTGTGGACTTCCATGAGTCACCCTGTAGCTTTAACACGTGTTTTCTAGCCCCGATTAGTGTCCCTGAAAAGTTCCACGTCGTGGAGCATGGCTGATTAGGGTTTCTGCCACGTGTCATGCTCTTAGACTGCTGCATCTTCGGAAGGTCATAACTTTTGCATACGAACTCCATTTTTGACGTTCTCTATATCCATGCGTAGGTGGAGACGTAATCTACAAATTTCTTTTATATAACTAAGGCTAGAAAGTAATTTATCTTAAACTCACTTTTTACGATTCCCGGTGTCGTGCCGGTTTTGTCGCGAAACTTCGATAGGTCATAACTTCTTCGTTATAACTCGGATTTCAGCATTCTTTATATGTACGCAACCTTGTGACATATACTAAAACTTAGTTAAGATTATTTATTCTAAATAATCTTCTATAAAAAAGTCATTTTGACGCTTAACGTCTCTGTATTGACTAGCCCGAATCTGCGGGCACTACACTTCATGACAATCATAGTTCTATTGCATCAAGTTACGTTGTGAAGTCACTGGTACATGGTTGATGTTTAGACCTAGTTTTCTCTAGAATTTTTCAAGTTGTGATAGAAATAACCGTACATTCCCTAGTACAGTCCAAAATATGCTTTTCCAGTCCGGAACGTAAGGTTGTTAGATAGCAGACTCGATTCCTAACAACCACCACTAACTCCGAAATGTTCATAAGTTCTCCAGAATGCCACATTCTGGACTAAGTGGTCATTTTACACATTTTATAAAAATGTTGGTTAATAGTTTTCAAATACTCCGTTATATGGGTTAGATTACTTAATTTCCCTTAAGTACACTATCTATACTACTAATAATCATACAATTATTACGATGCTTATGTATTTATTCTACTAATTTTAATAACAATAAAATACTATATTTTTTTAATGATTGAATTAGTATTATTATTGGTACTATATTGAATGACATTACAAATTTATTACTATTAGTATTAGTGATGTTGTTAGTTACAGTGTTTTTATTTGTAATATTATTATTTATTTAAGGGATAAATGTAACGCCCGCAGATCCGGGCTAGCTAATTTAGAGACAATCAGCGTCAAAAATAAGTTTTTAATGGAAGATTATTTAGAATGAATAATCTTAACCAAGTGGTAGTATATGTTATAAGGTTTCCGTATATATAAAGAACGCCGAAAGCCGAGTTATAACGAAGAAGTTATGGCCCGTCGATGTTTTACGGCAAAACCGGCACGGCACCGGGAGACGTAAATAGTGAATTTACGATAGAGGAGTTTTTAGCCTTAGTAATCTAAACAAGAGTTGTAGTATACATTAAACCTAGAACATACAAAAAAAGAACGCCCAAATCTGACCTCATATGAGGAAGTTATGAATTTTCTAAGATTTGGCATAGCAGTACACGGCCCGAAACTCGAATTTTAGTTCGAGCGGTTTTTGGCCTACGCGACCTAAATGAGAGTTGAATATTTAATTAATAGGAACTCAACGATAAAAAGAAAGACGAAAACGGAGTCTGTATGAAGGAGTTACGAATTCTTCGCGGTCGTTTAACAGTCTAATCTCCTCCTACTGTTAAATTTAAGATCGGTCAAGAATTAGCCGACGGAGTCAAAATGAAAGTTGTAGATCTTGTTTTTACCTATGCGTGGATATAAAGAACATCGAAAACGGAGCTCGTATGCGAGAGTTATGATTTTTCTAAGTCGGGAGGCTGCTGTGCGAAATCGGGTGACGTGGCGAAATCCTGGCCGTTGCTTCCTCCCCAAGGCTAGCCACCAGATGGTGACACCTGGCCATGAAACTCGACGAGTTGGAGGTCAATTCGACGAGTTTTGGTGATTTCCAGCCTATAAAAAGGGTGTCGGGGCACCCTCATTTCTCACACCTTCCAACTTCTCTTTCTCTCTCTAGAACCTCTCTCTAAGCCTCCCTAACCCCCCTAAAGCCTAGGTAAACCCCCTAGCACCCGAAGGAATCCCCGAGGCTCCCGGAGTCCCGATGAAAAGGGTCTTTCGGCTCGGAAACGTTGCTCCAGCGAAGCCCAGTTTTGCGAAAAACCCGCTGTAAGTGAGCTATGCCTACCCTATCTTTAGTATAGCTTATGTTTTAATATAGTAACGTTATTAGGAACTTATAATGAGTATTTGGGCTATTATTATGAGTTATATAAGAGTGTTTCTTAACGCTTATATAATAGTAATAATAGCTAGACTATTAATTAGTCTCGGTGAATATTAGACTAAACTCTAGTGGTAATGATATTAGGTTTTGTCCGAGGAAAATTGTGTTAAGGGTAACGAAGTGTTGTCCGAGTGCCGAGTCACCACCTTCTCAAGTGAGTGCATGGTCCCTTTCATCTTACACATAGATATGAAGTATTTTATATAAATTACGTGCTATGTGTGCATATTATATGAATACTTGCTGTCTATGATGGATGAATGATTTTATACATGTTTTAAATGATTTAAATATATATTTATTTTATATCTACAAATATGTTGGGATAAAACATTGGTAGATAAAATAGTTGGTGTGTGATGAAATAAAATGATGAGAGATAGGTGATGATAGGAAGGTGATGATAATTAGGTGATGGATAGGTGATGATGAATCGGTGATGTAGGATGAAAGATACTATAACCTTGTCCGGCAATTTGGAGATGTAGTCATCTACTAGAGTATAGATGGCGACCACGGACTATTCTAGACAACCCGTGGAAACACCAGCAGACTTATAACCTGCAGGTGATGAATTACGAGTCCAGGTGATGTTGTGACTGTATATTCATGTGATGATACTCTAACCCTTACTGTGAATTACGAGTTCAGGCGACGTTGTAACTACATATTCATGCCTTAGGAACGAGCATATACAGAAATGTGAGGTAAAAAGATGAGAGGTAAATATGATATAGGAGATGACCCTTAAGATAATTCTTTAAGGAATATTAAAGAAGATAACGGGGATGGGTAATCGGGTTGATTGTTTGATGTTTAAATATAATAATTATATTATTGTGGGTTGAAAACCCTATGTACTCACCAGGTTTCCCAACCTGACCCACTCCAGCTTTATGTATCACAGGTGTCGATACGAAGCTACTTTGCACTGAGAGATTTAAAAGAGATGTAGATCACTAGTGTAAATGAATGTAAGTTCTGTTTATGCTTATGTTTCTGTATTGACGATGACATTCCAAATGTTTTAAATGAATAAAAACACATTTCTTCGAAAATGCTTTGATAACGTATTTATCATGTTTTTCTGGGAAGAAATTCCGCAACATTTTTATTAAAAGAAGTACTCTGATTTTTATAAAGCATAAACAAAATCGGTCTTTTCTGGGCATGAAAATGGGATGTCACAGTTGGTATCAGAGCATTAGTTTAAGTGAACTAGGAATATGGATTTATTTCTAGACTTAAACTTAAAATGTTAAGCAATGATTGTGAGGAGTGTGTCTTAGGTAATACACCTGAATAGACACAAGCACTAGCTTATTTAGTGAAAATGCCTAACATGCTTTTATGTGCTAAATGATTTATGATGATAAATGTCTGAACGGATCTATGGTCTGTTGCCGACCGGATCTGGAAATTTTATGTGTTCAGATTTCTAAACGTTTAGATACGGTATTAGAACTGGCATGTAACTTTTCGGAATAATAGGAAGATTTACACGTCGATCGTAAATAAAATCTTTCCTATCTTAATTCTCGTCATTATACACCAAACGTCTATAGATCGAATGGCTAGAACCCGAAGTGGAGTCGGGAACGCAAACGGAAATGGGAATCAACAGCCCCCGGTGATTAAGCAAATACCCGTTGTAATGGGAGCTGCACCTGAGCCCGTCACCATGGCTGGAGTACAAGCCATGATTCGGGCTATGTTAGCTGAACAAAGGGAGGAAATGAGACAGATGTTGCATGAAAATAGGGACGAACTTACCATGCCCATCGAGCAAACCGAGCCGATTCCCGAGCAGTCGGAGGAAGGGAACTACAGCCGCCAAGTGAGTCAAATAGGGACTCAAGGTGAATGAAGGGATGGCCCGGAGAGGGGAAACGACAAGGATGGGCGAAGGTATAAGAACTTCTTGAGTGCAAAACCACCAAGTCTTTCCGGAAGCCCGAAGCCAGTTGAGATTATGGACTGGATCTCCGAGATGGAGATGGTGTTTGAGAGTTGCGACTGTAGCAACAAGCAGAAAACCGTCTTTGCGATCAGGCAACTGAAGAGCGGAGTCTTGAGCTGGTGGAACATATTGGCAGATACGATGCCCAAGGGAGAAGCAAGTAAGATGTCTTGGGAAGATTTCCTGGTGCAACTGAAAATGCAGTACTGCTCTGAGCAGGATCTACTAGAGATCAACAACGAGTTTCAGAACCTAAAGAAAGGAAAAATGAGCGTCACCGAGTACGCTGCAAGTTTTAAGGAGAAGATGAAGCTTGTTCCTTATCTAGTTCCAACGGAACTTTCCAAGGTCAACAGGTTTGCCAATGGACTACCAGCGGACTTTGGTCCAATGGTCAAACAAGCAACCACTTTGAAAGCCGCCATCTGGGCAGCCAAGAATGTTGAGACCCAAATAAGAGAAAAGGGTCTGGAGAAAGTTGAAGTTGGCGAGAAGAGGAAGCTGGAAGGATCCTCAAGACCTGATAATAAGGGAAAGTTCTCGAAGTCTAACCTGGACGACCGAAGGAATGGAGCCAAGTGGTGTGAGAAGTGCAAGAAGAAGCACTTCGGAAGATGCGATGGAGAAGTGACGTGCTATAAGTGTGGTAGGATCGGTCACTATTCCAGAGATTGTACATTCGACAACAAGAAGTGCTACGAATGTGGAAACGACGGGCATATTTCAAAGAACTGTCCAAAGAAAAACGAAGGTGCAAGACCAAATGCACCGCCGAAACCAAGGGCATTCCACATGATCCTCGATGAAGCAGACAACAACGCGAGGAATCAAGAATGAGGACTTCTTACCCGAAGATCGGATTATCCAGTAGCCATAGTTTCGTAAGATGTAGCCTAGTAGAGGCATAGTCTAGGGTGAACTTGAACACCTATGTAATTGTTTCAAGAAATAATATAAAACCTTCGTTTTGTTATCTGATGTGTTAAGTTGTTGTGTGGTTTTCTTGTATGGTGACTTGGAAAAAAGCTGCGAGACAATACTTGGGACGAGTATGAGTAGGTGTGAATGGTAGTAGAGGCCTATACTACCGGAAGCACAGGACTCACGCTTGGATCAGGGGAAGTCACAAGGTTACCAAGAAGCTAGTAATTGATACCGTTTTATTCAAATATGTCGTTACCACCGTTTCGGTAATGACTAAGAGGATGATTATTATTCTGACCCTAGTGGTCATATCGAATCGAGTCCAACTACGATGAGTATGTTACGTGGTTCAGAGAACCAAGTTTGATGTAACATCTGACTTAAGCCGGAAGATTGAAATAAAAGATAATCAAAGCGATCGGTAAAGGTATCGCGATAGTTGCTTGTAACTAGAAATGCTACCTTTTAAGATGTGATTAGAACATGAAGAAATGTAAAGTCTATTCTGGAAGACTCTAAGAGACCTGAGTCTAAGCGTGGAACATACGATGATAAGTCATTAGAATATGACACATCGGTCCATTATATTAATAAAGTAACTTATCTTAAGTTTGTTAAGAAGAAGAAGCAGTCTCCACTAAGGATCGAGATTGTGACTTGAAGGTCATAATTTGGAATCTAACGTGAGATAGGGAGTAAGTGCAAGATCGAGCACCGCCTGCAGTCAAGGAGTCCAAGAGTTAGATACTCATTCGAAGAAACAAGGAAGTTATGATTATTACCTAGGATGAAGAGATAACGTATGGAGTCATTAAACTGCCCTGTTTCGTTGATGATTCCGGGACGTAATCATCCTAAGGGGGACATAATTGTAACGCCCGCATATCCGGGCTAGCCAATTTAGAGACAATGAGCGTCAAAAATGAGTTTTTAATGGAAGATTATTTAGAAGGAATAATCTTAACCAAGTGGTAGTATATGTTACAAGGGTTCCGTACATATAAAGAACGCCGAAAGCCGAGTTATAACGAAGAAGTTATGGCCCGTCGAAGTTTTACGGCAAAACCGGCACGGCACCGGGAGACGTAAATAGTGAATTTACGATAGAGGAGTTTTTAGCCTTAGTAATCTAAACAAGAGTTGTAGTATACATTAAACCTAGAACATACAAAAAAAAAGAACGCCCAAATCTGACCTCGTATGAGGAAGTTATGAATTTTCTAAGATTTGGCATAGCAGTTCACGGCCCGAAACTCGAATTTTAGTTCGAGCGGTTTTTGGCCTACGCATCCTAAATGAGAGTTGAATATTTCATTAATAGGAACTCAACGATAAAAAGACAGATGAAAACGGAGTCCGTATGAAGGAGTTACGAATTCTTCGCGGTCGTTTAAGAGTTTAATCTCCCCCTACTGTTAAATTTAAGATCAATCAAGAATTAGCCGACGGAGTCAAAATGAAAGTTGTAGATCTTGTTTTTACCTACGTGTGGATATAAAGAACGTCAAAAACGGAGCTCGTATGCGAGAGTTATGTTTTTTCTAAGTCGGGAGGCTGTTGTGCGAAATCGGGTGACGTGGCGAAATCCTGGCCGTTGCTTCCTCCCCAAGGCTAGCCACCAGATGGAGACACCTGACCATGAAACTCGACGAGTTGGAGGTCAACTCGACGAGTTTTGGTGATTTTCAGCCTATAAAAAGGGTTTTGGGGCACCCTCATTTCTCACACCTTCCAACTTCTCTTTCTCTCTCTAGAACCTCTCTCTAAGCCTCACTAACCCCCCTAAAGCCTAGGTAAACCCCCTAGCACCCGAAGGAAGCCCCGAGGCTCCGGGAGTCCCGATAAAAAGGGTATTTCGGCTCGGAAACGCTGCTCCAGCGAAGCCCAGTTTTGCGAAAAACCCGCTGTAAGTGAGCTATGCCTACCCTATCTTTAGTATAGCTTATGTTTTAATATAGTAACGTTATTAGGAACTTATAATGAGTATTTGGGCTATTATTATGAGTTATATAAGAGTGTTTCTTAACGCTTATATAATAGTAATAATAGCTATACTATTAATTAGTCTCGGTGAATATTAGACTAAACTCTAGTGGTAATGATACTAGGTTTTGTCCGAGGAAAATTGTGTTAAGGGTAACGAAGTGCTGTCCGAGTGCCGAGTCACCACCTTCTCAAGTGAGTGCATGGTCCCTTTCCTCTTACACATAGATATGAAGTATTTTATATAAATTACGTGCTATGTGTGCATATTATCTGAATACTTGCTGTCTATGATGGATGAATGATTTTATACATGTTTTAAATGATTTAAATATATATTTATTTTATATCTACAAATATGTTGGGATAAAACATGGGTAGATGAAATAGTTGGTGTGTGATGAAATAAAATGATGAGAGATAGGTGATGATAATTAGGTGATGGATAGGTGATGATGAATCGGTGATGTAGGATGAAAGATACTATAACCTTGTCCGGCAATTTGGAGATGTAGTCATCTACTAGAGTATAGATGGCGACCACGGACTATTCTAGACAACCCGTGGAAACACTAGCAGACTTATAACCTGTAGGTGATGAATTACGAGTCCAGGTGATGTTGTGACTGTATATTCATATGATGATACTCTAACGCTTACTGTGAATTACGAGTTCAGGCGACGTTGTAACTACGTATTCATGCCTTAGGAACGAGCATATACGGAAATGTGAGGTAAAAATATGAGAGGTAAATATGATATAGGAGATGACCCTTAAGATAATTCTTTAAGGAATATTAAAGAAGATAACGGGGATGGGTAATCGGGTTGATTGTTTGATGTTTAAATATAATAATTATATTATTGTGGGTTGAAAACCCTATGTACTCACCAGGTTTCCCAACCTGACCCACTCCAGCTTATTGTATCACAGGTATCGATACGAAGCTACTTTGCACTGAGAGATTTAAAAGAGATGTAGATCACTAGTGTAAATGAATGTAAGTTCTGTTTATGCTTATGTTTCAGTATTGACGATGACATCCCAAATGTTTTAAATGAATAAAAACACATTTCTTCAAAAATGCTTTGATAACGTATTTATCATGTTTTTCTGGGAACAAATTCCGCAACATTTTTATTAAAAGAAGTACTCTGATTTTTATAAAGAATAAACAAATCGGTCTTTTCTGGGCGTGAAAATGGGATGTCACAATAAAGAAGAAAGTTATTAAATTGTCTTATTCAAAAATCTTGCCAAATGAAATGTCAAATTATGTAATAATATTAAATAGATCAAGGACCACTCAAATTGGCGGCATTAACTTCTGTGGGTTTTGAAAGAGCATGTGTCATATCTTCTGGGAGTAGAAGACGCACATACCTTTTGTCATATTCTAAAAAACAAATAGTGTGCGAAAAAAGGGTGTTACACCCATTTTCCAGAATAGATCGATTGAAGGTTTGGATGGATCAAAGGTAAGGTTTTTGGGAAAAACCTTGTGTCACGACGTGGCGAATGGAGTGTCACATCGTGGCATGTCAATACATGAATGCGCATTAAGGAGTCTGCCACGACGTGGCAAGAGGAAGGCCAGGACATGGCATCTTCTACAGCCCAAGCCCATGATCTTCTAAGGTTTCCTCTGTATTTAAGCCCCTAAACTCAAGGTTTAGGGCATCCTTTTCAACGTCCATCCCTTCCAAACGAAACCCTAGCCTCCATGCATGATTGAAGGCTTGATTTCTTGATTTAGAGCTTAATCTTTGGATTTTGGGTAAAGCTTGAGACATCAGAAGTCCATCTTGGTGCAAGGGATTAAGGAAGGAACTTGGATCCGCTATCTTCTTTAGATTTCTGAGTGTTTGAAGGTATAAAGCTCTCATCTTGACTTATGTTCTTCTTGGTGCAAGTTTGAGTCCTTTTTGTAAGTTTTTGGTCCCTTACTTGGATGCTCTTGGAGTTTGAAGAACTCCAGAGCTTGTGATGACTTTTCTAGGTCATTAGACTTCTGTGAAATATATAAAATGACCATGTTTGGTGTATCTTGGTATGAAGTTCTAATGGGTAAAGTTGGAAACTTTATCCATTAAGTCAATGTGAAAGAATAGATCTGAGATTTTGGGCTTTGATCTAAAGGGATTAAGTACTTAATGGAATGATTGGCATTTTGCCAGATCTCACAATGTAGCCAAGGGCTTGCCACGCCATGACGATTCTTGGATGCCCGACTGTTTTGCCTTTAGCTAGCCATGACGTAACCAAGAGCATGTCATGCCGTGGGGAGTCGTTGACTTGTTAACCGTTGACTGTTGACTTTTTGACCAGTTTGACTTTGGGTCAAGCTTGAAGCAATTAGGTTAGTGATTAAGGTTCTACCGTGTTTTGGTGCTAGTCGGTTCGCGGGAGAAATCAATGAAGAGAGTAAGCATGTTGCTGTGTTTCTTGGGTCTCTGAATTAGGTGAGTTTCCTCACTCTACTATGTATTGCAATGTATATCCTTGTATGTTAGGATATAAGAGTAGTAGTATGCTGGTTAGAGTACCAGTAGGTTGGTGACCATCCAGTTGAGTGCCCTAGGGGCTGTATGTAGTTACGTAGGATAGGCTGAGAACTTTTAATTTAGGCTTTCTAGCATGTTCCTTGTTTGATTGTGGTTCTAGTGTAGGATCTCTTATTCAAATATCTATCTCACCTCTAGTTACATATAGCTATTCATTCCTTGGAGATTTTCCAGTAGTGGTGTAGTACTGTATGAGGTTGTGTATGCAGTGGTGAGCTGTTAAACAGGTAGACTAGGGTAGATAGTTGCTTGTACTTATGTAATTACTTGATTACTTACTGTTTTCATATGTTAACATATTGTGGTGATGCGGGTTGAAGTGGTCCTGCTTTGTGTTGTAAGCCAACAAACCCGGGATGAATCCATTCATAAGTTGAGGGTCGAGAGGGGCAGTCCAGTCTTATGTTGCGTCTCGGGAAAAATCCAGTCATAAGCTGAGGGCCGGGAGGGGCAATCCAGTCTTAGGCTGTGGGCCCATGGGCAATCCAGTCTTAAGTTGTGGGCTCAGGAGCAATCCAGTCTTCGTGTTGTGGGCCCGAGGATTATCCAGTCTTCGTGATGTGGGTTCGGTGTGCATGCATTGTATGTATATTGCGGTGTGTGGTATTAGGGGAACTCACTAAGCTTTGGCTTACAGTTGCGGATTAAATGTTTTTTCAGTTACCAGTGATGATCGTGGGAAGGCGAAGGCGTGACTGTACACATTCATCAACAACAATAGAGATTATGTGTTTATTATGTTACTCTGATTTTTAAATAAATGTATTTTGGAACAAATGGTTTTCTGAACTTGGTTTCTATAAATGTGAAGTTTTACCTTAATTAAAAATGAAAATTTTTGTTGTGAAAATGGGACGTTACCAAGGGTATGTCTGTCTGCATACATAAGAGGCCAAGAATATCTTTTAGAAAAAAGAACAAACAACACTATAATTGTGTCTACTTCGAGCTAGCCTCTTTGGAGCTTGAATTGCAAATGAAACCAATGCAATTTTCCCATCAAGACCAAAATAGAAGACTTTAATATTTCTTTCACTACCGCTAAGGCATGTTTAAAGACCCTAAGCATTCCTCCCGAACCCAAATACTGGAAGCCTTCTGAGTCCAAAACGCCCAACATGATTAGGTTCTTTTCAACCTTTGAAACATGTTGAACACCTGTCAGAGTGCTCATCATTACTTCACAAATTCAAGAACGTATCAAACCAACACAAAGCACCTTGCAACATTCATCGTTTCTTATAAAAAAAATTCAATATTCTAGTATCCTCTCTTGATACATATAAAGCCAATCATTGTTCAGGCACCATACGGAGTGAACAACTCGAATCCAATATACTAGCCTTATACTACCCAAATATACACTCTATTGAGATGTGAAGTCTAATCCAAACGGCGATGGCAGAGTGTGTTGCATCATTAGCCAAGGGCAAAGACATATAATGAGCACTGCCTCACCTTTGGCCCTAAGGTGCACTATGAGTTTTGGTCTTAACGAAGGTTCAAAAGATCAAGATTAAGTTAAGGTAATGCTTCGGCTGGAGAAGCGAAGTTAAAGTGAAGGCAAAAACGTAGTCTCAATTAGATGTTCTGAAATACAATCTCTATTTCGGTGTTTATGGAATTTTCGATCCGAAGTGGCAACAAGTCACTTTCTACCAAGCTTCAAAATTGACCTTTTAACCTTGGAGAATAACTTTATTTCTATGTCAGCTTTTTATAGGCCTAATGGCCTAGTACCGAATCTTAGGTCAATGAAACTATAGATACATATCATTTATTGTAACCCTAATATGTGATAAGAGTATGTACCAAAAGTAGATAGTGCATTAAATACATAGATCTTGTGTAGCATATTGAAATTAATAAATTAATCTCTATATTTTGCATGTGGTCGTAATTAGATTCTTCTGGTCAAGTGAACCACAGTAAATATCATTGTGTTCTTGTTAGTATAATCATCTATATTATTGTAAACTTAGTATTGTTAGTATAATCATCTATATTATTGTTGTCTTTGTTTGTCGAGTTGCCTTTAATACCTAACAATTGGTATATACTTGAATATGGGAATATTAAGATTGATAATTTGGATTCTAGTTACATCTACCGTTCAATAAAAGAAAGCCAGAAGCTATGAAGCAGGAGGAGTGGGATTAGTTAGATTGATATGCTCTATGTATGGACAAGTTGTCATTTGCAAAGAATGTTATATACAACATTGTCTTTAAGAAAACAATATATAGGTTGATTAAGGAGTTGTCTAACATGTACGAAAAACCCTCATCAGTAAAAAAGGTTTGACAGTTGGTTAATACCACGATGAAGAGAGGCGGTTAAGTAAACAAATCATGCATATGAGTTCAATTCAATAATATCAAGACCGATATTCGTTGATATTAGATTCGAATATGAAGTCCATGCATTTTTGTTATTATCTTGGCTTCCTTAGAGTTGGTCTTGAAAAATCACAACAATGAGTACTTCATCTGAGATCATAATGCTCACCTTTGAAGGCATTTGCTATTTAATACTCTATGAGGATATGCACAAAACGAATGTTGCGGAGTGCTCTGATAACATGTTGAGTATCGAAGACATTGGAAAAAAATCCAACAAATAGGATACGATAGAGGAATATTAAAGTCAAGGAGGAAATGGCAGTCTAAGAGTATGAAGGGTATTAGCTAATGTAATTACAAAGAAATTCACCATTTTAGAAATTAGTCTTCCTAAACCTACGACAAACAAGGCGAGGAAGGAAGTAAATATCGAAGAAAATTTTGATGATATGCTTATTTACTGCGTAGAGTCCAATTGATTACTAGATTATAGATTCAGGTGTCTAATTCCATGCAAGTCACTATAGAGAAGTAATGCAAAATTTCAGGAATTACAATGACAAAGTGAAACTTATGGATAACAAGAGCCTAAATATAGTTGTCCTGAAGACAAATTTGCGTCCAACTGGACTTTAAAGAATGTATAGTATATTACGGACATGAAGATGATGCTCATATTAGTATGGGAAGTTGGATGACCAAGAACAAGATGTTTATTTCGACAATCACCAATGGAAATTAAAGAAAGGGAATCTTATAGTTGCTTGAGGTCAGAAGCAATGAACATTTAATGTGGTTGAAGCTTCGATTGACAAATGGGGTGAACTCAATGGTTGAAGATATAAAGATTTCTACTCTATGACACTAAAGACTCGGTTACATGAGTGAGAAAGGAATGAAAATGTAGGGTTATAAAGACATAGTACTAGAATTAAGAAGTACATCCATGTAATCCTGTGAGCCAGGTGTACTTGGAAAATATGAGAAGGTTACCTTCGCTAAGATTGGTCAGACACCGAAGTCCAAGAAGCAATAACTTATTCATTCATACGTTTATGGACCAACTTCTGTCTCTTTAACAATAGGGTCCCAATACTACATTACTTTTAAATTTGATTTTCGAGGAACGTGTGTATTTATTTTATCAAGAATAAATCTAAAGTCCTTACCACCTTCAAGAAGTGGAAGGTTTCTAAGGATGAGACGAATCTCGAAGTCAAGTGCCTAAATTCAGATAATAGGGGTGAATACAAAATTCAAAAATTTATTGATTAATGCGCTGAGCATGAGATCCTAATGTTTATAATTGTTGTAGAGTCACCTCAGAAGAATGGCATATCGAAGAGGATGAACAGAACATTGAATGAAAGGGTGAAGAGCATGAGACTACTTGTAGGGTTCTAAAGATGTTATGGGTAGATGTAGTCAGTACTGCAACCTAACTAATCAACAGAGGACTCTCAGTACATGTAAAGTTCAACATTCTAGAAGAGGAATGAATAGATCGAGAGATTTCCCTAGCTCATCTAAAGGTCTTCGGGTGTGTCTTTTATATCAAAATAAAGAATGCAAATAGAGACAAGTTAGAGGCAAAGGAAGAGAGGCGAATCTTTATTAACTACATATTAAATTCCATGAGGTACCGTTTCTGGAATAACTACAACAAAAGGGTTATCCAAAGCCGAGATGTGACATTCAATGAGAATACATTATATAAAGATGATCTAGTTACTTCCTCCAAACAGAGAGAAAAATCTGAAGGAAAAGACAAAGTGACTTTAGATGGGATGTCAGAAGTAGACATCATGAAACCTTATAGTATCATTGAGACAATCGAAGATTTTGGAAGCAGTGGGAGTGAAGAAATATCCATAGATACCAAAGTGAGTGGGAGTAAAAGCAAAATACAGTAGATGTGAAGCAACTGAAACCGTAACTTCAATCATACCCTGAAGATCTAGTCGAGAAAAGAGAGCTTCAGTTTGATATCTCCTTTGGCAAGTTATTTGATGTTGATCGAGAATAGAGAGTTAGAGACTTATCTAGAACCCTCGAGGATGAACAATTCCATATAATAGAAAAAGATAATCAAGTTACCAGCAAAGAAGAAGGCACTATAGAAGTAGGTGTTTTCAAGTTCAAAGACAAGGTTGAAGGACACAAGATATACAAAGCCAAATTGGTGGTGAAAGAGTACTAGTAGAAGATAGGAGTCGATTACAATGAAATTTTCTCTTTAATAATGAAGATGACCACACTCATAGTGGTCCTTGGTAATGTGGTTGCATAAGATTTGCATCTAGAGTAGCTAGATGTGAAGATAACATTCTTGAATGATGACCTTGATGAAGATATCTACATGGAACCACCATAAGGTTTTCAAATTGTTGGGAAAGAAAACTTGGTGTGAAAACTAAAGAAAAACATGTATGGAATTGAAACAAGCTCCACGGCAGTGGACATTGGTACGTGAAGTTTGATGACTTCATAAAGAGGAACGGGTACACGAGATGTAAGAGAGATCACTACCGTTACATGAAGAAGTTTAACTCATTTTATATCATTCTCTTACTTTATGTTGATGACATGTTGGTTATTGTGTCCAAATGTAGGAAATCAACAAGTTATAGAGGTAATGGTCTAGAGAGTACAATATGAAAGACTTGGGGGTTGTGAAGCAAATTCTTGGCATGAGCAAGTTAGAGTTAAAGTTTTCGAAACTCTAAAACCTTATCAAGAGAAGTATATATGCAAAGTGTTATAGAAGTTAAGCAAAGTGTTAGAGTTAAAGTTTTCGAAACTCTAAAACCTTATCAAGACTTCTTGGGAGTCACTTGAAACACTCCAAAAGTCAATCCATAAAGAACGAAGAGGGCAAAACAGAAATGGTGAAGGTTCCTTATGCCTCATCTGTTGTTAGCTTGATGTATGCAATAAATTACACCAGACCAGATATTGCTCATGCAGTGGGAGTCGTCATCAGATCTATGTCCAATATGCCGAAATAACATTAGGAAGGATTCAAATGGTTGCTTCATTACTTGAAAGGAACTTTAGACGTTGCCTTTTATTTCAGAAGGTAGAAGATCTTCCTCGAAGGCTTGGTCGATGCTGACCTCAGAAGTTGTATGGATTTGTGAAAAAGCACTACGGTTTATGTGTCAACAAATTGAAGAACAACCATAAGTTGTATATAAATACTACATAAGAGTGTTGCTTTTTCAACCATCGTACTTAAGGCCAAGTGTATAAGGATTGGTTATTTTCCAAATGTATAGATTACTTGAAGAAACACAACAAATGAACTACTTTATATAGATCCAAGGGTGGTCATATGGGATCATAAAGAGAAAATACATAGTTTAACCCCTGAGTATATTAATCTATGCAGAGCTTAAGAATTCCACTCACAAGGGAGATACATAAATAATTTTGGGGGTACGTATATAATTCCCTTGACGTAAATTCTTCTCCAAATATTCATTTTAAGTAAAGCCTTATGCCCTTACATAATGATTAAACCGTCTTCTTTACATTTTCTAACAATTCGATATTGATCGATATTCAAAGATTCTGATAAATTTCCAAATTATACTTTGTAGACTGTGCTTACTGCTTAGTACGACTGTACCCATAAATAACTCTTATTTATCGTATATGCTAATTGCATAAGCGGTTGGAAAACATATGTACTGCGGAAGTATTTTAGTTTTGATTGTACACATAGGATAGATAAATATTATGTACGTGGATAAGCATAATTAATTAGTAATGGTTATTTGTTGGATCAACAATAGTTATTTTTCAACGATCGTAATACTTTCTCTATTAGTAGGTTCATTGATATTAACTGGTTATTTAATAATAATAAAAATTTTGTGGATTGTATATTTTTCAAATCTTTGTGGATTGTAATTTCATAAAAGCTAAGCTTAGGATACTACAACAAGGTCCTACAAGTTCCCTACTATAGCCTAAGATATAAAATACAATTTATACTCTAATATTTCAAGCAGTTATATTATTATTTAAAATATTTATTATGTTTAAATTATTTTAAAATTACGAGAAATGTCAAGAACTATGTTGTTTTTATACGATTTAAAAATATGTACATGATAAACGACTCCATATTTTTAGTGTATTTTAAATATATGAGAATTATCAAGAACTATGTTGTTTTTATACGATTTAACTCATATTTTTTAGTGTATTCAGAACAAGTTTAGTTATTATAGAAGCCAGGATTGGGGCTTTAGTCAAAAGATCAGCATAGAACTCATGCGGACTTCATGTTATCACTACAATCCATCCAATCAAACTACAAAATCCTTTCGATTCATTTATTTATCTCTTCAAATTTATATTTCAAGATGTATTTTAAATCAAATAATATACTAAAGTTGGCGTTCATTTTCATAAAGCCCAATGTTTATTATTGGACTACGAATGGATTAAATTCAAAATTGTGGAAAAGCCCAATATTATGCTTTTTGACATATTCACTAAAATATCATGCTTTAGCCTATGTTATTATAAAATCATTTTTTATTTTAACCAAATGTATAATATTAAGGTTCCAAACAAGGTAAAGTGTGGCGACGTGAGACAGTGAAGTCTTAAGTTTTACCGGTAATGGCGATTCACGACTTTTTTCAAGGCTCATATGACTTAAGGCCATAATTTTATATATATATATATATATATATATATATATATATATATATATATATATATATATATATAAAAGCTTAGGTAGTCAAACTCATCATACTACGTCGTTTTGTATTATATATATGCATTGTAATCGTCCAAAGTTTTAAAATTCAACTCCTAACTTGAATTACTTCCAAGACTTTTTTAAATTTCACCATTATCATCATTTTACATAATTTTCATTTTCAACTATAATATATATAGTCTAGTAGATGTTCGACAAAAAATGTAATGTAAGAGAACGATAATAGTGAAATTTCAAAAATCATGAAATTAAATTAAATCAAGTTAGGAGTTGAAGTTTAAGAACATTATAATGCATATATGATACAAAACGACGTATTATAATGGGTTTGGGTACCTAAACTTATATACCTTTAAGTGTAAGTTCACTTATCCCATATATATATATATATATATATATATATATATATATATATATATATATATATATATATATATATATGTAAAAGAAATCACATAATTATTGATTTATATAAGATGTATTATGTTTTTAGAAGACTTATATAAATACCTAATAACAAAATGAAAAGAACTAAATGGTTTGATGTTCGATAAGAAAAAAAAAGCGACTTCAAAAGCAACTCACGCCACAACGTGTCTTGGTGCACCTTGGCACGCGCCACACCTAACATCGCTCTTATGGAGATTTCCGAGATGACGTAGCTACACCTTGCCGCCATGGCATGCCTTGGTGAGTCTTTTATTATCGCAAAAACAAAAACGTGAAATCATGGGGTTTTATTGGTTAGACATGAAGCATGTCAATAAATTTTAGTAAGTTCAATTTTATTCTTCTTGAAGAATACTTATGATAATTCATGATCCCAATCTAATAACGCTCAATAATGATTTGCGAGCTAACCTTTTTCCTTATGAGTATTAGTGTTGTAACATATGTCTTCCATAATGGACCAGCTAAAGACTTCAATGAGCCAAAGTTAAGGTTTTTTTTGGAGAAAACCGCATGCCACGGCGTGATGGATTGATGACTACGGCATGCATGACAAATTAGTGAAGAACGCTTATAGATTGTTTGCCACGACGTGGCAGCTGTTGCAGCCCAAGCCCATGATTTTAGGGTTTCTCCCATATTTAAAGACCTTAACTTTAGGGTTAGGTAATTCTCTTCAGCCTCTACCCTCCTATCTCGAAACCCTATCTCTTTTTGAGTGTTCTTGAGGTGCTCTTGGTGTTCTTGGCCATTTGAAGGCTCATTTCTCAAGTCTTGGTGTGGAGCTTGAAGATCAAGTTGTTTGCAAAGTGTTTTTGTGAAGAGCTCAAGTGTACATCTAGCAAAATGACTTCATTTATGGACCATTGTAAGTATAAAGCTTCAATATTTGCTTCTAGTTTGTTAGATCTAGCTTATTGTCCATTTTTATGTTTTTGGTCCCTTTTTGGTGGTGTGCTTGGAGTTGAGGTGATTCCATCCCATTCTAAGCACTAAGGGTTGTCTTCTGGACCTCTTTTTGTTTGGAAGTTGGTAGTTTGACCTTGCCTTTAGATCCATTCATGCTTTGTGAAGGATTTATGCCAATTTTGGACGTAGGGTGGTGGATCTTGCTTTGGAGTGAGGTTCTAATGGATAAAGTTGGAAACTTTATCCATTCAGTCAATGAGAAGGATTAGATCTAAAGTTTTGATAAAGGGAGGCAATGCTCACCACGACGTGGAGACCTCTTAGGCACGTCGTGGGCATGTTCAGATAAAATAGTCGACATGCAGGGCATCACCACGTCGTGGGCCCTCCTTGGCTATGCGTGGACATGTCAGGATAAAAACGTGGAACTGGACTCCACCATGTCGTGGTAATCCTTGCCCACGTCATGGTTGACTTTTTTGACTGTTGACCATTGACTTTGACCAATTTGAATTGGGGTCAAACATGGAGGATTTGGATTGTTAATTGAGGATTTATCTTTTTTAGTGTTAGTCGGTTTGCGGGATTGAATAGTGCAAGGTATAAGAGTGTTGTTGTGCTACTTCGATTCTTTGGTTTAGGTGGGTTTCTTACTATGCCACATATCCAATTGTATATCCTTTGCATGGTAGGATAGAGGTACTGTTAGAGTACAAGTATTCTAGTTGACTATGATAACTCCTTGCTATGCATATGTAGTTTAGGACACTTGGTGTCTTGGTATGCTAGACTGGTAGGGTATTGCATGTGGATCATATGACACTATTAGGACTTATGTTTGGTTAGGGTAACTGGGGTAGGCCAGTTATTAGTATTACGTATGATTGACCATAGAAGGACCTAATTGAGAAGTGGTCAATGGTAGGGTAACTAGGGAAGGCTAGTTGCTAAGGGTATGGATATTCTAGTATCTGTTATGTATTTATGTTACATGATTATGTGGTAATGTTAGGATTGGTTCTATGTAGTCTAAGTTGGATAAACTGAGAACTCTTGGTCTAATGCCTTATTGTGATGTTCTTATCTGATTGTTCGCTCTCAGGTGGATCATCTGTTCGACTGTCTATTTAATCTTTGACTTTTCATGACTTTCTATTGGTATGAAAGATCAGGATTTGGCCCCTGACACCCGTATGTAAGACCAGGATGTGGCCCCTAGCATTGCAAGGAAAGACCATGGGAGGACCATGACATTTATATGAAATACCAGGATTTGGCCCCTAGCACTTGTATGTAAGACCATGATGTAGACCCTAGCCTTACAGGGAAAGACCGTGGGTGGACCATGGCAACTGTACGGAAGACTATGGGAGGACCATAACATTCACACATTCTTTACTGCTATGTATGTTCTATATATGGTTATAGGTGGGCGCTATAGTCGAGGACTTTGTGTGGATGTATTGTATGTATGATGGAATACGTGGTATATTGGGGAACTAACTAAGCTTTATGCTTACAGTTGTGGATTAAACATTTTGTAGTTCGTTCATGAGAAGATCTCGGCGAGACTATACACAAGCATCAAAGATATTCGTTTCCGTAGTTTTGTGTATGATTTTCAATCAATCAAATGTTATGCAGTGGTTTTTAAAACAAGGGTTTAATTGGTTAATGTATTTTAAAAATGAAAAATATTTTTGTAATTTTCGAGACAATCAGAGCCTTGGTTTGAGTGATTCGGGCGCACCTTGCGGTGTGTCTGAACTCTAACTAAGGAGTAAGAGATTTTCTAAATAAGTTTTGTAACGAGAATGCCTTTATTCCAGAAAATGATTTTCTAAAAATATTTTATAACAATTGAAGCATGCGATGCGTACAGTTGGCCGGAGCTCAGGAAGTAAGTAATTCCCAATATACGTATATATTCTTGTATTTGTGCTATGAATTGTTGTGCATGATAGAATGTAGGTTGTAGATCTGCTCAGGAATTAAATGATAGAATTGTCTGACATTTATGATGCCTTATAGCGTAGGGAATCGTTTTTTATGTACAACTTGAAGTCTAGATTGATAATGTTAATTGCTAGGTGTATGTTTTAGAGTTGTACACGATTGGGATTATATAGCATTAGAATGATTGATTTAGCCTTATCTCATGTTCTTTTTTTGGTTGTGGGCTTAGGGTAGAATCACTTATTCGACAGTCTATTTGATCTTGTATTGTGTATAACTTGCATGCATGAGGCAACCAACGGTGTTGGTAGAGATTTCTAGTAATGCGGGAGCAAGTGGGAAGGGAAAAATCCTAGAGGGAGAGTCTAGGAACTGTAGTATTGTGCATATGGCTAGACATATGCATGCATATGAGGAGTTTAGAGGAGTGGTGCGAAGTGACTTGGGAGTCTTGGAATAGTCCTTGGAACAAGTATGGATATGTGTGGAAGGTAGTATTGGGCCCGTACTACTGAAAGCACAAGATCCATACTTCGATCAGGGGGTGTTTTAGGAATACCGAGGAACTTATAGGTGGGTATGCATAGTGTGGGTTTGCACTGTGAATTGGTTTTGATGTGTCCATGTTATCTTTCAGATTCAGGATGGTAACCTTTCATGTTGTAGAATCAGGCCTGAGTGAGAGGGATGTCTGCGACATTATAGCTGTAGAGATTTTAAGATTCATGTGAGAGGATTTGCCTGGTTTAATCAGATGTGTCAGGGAGGAGATGAATTTTGTGATAGATGAGAGCCTTAGGATTCTTCAGGCTGATTTGGAGGCCGGTCAACTCAGGACTCGAGAGGTTTTCTTCAGGGAGGTGGATGCTTGTGGAGCTCCTTGTTTCTTTGAGGGAAAGGAGCCTATCATTAGTATGCATTGGATTGGCAACGTGGAGAGCGCCTTTCGCGCCATCTTCTATCCGGCGGTTGCCAAGGTCAGATTTACGACATGTATTCTGTGCGACAAAGCTAGGGATTGGTGGTGCGAGGTTGTCCAGAATCTCGAACCAGGAGCAGTTGATTCTATGACATAGGAAGATTTTGTCACCAGATTCAAGACAGAGTTTGTGTCGGCGATTGAGGTTCAATAGTTGGCTAGGGAGTATCTGGCACTCTAGCTATAATGACCCGAAAATCCTTCTGTAAACAACATTAGATTTCCATTGCTCGAGAATCAATTGTTGTAAAAACTATTTTGATTTTAAGAGTATTAAAATGAAAAATAAAAAAATAAAAAAGATGTTATATAATATCTATAAGAACTAAGCATGAAATAAGAGGGATGTAATCCAATTAAATTGGTTTACGGGATTTATAAGGTAAATATAATTTATTTAATTGGTGTAAATAATGTTGAGGGGTTGTAATGTCATAAAAAGAAACTTAATTTGTCAAGGTGTCTAGGGTTAGGTGGGAAGGGCTGAACATTCGAAATTTGAGGGACCAGTGAGTGATATTCGATTGTAACGTACAATGCAAGGGAACGATTCTTTTCCATACGTCCGTTCCATCTAACTCTCGTGTGTAGCATATTAGAAAAAATGATCGAACATATCCTAATTGTTCCCTTATGCGTCGTCGATTAGGGGCTAAGAAGAAGAAGAAGAAAATAACGAACAACTTGGAGTATGGAAGAAGCAATCGAACCGATAAGTGGGGGGGTGAGGGCTTTTCTTTTGTCGATCCTAGAAGGGTTAGGGGTTGTGAAAATCAGTCCAGTTGTTGGTAAAGTTCTCTACTTCTTTTTCTTGTCATGTTTACATCTCAATTGCTTGTTAATTGGTTGAGTTGTGGTGTCAAATCTCTTCCTATTTAGTGTTAATGATCACATCTTCTTTCTCCTTGCAATCCTTCAATGTTCATATGGTTAATTTCCAGCTTATTGGGTGTATTTTGATGGCCAACTGATGTCAAAATTTTATGGTAAACACCCTCATGACTTTTATTGTTCATGTCCTTGAATTACTCCAAGTTTTGGGGACATTATATTCTTTGTTGATTGTTAAAATTTATGTTGTTGCTATATTAATTCAAGAGGATCATTTTCGGTAAAAGACCATTTTTTGAGCCATCCAAAAGGTATTCAAACAGTCGTTAAAGGTCTTAATATGAGGCTTAATGGTGGAGGAAACTCAAGCACTAGTGGTGTTTTCTCTTTTAGCAATGAACTTTGTTTTTACCATAAAAGCAATGTACTTTGAATCATGGCTTGAGGTTGAAATTGTTATTTTAACTTCTTGACATGTTTCTACATTTAAGAACTCAATTCCCATCTTTATAGTTGATTTTAGTTATGCAAAGCTGGGAATTCAGGAAAAAATCTCATTATGTCCATGTTTTGAAAATAATCTTGAAAAATCATCATGAGTAGGATTGGGGATCCGTAAACTCACAAAGTTTTCATTTTGAGTCTAGTTTGTCCATGATTTTTCCAAGGACCTAATGGTGTCTTTAACCAAGGTGAAAATCATCATTTTGCACTGAATGGCCAGAAATTAGTTGCATTGGCATCCTATTTTTTAAAGTTCATAGAAAGTTCTAGAAAAAATCGTATGGACATGTGCGATCACTTTATGAAAAGCTAAGAGTCCAAAATACTAGAATACAGAAAAAGATTGTAACTTTTTTAGGCTTTGGTTGTGCTAAAGTGGCATTGAACAGGATGTTGTTTCAGGTCAAAATCTGAGAATTTGGCCCAGTAATTAGTTTACATGTTTGGAGTATAGAATAGCTATCTTTGATCTTAAAGACTTATAGTAATATAATTATTTGTGTTGTATTAGGGGAAAACTTGATACCTCAAGTTCTACAAGAATTGGAGTGTGGAAAGGGTGCTTTTTGACATATGTGAGTCATTTCTTGTGTGTTTTAAGCACTAGTTTGGAAGGATAACATGCACCTATACTTATGTTATTGTCTATTTGATGTTATAAAATAAATGTGAAGGGTAAATTATAACCTGGACATGTAATTTTATTGATGATGCAACTGAATTTAGGAATCCTCGTATGATAGAGTTCTTAAACTAACCCATTGATTCAATTTGAGAGGGTTAGGTCCATGCTAGATGGGAGGACATTTTGTATGCTTATAATTGTGATGATATGCATGCTATATTTCTGTTTTGTCACTTTTGGTTGAAATTAGGATATGCATGCTAGAAGTTGTTCGGTTGAAAGGTGTATCTCCTTACATGCTACCACTTGATGCTATGTACAATTATGTTGATATACCTTTGATGTGTGTTTGGAAGATGTATTATGTCATGGGATAATTATAATAATAATTCACTAGCATGATTACATAATGATATTGGTGAGGTGTGTGTTTGCCCATGTGAGAGGAAGCAATTAATTAAAATAAAAAGGGAATATGCATAGTGAGGTTAAAAGGGTAGTAACCTAACTAAGGTAGATGCCCTCACGAAATATTGTGGTGTAAGGATATCGTTGGAGGAAAAGAGCTTAAGCCAATTCGATGTTGAATGGTTTTCTAGTTGATCATTTCGAGGCATGGTTCTGGTGCACATTGTGTACGGGAACTGGAGTGATGTTGGCTACTCGGGAACGCTGGATCAAACATCGCATTTAGGTATGGGAAGCGTTTTAAAGTACCATTGAACCACCCTCGAACGACAACGCATTGTCTTTGTACATGAACAGTCAGAGTAGCGAAGGCAGAGAACCAGGAACAGTGTTACAGGTGGGAGTCACACCCTATTTGGTGCACTAGGTCACCATGTCACGTTAGTAGTAAACAGGGTCTTTATTTGGGGAGTGTTAGCGATGCAATAGACCCTAGTTAGCAAGGGACATTAATTGTAATTAAAGGGAAGCATACAAATTAATAATTACTACGATGAAAGAATGTTTGGATTAATGTATATACGTATATATTAATAATTATCGATGTATGCTACATGGATTGATGTGTTTGCACGACTTGACATGATGTATGTGTATGCTTTGTTTCCATGATTATGTGCTTGAGATTGACTCACTGGACTGATGCTAACACTTGTTTCTTGTCTGTTGTTGTGGATTTTGCATTGGTACAGGTAGTTTGATATTTATGGCTTGGTGAGGTTGGGATCTTTTGGGTAGTTATAGTCCTTTAAATATTATTGATGATACCAATTTGAGACATGGTGTGATGTTTAATTTACATTTGTTTTTGACACTTGTTTGGTTTGGTTTTTACAACTTTGGATTTTGATGGATTGTTTTTGAAAGATTTTCTAAGTAGCACTGGTGATGTTTTCTTAAAAAAAAGACTTCCGCTAACATTTTCTGATTAAAATTTGTTAACAATAAAAGAAAATTTTTAGGTGAAAAATCACGATGTTACACTAGCAGACTTTGGAGAAGGTGGCTGAGATCACCACCAAGTACAAGGAGAGAGAGTTGGATTTGGAGACCCAGCAGCAGAAAAGGAAACAGGATCGGATTCATGCATTGGGGAGTTTGGAGACCCAGCAGCAGCCATAGTCAAAAAGACCAAGGTGACTGACTTTCAGTCAGGAGATCGAGTGACTCGTGGGTTTTACGTCAGGTATGGTCTAGCTTATTGGGGAGTTTGTCGCGTGCCAGTTTCAGGATGTTCCAAATGCGGTCAGGAAGGTCACTACATCCAGGACTGTACTGAGAGGGAGTGTAGGGTATGTATATTTTGCAGCCCAGCCAAGCCTTGTTAATGCCAATTGTCCTCTGAGAGCGGATGGTGTGGTTTTGGATCCAACACCTTTGGATTGGTAGTTACCGAATGGACGGCTTAGGATAACTGGTGTCCCCAGGGCCAGGGTTTGATTTATCAGTCTTCTCCAATACATCCAGGTGCAACATTCGCTGGAGTCATCTGCATCCCTTATGTTATGTTTTTTTGTCTCGATTATAATCTTGGACGATCTATTTGAATAATAATGTCTTAATCAACTATGGCTTTGTTTTGATTATTTATTTAAGATTAGGTTATTGTTGCTCGGTTTGTAGTTTTATGTGGGAGCTCCCAAGTTCTATTTGAAGGATTCAGACTCTCTTATGCTTTTGGACATCAGGCGTGGTTGTTAGGAGCCACTATGTGAGGTTATTGTGCCGGCTTGGAATTTTGAAAGGTTATGAAGTCATCGGAGTTTAACCAATTCCAAGTGGGGGAGAATCGGCTTATTATATGGAAATATTTCCAAGTGCAGGTCATCCCAGAGTTTCATATTCAAGGATAGGAAGATAGCTGGTTTTGGTTATTGTCTGAATTGAAGCTTATGTAAGGAGTGATATTCAGCAGTCAGTTGCAATCAGGAAAGCCGATGTTGAGGATTCAAGGTTATCTCGTCATGAAAGACTTGAAGCATCGGTGCAAGATAGGCTTTATGGTTAGGCTCAGGTCGAGGGTTGCATGAGGGCCTCTCTTCATGTTCTTGTCTGATGAAGGCATTGGGGGTTCGAAGCACGGCCCAGACACCTGATGGGGTGTAGGAGACTAGGGGCCTGTCTCGTGTCATCTTTGCTTGCTATCTTTGTAGATTTGTTTGAAAGACCATGGGGGAGCCCATGGCAATTACAGGGATGTTGCAAGACAACGATTTTCCCCGTATCATTCACTTGGATGAAATAGGCCGGAAGTGATTGTAAGACTATGGTTGGATCAGAGCATTCACTTATGGAAGACCATGGTTGGATCATGGCAGGAAATACTGAAGTCGGGTTGTAGAAACATAAGAAAATTGTTAGACTATGGTTGGATCATAGCATTCAGATATAGAAGACCATGGTTGGATCATGGCAGGAAAGACTGCAATTGGATTGTGGTAATGGAAGTGTGTATCCGACTATGGTTGGATCATAGCAGTCACATGGGTTGAAACAAACATGTCATTGTTTGTTAGTTTGTTTGTTGCTTGTTTGTTAGTCGTCCCTCATTTAGACATATGGGCTATTAGAGTCGTGTTGATGTATAGGCTAGGCCAACCTTTGTATGTGGGATGTTTGTTTAGAAGTTTCGCTTTTGCATCTGCGTGCGAGGTTGTCAGCGGTTGGTCGCGGATTCCATTCTTCAGTTATAAGTAGGATGACGTAAGGTCTGGAAGGTTTTGGTTGGATAAGATTTGTGAGTTTTTGGTCAGCATGATATTGATGCGTGAAGGTGGCCTTGTCTACCTGGAAGTCAGAAATGATCTTGGAGTCTTCAAGTTATGGGTGAGGAAGTCAGCTCTTCTCGATGTCTATTTGTCGTGATGAGTTAGTGTTCGTTTCTTCGTCGAGTCGCGTATTTATCGCTAAGGATTGAATCGGATTTCGGGATTGAGGAAGTGTCCATTTAGAGCATTGTTCCAGTGCTGCAACGGATGTGATTTCGACCTTTGGCAGTTTCCGCTCGGGTTTGGTTTATGTGCCTGGTTTTGGTGATCCTTGTGTTTATAATTGCAATCTTGAGGGCTCAGAGTGTCGTCGACTCATGCAAGAAGGGAGTGGACTTGGAAGAACCAACCAGGGTTTCAGAGGGTGTTTTAACAGTAGTCTGTAAGGACAGATTTCAAGGACGAAATCTAATTTAAGTGGGAGAGAATTGTAACACTCGTTTTCTAGAATGGACCAGCTAAAGACATAAATGGGCCAAAGTTATGGTATTTGAAGAAAACCACATGCCACGGAATGGCATGGTAAATTAGTGAAGAACGCATCTGGCTTGTTTGCCATGACGTGCCAACTGTTGCAACCCAAGCCCATGATGTTAGGGTTTCTCCCATATTTAAAGATCTTAAATTTAGGGTTAGGTCATTCTCTCCACCCTCCTATCTCGAAACCCTAGCCCCTTTTAAGTGTTCTTAAGGTTCTCTTGGTGTTCTTGGTCATTTGATGGATCATTTACTACTAAAAAAGAAATGCTTTTTATGAAACACGTTGTCTGTCATAAAGAGGCATAGACGACACACAAATGCGTGTCATTAATTCCCCTGTCATAAAGGAAGAAGACACGTATTTGTGTGTCATAAGCTTACGACGTGCATTTACGACACACATTGCATATCATTAAAGCACCTGTCATAAAGGAAAGTGACCCAGAATTTGCGTGTCAAAAATTTAAGTGTTTTAAAAAAAATTATAGATTTACTAATTTTCGAATTAAATAAAAATTAATGTCTCATTATACAAAAAAAACAAATCATACACAAAACAGACAATCCTTTTCTATATATATATATATATATATATATATATATATATATATATATATATATATATATATATATATATATATATATATATATATATATATATATATAGGGAGAGGATCAAATGAGAACACCTAAAAGGTTGAGAACGCGAGAACAGTTGTAGACCAATCATTTTATGAGGGCATAAATGGAATTTTACCATCTAATTAAATTATGATATCCTAAATTTTAGTGATTATGATTACAATTACCCAAAATATCTCATTTTTAGATCATTTTCTTTAATGAACCAATAATTAATAAAATCATGATTTAATATCTATCTAAGAAAACATTTTTTTTTCATTTCATTTTTCATTTTTATGTTTCATTTTTAGAAATCAAATATCAAGATAATGAATAATTTATCGGTTTACCTTATTTATTTTTTAAAAAAATATCTACATAAATAATGATTTATACATTTTATTTAAAAATGAATAAAATTGTAAATTATAAATGAATTAACTCAGTTGTATTTATGAATACACTGGTAAAATCATAAATGAATAAAACCCGAAAAAAAGATTATAAAATCAACTAAAATGGTACTCATATATAAATAAATAAAACACGTTTCTATTCATATAATAATATAATTATCATAGTAAATGAATAAGTTACAATATATATATTTTTGACATGGAAACTAGTACTACAATTACAATCATAAATGAGTAAAACACATTTGTGCTCCTTCCGAAAGAGGTATTGGTGTCGGTGTTTCATTTGGTAAATCTCCCACCTCCCACTATATGCATGTTTATTCATTGTATCTGCAAAAATGTTAAAGAAACAATTATGTATAATTATATAGTCATTCACACATAAATACACTGATATTCACAAATGAATACCCTGTTATTCATAAATAAATATAGTCATTCAAACATAAATTCACACATAAATATACTGATATTCACAAATGAATATAAGAAAATAGTTTTTGCCCTTTCGTTTCAACCCTCAATTCATCTATTTTCTCATTCCTTTTTGTCAAGTATTACCACACCAAAAGTACCCTTTTAATGCTTAATTTGCTTGTGAAATCAAAGACCAAGAACATCTACAAAAAATTACCTTTCTAGTCATCGTTAGTTGTTGAATTTTGAGTAAATCAAGACCCAAGAAACCTCCATTGAACCCACTTTTTGCTGTTGAAATTGATGAACTGATTTATGCTCCTTCTTTCCCTTTCTTCTTCTTCGTTCCCTGCCAAGAATAACCACCAGGATGGGGTTGTGTTTCCGGTGAAATCAAAAGAGGCAGCAACCTCTTGACTTTTTCCCCTCACCTGCATTGTTGTGGTTGCTTGCCTTGCTCCTCTCGGACCAGCCTCATGGAGTATTCATTGATGATTAACTGCAAAATGAGACATCTGACATTATATTCATATAAGATTACAACTGCAAGCATTCAAGTTCCATTTTTTCTGAATTCGAGCATTTCATCGAGCACCTTATGTGCACAACTTATCTTCTTCCCCTATTAGCCAATTTAAATGAGTAAAGTACCATACCTGAGAAACATTTTCAAGCAAAAGAATTGCGAAGCTTTGGTGCGTACAATAAAATAAACCACAGAAGAGGTTCAAATTAGCATAACATTTGGCTTTCCAGTTGATTTTGCAAGAAAAAAGACTGCACATGTACAGATTCGAACAATATATAGCATTGTAAGGCTCAAATCAAGAGAAGAGGTGGATTTCGAACAACATTTGCAAGGAAAAAAACATAATGTTACCTGATTCAGAGTACTTCGTCACTACCCTGCTGCTCCGGAGTGGAGGATAGAAGTCTGGTAGTGTATCGCTGCTTGCTACCGCCGATAAGTAGCAGTCGAGTTCACCAGACTGCCAACAAGGTTAAGAAAAAGAGACGCCGGCTATAAGTCTCACTCTGTATGCGACGATGACGATGAAGAACGAAAGTCATCGCTGGGGTCTGCCATTGTTCGCTGCTTTGCGCTGGTGAGTAGATGCCGCTGTCCGCCGATGAGTAGAAGTCGTCAATCCGATGGGATCTTTGGCGATGGAAGCGACGATGCGTATAAGAGGGAAATGGGGAGTAAATGTCGGTTGTTCAGTCGATGCGTCTTATGAAACCCTAGAGAGATATAGAGAGGATATAGATACGAGAATTAGAAAGGTAAGAGGTGAGAGAGTGAGAAATTATAGGAAATAGGTAAAGTTGCAATTCCTATAATACCCTTCTTACCATTTAAAAGTTACACATAAATGCCAGTAGTTTTAGATTTTTACATAAATCGCTCGTTTAATATTAACAATAGATCTTAGTATTTAGATTGTCCAGATCTGTTCTCGCGTTCTCAACCTTTTAGGTGTTCTCATTTGATCCTAGTCCTATATATATATATATATATATATATATATATATATATATATATATATATATATATATATATATATATATATATATATATATATATATATATATGTCAAATACAAATAATCATTGCAATTGTAAATAAATTTAATGCATTGCTAATATTGGTTACATATTCCTATAATTTGTAAGCGTTGACAAAATTCTTCATATCACCTTCTCTTGCAAAGTCATGTATAGCATACCCTGCAAAAGCATTCATCAAAACCTTCTTATGCTATTATCATCAGTATTAATAACATGAACCGTTCTGCCGTTTCTAAAAAATATGTGACATGAACCTTAAGGATTTGAGGTTGATGAAGATGATCGACTACCCCAACTAAGGCTACACTTGTTTATAACTAACATATATATATATCAATAAGTAACATCCAGAAACTAAACCAAGAACTCAGCTTAAACATTTTCGCATCATATATAGATTAACTCAGGTTGTAGACATTGAGTTGTAGTTAATCCACAAAATTGCCTTTCTTTTACTCTTTGTATGATAAGATTTAACATTTCTTGTACCAAAACCGCTACTTACCTGAAAATGTCTGAAACATCCCAAAATGTAGACCAAAAATTTCGTATTAAATCAGTAATAAAAACCATCAATATCATCAATCACATAAAAATCATAGTCATGTATCTCAAAAACATCATCAAATCTGTCAATGTATCAAAATCATATATCATAAATCAGAGTTAATCCTCCCAGGCTAAAAATAGTGGTGTGTGTCATGCAGTCATCCCGAGCACTTCCCCCTACTAGCGGAAGTACCTGAAACCAAAACTGAAAATTGTAAGCACGAAGCTTAGGGAGTCTCCCCAACATCCACATACCATACACATAACACATAAACATATCTTGGGCCCCGCCCCTGCTACATCGAGTCAAGCTCGGCATCGGCTTTCCCGACATCGGGCCCCGCCCGACATCGAATTTTATTTGGCATTGGGCCCCGCCCGACATCGAGCCTCGCCCGACATCGAGAAAATCTTAGAATACATAAGAGCATAATCAGTAATACACATAAACCTAAGCACATAACATTAACACTTAAACGTTCCTTGGGCCCCGTCCGACATCGAACCATAGTCCGGTAACATACTAACATTCCTCGGGACCGCCCCGACATCGAACCAAAGTCCGGAAACATATAATACCAACACATGCAAGAATCACAAAGACATCAAGCATACAAGCATTCCTCGGGACCGCCCCGGTATCGGATCGAAATCCGGAAAACCATATAAACCTACATCGGGCCCCCACTAGCATCGGATTATAGTCTGGAACTACTACTAGCTAAACGGGCCGGCCTGGGTGCCTTAGACCCGTTCCTACTGGAAGAGGACTCACCTCGAATGCTAGTTGTGAAATCTCATATGAGGAATCTCTGACGGCTGCTCCAACGACTCCCCGGCTATCAATCTCACAATAACACTTAATCAAAATCTGATAATCCTTCTTAGGGTAAAATGACCATTTTACCCCTGGTCAAAGTCAAAGTCAAGGTCAACTCCCAGTCAACCTAACTCGTCGAGTTATCTCCTAACTCGGTGAGTTCTTGTACTACTCAGACTCGTGATCAACCGAGTCAAATCGTCGAGTCTACCTGGCATACTATCGGGACAACCCGACTTCAACTCCTCGAGTCCCTTACTGGACTCGCCTAGTTCCCCTGTCTATTTGGGGTATCTTAATGGATTAAGCGCCTACACTTCAGATCCAAGCTTCGTACTTCATTTGAACCCTGAAAATGTCCTTTTAAGGGTAAAGTTTCTGACTTTACCCCTTAATACCACTTCTTAAAGGGCTTAGCTCAAACCCTAATTCCTTGGGACCTAGAACTTGGTCCTTAAGCCCTCCTTACACCAAACTCAAGCTTACAACCTTAGATCTAAACCCCTAACATTACTTAGATAGGTAAAGTTCCCACCTTTCCCACATGCATGGCCTTTTGGGGCTAAAAAGGCCAATATGACTCTCTAAAACTTGCATGGGGGCTCCAATGGCATAAAGTTTGCAGCTTTATGTCATAACAGCCCCTCTAGGTACTACATCTGGAAGAATACCCTCTTGGGTCGACCATTTCCCAAAAGCTACCAATCTTGGACCAAAAACCCACATAAAGAGGACATAAAGAGATCTAATGAACTAATAGCCAAGATAGAAACTTGATTTCCAGAAAATTTAGCAAATGGAGTGTAGCTTCTGGATCTACTATTTCCCTCTTCAGCCCTTTATCTTCTTCTTCTTCCACAAGCTTCAAAAGCACACAAAGATCACTCAAAATGGCTCACACACTCAAAGAAAACTCTATGGTTTCGTGGATTAGGGTTTGGGACAAGGAGGATGGAAATAAGGCCAAGGTGTGGGGGTTAAGGAGCTTCAAGAGGGTGCGAAACCCTGAGATTAGGGTTTCATTTTGGCCAATCTACTCGTCGAGTAGATAACTCAAACCCGCGCATAATCAGCCCTCTACTCGACGAGTTAGGGCCACCAACTCGTCGAGTTCCTCTTTCAAAATAAATAATTAAATGGATTAAATGCATACCAGGAACCAGGCGTTACAATATCATAGATATTAGTGTTACATTCTTACCTATTTTTAGTATCGCTGATTATATATATCATATTTGGATTTGATGATGACATTAGAATAGAATCCGACTCTCAATAACCGATTTGGTCAGTTTAAGGTCTTTCAAGTGTTGCGGTCGGTTTTGTTGGAGTAATCCAAAATTTTGGGACAATTTAGACCTAGGGGTATTTTGGGAAGAATAGTAATATTTTAAGTTTTGGCACTTGTTTAGGTTTTGTTTTTCCTGTAGTTGTATTCGACTAGGTATCCATTATGTTTAGTATAAATAGGTTCGTGTAGATTGATGTTTTTTTTAAGTCTTTTACCTTTGCAAATAAAAGTATCCTTCTAGGATATTTTTTGTCCTTTGTTTCCCTTGTTCTTTCTGTGTATCTGTGTGGACTGAGTTGAATTATCTCAACTCTACCTTAGTGAATAAGGTATAATCGGCAACCTACAGTTCTTATTAGCTGTTATCTTTCATTCCCGTTTCTGCCCCTGTTCTCGTGCTTCCCTGTTCAACAACACAACACTGTAGAAGAAATAGATCAAGTTCTAAACCCTGTTCAGACCTGAAAAAGAGAAAAAGAATGAAAATCAATTTTACAAGAAGGTTAAGAGGATCTAATTTGGAATTTTTTGCATACCAACTAATAAAACGATACCACTCATAAGATAATATTGCAACATCCATATTTTTTCTCTTTGTTGAAAAATGCTCCAACTACTACTAACACCTAACAGAGCATGAATATTTGCAATTGAATGACCTAACAGAGCATGAATATTTTGCAATTGAATGACCTAAAACGGAAGGTAAATGCATGTTTTAGTTTACTACTTCTATGTAAATATTTTTTTTTATCTTTTTTGAGGGCTCATGTCTTAGAAAAAATCTATAAGTTTCATCCATGTTCTTAAGATATCACGCCTGTCACACGTCATGTATTTTTGTATTGTTGAGTGGCCCATGAGAAATCGAATGTATTCAACCACACGGTAAATTGTTTCATATAATTTTCCCCATTTGGAAACCTAGAAAAATATATCATCAACATTTTCATAAAATCTATAGCAGGCCCAGTGTTCCAACATTAATAAACTCATAGATGATAGAACTAAAGACAGAATTCTCAAAGGGTATTCATATTTGTCATCAGTAATCAATTAAAAAACTCCAATTGTTCCATGCATCTTGTAAGGAAAAAATCATGATTTGTAAAACCCTAAAGAGCCAAATAACAACACATCTCAGGAAGGAAGATGTACATAACATGTTACCTGGCCAATGTGTCTTGAGAAATTCCTGCTACTGTTCAAGGAAAATGAAAAAAAAAAAAAACGTTTACTTTCTATTACACAATGGCCCAGTTTCAATTTGGGGATTTTGAATTAGGCATACAACCTTGAGACACAAAAACACAGATTAAGCAAGTGAAACCGTGAAAAATTGAAGGTTTAGCGACTGAAGCAACAAAAATTAACAAAAAAAAAATGGAATGCGACTTAACTTTCTGCAATCAATTATCAACCTTAGAACGTGAGGAAGACAACCTTTCTTTGTGGAGCTTCTTTATACCGGTGGAAAATGAATTCGTAGAGGCCGCGTGTGCCACCTCCAAGAGCAGTTTGAAGAGTAGATCTCACAATCGCCGATGGAATCTCTCTTGGTATTTTTTTTCTCGGACAGACGAACATGAATTTTCTGATGGGATTTATTGAAATCAGAGATTTGGTCACTTCATTAGAGATCGGTCGACATTTTTTGACTGAAATCGTATATTTGAGAGTTGAAGAATAGAGAATCACAGAAGCGTGAAGTGTAGATTGTGTTTTAGGCTTCAATGGTGGTGGCAGTCGCTTAGGGTTTATAGAGAAAAAAGAGGGGGATAATGAAGGCCGTGGGAGTTCATAGGAAGGTGGGGTACTTCAAAGTTTTTGGGGATTTTGTTGCGTCCCTAGCTATTAAGGATGAAAGATGTGCATTCTCAAAAATTTATAAAACAACGAAAATTTTTAGGGCACACAAAAATGTGTGTCCTAAAACCTTCAAATTTTGGGATAGATGACATTATTTTTAGGACACACGTTTTTGCGTATCATAAAGCCGTGTGTTTCATTGTTCACGTGTCATTAAAGTCCTATATTCTAGTAGTGATATCGCATGTCTCGGTGTGGAGCTTGAATATCAAGTTGCTAGCAAAGTGTTTTGGTGAAGAGCTCAAGTGTACATCTAGAAAAATGACTTCACTTCTAGACCATTGTGAGTATAAAGCTTCAGCAATTGAATCTAGTTTGTTATATCTAGCTTATGGTTCATTTTTATGCTTTTGGTACCTTTTTGGTGGTGTGCTTCAAGTGGAGGTGACTCCAGTCCTTTCTAAGCACCAAGGATTGTTTTTTGGACCTCTTCTTGTTGGAGAGTTGGTAACTTGACCTTGTCCTTGGAGCCATTCATGCTTTGTGAAGGATTTATGCCATTTTTGGACTTAAAGAGTGAGGTCCTAATGAATACAGTTGGAAATTTAGTCCATTAAGTCAATGAGAAGGATTAGATATAAAGTTTTGAGCATTGATATGTAAGGATTAAGCTTTTAATGAAGAATTGTGCCATCAACCACGACGTGGTGATGTCCTACATGTTGACTGTTTTGTCTACGACGTGGTGATGTCCTGAATGGCGACTGTTTTGTCTGAACATGCCTATGGCGTGGCCAAGAGGTCTCCACGCTGTAATGAGCGTTGACTCGCTTGACCGTTGAATTTTGTTGAACGTTGACCATTGACTTTTGACCAGTTTGATTTGGGGTCAAACTTGGAGGATTTGGATTACTGATTGAGGATGTATCTCTTTTGGTGTTAGTCGGTTTGTGGGATTGAGCAGTGCGGTGTAAGAGTGTTCTTGTGCTTCTCCGGTTCTTTGGTTCAGGTGAGTTTATCACTATGCCACATATTCCATTGTATATCATGTGCATGATAGGATAGAGGTATTATTAGAGTACAAGTATGCTAGTCGACTAGGATGACTCCTTGTTATGCATTTGTAGTTTAGGACACTTGGTGTCTTGGTATGCTAGACTGGTAGGGTATTGCATGTGGATCGTATGAAACTGTTAGGAGTTATATATGGTTAGGGTAACTAGGATAGGCCAGTTATCAAGATTATGTATGATTGACCAACGAAGGACTTAATTGAGAAGTGGTCAATGGCAGGGTAACTAGGGAAGGCTAGTTGCTAACGGTATTGATATGTTAGTATTTATTATGTTGTAACAACCAAAAAACAGTGATAATATTTTTCAGTTTTTTAAAACCAATAGTTTATTTACCAAATATCTCCAAGTCAATCACCAAATACAATATGAAATTCTCAGAGTGCAAATATCCCAAAAGTGTGGAAATCATGAGGGGAGGATAATATGCCATCACGTCGGGCCCTTCCCTTTTTGTACCGAAAGTACCTTAAACCATAAACATAAGTTGTAAGCACAAGTCTTAGTGAGTACCCCAAATTACCACATACCAAACATACAACTGGGCCTAGCCCTAGGGTATATTCCAACCCAATACGCAAATATGGGCCTAGCCCTGGGGTTTCTTCCAACCCATCAGATACTCATGGGCCCAAGCTTGGGGTTTATTTCAACCCAATCATACAATAATAGGCCCAAACCTAGGGTCTCTTTCAACCCAATTATACAAACATCTAAAAGTCATATAACAGCTAGCATTCTACATAAATAATATGGTGGGTCGGCATTGGTGCCTTCGACCCACAAGCACAGTGAGAAGACTCACCTCTAACCAAATATAACTGAACCACACACTTGAGCTGATGTTATGTTGGCTCCTCACACTAATAAAACCCAAAGACAACCCTAATTAATAATCAGGGTTTTAACCCATAGTCAATGGTCTACATCATAATTTATCTTCCAAAAGCAAAAGACCTCCCATGCATGACCCAAAGATACAAGGCCCAAAACCCCTAACAACCCAAAGCCCAAAAATGGACCAAGAGGGTTTTCTGGGAGTACGTCATGCGTACTGCTTTTTACGCTCATCGTACCACTTCAACTTAGAAGGTTTACGGGGCAGTAACGCAGTACGCCCGGTGTAGTTAGGGTTACGCCCAACATACCCTTCAGACGTCTAAAATCCCTACTAAGGCCTTATTGCATTAAGACTTAACATCTAACCTTTAGATCTAATCCTAATAAACGTCTAAAACCATAAAGTTGCAACCTTTGTGCCTTTGCAGGGCTACAAGGAGCTCAAAAGCGAAAACCCTAGCTAATAAACCATCTAAGACCCCATAACTCTTGTATAGATGAATATAAAGGACCAAGCTTGCATTTTTATGACATAAAACACCCACAAATGTCCAAAAGGATAGCTCAAATGGTCGGGAGTAGACTATACTCATAGGACCAAGGTTTTTGGGACAAAAAGGTTATAACTTGCAACCTAACAAGATCTAACAAGGAAATCATCAATATTTGAACTTTATACCTCCTAGAGATGCACAAAGATGTGAAGAATCTAGATCCAAAAGCTTGAGTGAAACATCACCTCTTCAATGATCTTCCTTCGCTACCAAGAACACTAAAATAACACTCTAGAGCTTCAAAAATCACACACGAGAATTAGGGTTTCGATATGGGGGCTAGGAGGGATGGAGGATGGAGGTGAGAGAGGATTCAAGGCCATAATGTTCTTTAAATAGGGTCCAAACCCTAACAATTAGGGTTTGGAATCTTTGTGAGTACGCCCTACATACTCTTACATCCGCCCAACGTACGCAATAACATCCCCTCCATCTAGTTAATGAACTACGCTCGTCATACCAAAAGGTACGCCCCGTGTAAGGACTGTTTTTGCAAATATGTTTATACTTAAATTAAAAAATGAAAGGTACCTAAAACACGAGTGTTACATATGTGTTTATGTTACATGATTATGTGGTAATGTTAGCATTGGTTCTATGTAGTCTATGATGGATAGCCTGAGAACTCTTAGTCCGATGCCTTATTGCGACGTTCTTGTCTGATTGTTCGCTCTTGGGTGGATCATCTGTTCAACTGTCTATCTGATCTCTAACTTTTCATCGCTTTATATTGGTATGAAAGACCAAGATTTGGCCTCTGGCACCTTTATGTAAGACCAGGATGTGGCCCATGGCATTACATGGAAAGACCATGGGAGGATCATGACATTTATGTAAAGGACCAGGATTTGGCCCCTGGCACGTGTATGTAAGACCAGGATGTGGCCCTTGACATTGTAGGGGAAGACCATGTGAGGACCATGGAAACCGTACGGAAGAATATGAGGGGACCATAGTATTCACTAATGTATGATTTTTAATCAATCAAATGTTATTCAATGGTTTTTGAAACAAGGGTTTAATTGTTAATCTATTTTAAAAATGAAAAATCTATTTGTAATTTTTGAGACGTCACAAGTGTTTTGCTCGTTCCTAAAGTATTGTTAAAGAGTTGCCATGAGACATATTTTTATATATTTAAACGTTTGGAAATTATATTTTATTTACTCGTCTAATACATCAAATATTAATTTTGACCCCCTTCGAATTGTTGGTCGATCATTATCATCTCAACTAGATTGTGTTTCCATAAATCAATACATAAGTATGCCGCTCCAAAGTCGATACTGATTGTTGGTGCTTTGCTTCATCCTCATGACATTGCTTTATCCGTTTAAGATATATATGTTGGATTAATTGTCTAAGGTCTTAACTAAATTGGTATATTCTTAGTGAATAAAAGTAAAGTCCTTTTCGGGTTCTCTCATAACCAGGAAGTGGCTTGGATTGATATTAAGAGAGAGATAAATAATTTATTAACATATTATATGATTAATATATTAATTAGAAGTACTCAATAATTAATAAAGAATTAATTGGAATTAATTTTGGGTTAATTAGAATTAATTAAAATATGCAAATGTTGAATTGTAATTGTTCAATAGTTGAACAAGGAAGACAATTCTAGAACCCTCCTACCTATAGACGAATTTGGTTGATCTTAGGAAGGGTTCTGGAAGCCTCCTGGATAAGATAAGGAAATTGTATTTAAATCAGATTAAAAAACTATTATTTTAATATTCAATATAGGTTTTTCAAGGTTATCTGGCAGCTATATAAAGGGTCATAACCATTAACGCCTGTGTTTTCTCCGTAGGCATTAATACGATGAAATAATTTTAATGGTAAACAATTGTAACATTTATAGGAAGTAAATAAAGAGAATTCTTGAGTATTATGTGTTCTAGATGTAGTTATATGTAGTATACGTGCTTAAAGCAATATAATAAAATAATAAATAAAATACGCGTCTGAAATAGAATAATAATTTGGCCAAATAAGCTTGATGAACATCGAAGTAGTCGTAATGAGGATTCCGAGGATATAAGAAACGCTCGAATCGGACTTAGAACAAAGATGTTACAATTCGTTGAAGTTTCGCGTTCGACCCGATATGGCATCAAGTGTCGTAAATAGTAAATCAGAGATAGATCACTTATTAGCCTAAGTAATATAAACGAAATTCCTAGTAATCATAAAACCAAGAAAGTGCACACAGAGAATGCCTAAATCTAACTTCATGAGAGGAAGTTGTAATTTTTTTAATATTTCAGCGTAACTGTGTTAGCACAGAAATCGAATTTTACATCGGTTAATTTTTAGCCGAAACAATCTAAACGAGAGTTGAAGATTTCATCAATACCTATCCGACGATATAAAGACAGTCAGAAACGGACGTCAGATAAAAGTGTTACGAATTTTTAACGGACTTTAACAGTCTAAGCCTGTTAAAAATATAACTTAAAAAATAAAATCAAAATCAGCCGACGGAGTCTAAATGAAAGCTGTAGATCTCATCGATAGCTACACGTGAATATAAAACCCGTCGAAAACGGAGCTCATATGAAGAAGGTATGAGGTTTCTAAGATTTTATAAAAATATGTGTGCAGCCGCGCACACAGACAATATGCGCGGCGTGCATCTGACATCCAACTAAATCTCGACATGTGGCACCACTCAGAGAACCGCATGTCAGCACCCCGACCATGTGCGTGGTAAACCCCGACCGAGTGCGCAAAGCGCATATTTTTTTCGATAATAAATACCCGCCTCCGTATATGCTTCTCATATCTCACCCCTATAGCTCAATCCCTCGAGTTCTCTCTGCATTAGTTCCAAATTTCCTTAATTTATAGTATACCGACGAAGCCCTGCAACCCCTGAATGCCCGGAAAGTAGTAGCCTTCGAGTAGAAGATATGTCGGTTCAATTCCCAGACTTTTGTCTAGGAAATCTCTATAAGTTAGACTAGACTCTATATTATATTAGTGTAGTTTATATTTAACTTCATATTCATTGTTATGAATTTATTAATAAGATTTGTCAGTGATTCCAACGTCATATTACTGATTGATCTACTTACGGGGATAATGTCTAGGCTTGATTTAGTGAGGTGTTTAAAGTGAGATTTCCAAACAATATACTATGTATACCAAACGAACCCTACCTCTGATATGATCCTACGTGGTTGTTCCTTACTTGATAGATATTGATGTAGAAATTGAGATTGTTGAGGAATCTAGACTATCATTCGTCATAAGAAATATTAAACTAAGACTTAGTGCTAATTGAACCTAGGTCACATCAAAGGAAAAGCCAAGTGCTAAAGCGAAGTGTTGTCCAACTTTCCACTCATATACTTTAACAAGTGAGTGCATCGTTACTTTCCGCTTACACATAGATATAAAGTATCTAGATGATTAAATGCTATGTGTGCCTATTATCTGAATTACTTGAATTATGTGTTAGATAAATTATATGATTTTTACATGATTTAATCATATATGTATTTTCTTGTATATTTATATAAATTATATTGGGTGGTAATGGGTGATGAAAATGATGAGATGATGATGAGATGCCTTGACTTTTGATGAACCAATCGTCTAGCAGAGTATAGATGACGACAATGGACTATTCTAAACAGTCCAGTGAAAATGCTGGTAGGCTCGCAGCCTGTAGGTGTTAGTGAACTATATGTTTATTGATGTAATCTATCCCACTATGGTTGCCTTATTGACACATATTGCTATAGGAATCCCCGAAGCAGTATTGTCTACCCGTTTATGATGATGATCCTTAGGATAGGCCCCTGAGATCAATATTTTAGGATCCGTATGTGAGAACAACGGGAATAGGTAATCGGGTAATTTATTTGATGTGAATTCTATAATTAAAAAAACTTAATTATTGTGGGCTGAAAACCCTATGTGCTCACAAGGCCCCTAAGCCTGACCCACTTAGTTTCTTTCTATCAAATGTAGCGGTACGAAGGCACTTGGATGATGAGTGATTTGGGGAAATTGTAGGCCACAGTATAATAAATTGTTGTAAGGCCTATTAAGACTTGTTTATGCTTATGTATTTGAATTGACGATGACGTCTGATGGTTTTAAATATAAATGAAATACATTTCCCTCGGAAATGATTTAATAATAATATTATCATGTATGGGAACCAATTCCTCTATAAGTTTCACACAATGAATAAAATAAGCATAAAGAGAAAGTTTTAAATTGGTCGTGAAAATGGGAATGTCACATAACCCTTGTGAAAACTGATCTCTTACCCTCTCATAAGCAGAAATTGGATTTTCTACTCTCCCTCTCTCCTAAATATCGATCCTAGGGTTTCCTAAGGTTTTAGGTGCAACACATTAGAGGCTACCACACTATTGGAGCTAAGATTTCCAAGGATATCTACAAGAAGGTTTCTAACATCAACTGTTTGTTGCTAAAGGTATGATTCTAACCCTAGTAATTTGTAACACCCGATTCCTAATATGCAATTTCACTTATTAAAAATGAGATTTAGGGTTGGCTACGACGTGGTGATGAGGTTACCACGACATGACAACCTTTCATGAAATAGGTGTCCATTTAATATCCCAAAAAGTGACAAGAGTCTTGTCATGACGTGGGGGTAACAAAAGTGCAAAACCCTAATTTTCGGCCTTAGGCCTTATTTAAAGGAAGTGATGGCTAATGTTTCCTCCACCCTCAACCTCCATCACCTCCTAAATGAACCTTTGAGAAAACCCTATTCTCCTTGAAGCTTTTGGATCTCATTTTGCAAGTTTTGGTGATCTTGAAGGAAGAAGAATGGAGTTGGTGCATAGATCTAGCAAGCAATCCGTCCTCATCCCTTGTGTGCATCTTCTGGGCTCTTTGTAAGTGCTTGGGCTTTCATCTTTTTGATGCTCTCTTCTTAGATCTAGGTTTAATGTCATGTTTTGATTCATAAGTGAAGTTTGAATTGTTAGAAGAGATAAAGTTTGCAACTATATGACTCTCCTTAGTCCCTGTAACAATATACCTTATGGATCTAGATTTTGAGGGAGTGTTGGGAGTTTTGCATGAAGTTAGATCATCTTCTTTACCTTTTGATCTAGAAAAGTGGAAGACAAGCATGGTTCATGCATGTCTATAAATATTGGATTCTTATGGACCATTAGGGTCCCTAGAAGCCTTATGGAGTGTATGGGTTAAGGGCTTAATGGATTAAGGATAAAATCCATTAAGCTGTCCATGCACATAACCCATGACATGACGGGTTTGTTGTCACGATGTGGGGAATGAAGGGACTCACAAATTTTTTTGGCGGACTCTCCCACGACATGGTGAAATGTTTACCATGGCGTGGCAATGGATTTGTACGTGACTGAGTGTGACCGTGACTTAGTTTATGATCAGGACTGAGTTTTTTGGCCACGACCTGACCTTTGGTAGGCTACGACGTGGAGTTCAACTGACTTTGACCATTAAATTTTGACCCGTTTTGATTTTTAGCCAAATTTCTAGTTTTAGAAGGTGGACTAAGGGTTTACCTTGTATGGTTTTATTAGGAGTTGTGTAGCATCCACCTTTTGACTGTGTTAGCAGATAGTTGTAGATTACGACTGTGAGGTGAGTCTTCTTATTATATTATGTAGGATACTAGTTTTCTTTGTGATATTTTCTTGAAATACCATGGGGGTAGCCCATGTAAGTTGAATAAAATACCATGGTGGTCGCCCATGGAAATTATATGAAAGATCATGGGGGTAGCCCGTGGCAATTATATGAAAGACCATGGGGGTAGCCAATGGAATTTATATGAAAGACCATGAGGTTTCCCATGACATTTGTATGTAAGACTGGGATTTGGCCCTCGACATTACAAGGAAATACCATGGGGGTAGCCCAAAACATTTGGGTGTAAGATATGGGGGTAGCCCATGTCATTATAGGGAAAGACGATGTGGCTAGCCCATGGAAAATGTATGTATGGTATGTGGTATTTTGGGGAACTCACTATGCTTTGTGCTTACAGTTTATGTTTAAAATGTTTTCAGGTACTTTTGGTTCCAAAGGGAAGGACCCGACTTGATCGCACTGCGTTCCCTGGAGATTAATTCTGCATTGATTGTTTATGATTTTTCTATGATGTTTTTAGAATACTTTTACTCTGAATGTCTTTGAAGTAAACTAATGAATGTTTTTGGCTGATCTAAGATGAAATTTTTACTTAGTCTTTTGCGACGTTACAACTAGGTATCTGAGCCTTGGTTTGATGGATTTGGGCACACTCTCGGGTGTGTTTGAACTCAAACTGAGGAAATGGTCAAATCTTTTAAATGAAAACAGTTTTCTGAAAAGGTTTTTATAAAGAAAAAGGGGTGCGATGCATGCAATCAGCCGAGCTCAAGTAACTGATTCCCAAAATAACCATACATGTGGATATGTTATATGTGTTATAGTATGATATTCATACTAGAAGTTAGAATAAGGATCTGCTCAGGGATGCATGCTAGAATGCATGCTTAGGAGAGATGCCTTTTGTGACTGATATGTGAACTGGTGGAGATGCTTGATACTGAGTAGGCTAAGGATCTCTAGGAATTGTGTGTGAGGATTGTTTGATCTTTATGATGCCTTATTGCCAGTAGATTTCGTTGCTTGAATGTTGCTTTCTTTGTGCAATGTGAGATCTATATTGATACTAACTAACTATTAAGCGAATACCTTAGGTTGCATGCCACAATGATTAAAAAAATTTTGATTTCTTGATTCGGCTCTACTATGTAGCTCTTGTTTGAGTCCGCCCGATGTAGGGCATGATCTTTTAGACGAAAGATTGTTTAATCTTTGTTGCATGTAATTTTATTCGCAAGATAGTTAATTGACATTGGTAGAAGTTTCCTTTGCAGCTGAGGGCACGACGAGGTAGGGTTCCTAGTGGATAATAAATAGTGTTAAAACATAGAACATGATTATATGGGATGTGGAATCCTAGGAGTGCCTAGGAAGTGCCTTAGTACGCTGTTTAGCGTAAGGATCTAATAGAATTGTTATAAGGAAGTGATTGAAGGATCCGAGAGGATTGTTGAGGAAAGTACTGTTGGGTTCTAGTATACTACAACATCCTATGGTGCACATACAACCCTAAATGCTTTGGATCTATGTTTTCTCTAATTATACATGCAATATTGTTTCCAAAGCATTAAGCCTACAACTAGCATACAATTGACATAAACAACATAAAATACTAGTTCGGAGTTTACCTCTTTATGTAGCTTGTAGAACTTGTTGTATATGGCCTTTAAGAACTTAGCACCTCAAGTGTGATGCCTCAAACGGTTCACAACACACCTAGGACAAAGGAGAACTTGAGAGAGATGTTGCTAGCTCCAAAATCGGCTCTAATGAACTCCAAGAACTCTAGTGCACGATTTTGGGTGCTAAGGGAGTTTTTTTATAGTGTGGCAAAGTCTAGGGTTACATCCATGTAAACCCTAATGCCTATGACCTTTCATATTACTTAGGCTCCATGGGTTAAACCTCCATGGACTATCCATGTACTACCATTTTTGTTTAGCCCATCCTAAATAACAATTGGCGCACACTATAAGAATCGTTGATTTACCAAATCAATCCCCATATATTTAATTAGTCTCTTTTGATCACATAATTAATTCCAAATTAATTCTTGATCAATACTAATTAAATAATATGATTTAATATTAATATATTAGAACTTATAATATATTAATAAATCATAAGTAACCTCTTACTCAAGTATCCATCCTATCAAATTAACCTGGTGATATGCAACCCGAAATGGACCATGCTACTCTCGGGTCAAGTACATACCAATTATAGTTATGGGCTTAGACACCTAATCCAATAGTCTCCCACTAGGATAAGTCTAATAACTATTACTGCAAGTACGACTCCACAACCCGACTAACAATTGTAGCTCTTAAAAGCCGTTATCGAACTCTGACCTAGTCAATGACGGGTCCATTAGATAAGGGATCATATATCCTCCATTATACAAGATATCATATGGACTGAGACATGGATTATAATCATTCTCTCTGTCCATCTGTTGTTTCCCGATTTCTGATTTATGACGACTGACTAATTGAAAAAATCAAATCAGTCCAGGCTTGACCAAGCGCTTAGGGTTGTCATCACGAAATCATCGAGGGGACCACAAATATCGCTTTTATCCCTCTAAGGGTCAAAGGAATGGATAAACTTTGACTCAAATGCTTACTTGTACTTACTCATCAAATTACACACAACAATATGTTTTATAACACCAAGTTACTGGTGCGTTTACATATGTCAATGTGCAACCGACTTATAAACTATAACTCACATGTCTTGGTTTCAAGAATATAATAAATTATCGTCTCACAATCACTCATGATAAAATCCATGAAGTGATTCAGATGAGCGTGAGTTGAATCCAATACTTAAATCTTATTACAAGAATACTCATGAATACTGCAACAAACTTGTGCTATGTCTAACACCTTAGACAATCCTACAGACCCAATCATGATAGTCTTGCCTCAATACCTAATTCCAAAGTAATATCGACTGTGGATGGTTTGAATAACCTAGTTATTCGGGAAGTCAAAACATGCAAAGTGAAACACAAGAATAATACTAATCCTATATGGCCCCAAAACTTTTGAGTGTAAATAAAACACATTTTATCTAATCGCCATATTGATTACTCATTATTCATTTTATAGTGTTTCGAATAATCAACTTAATACTTGAATTAAAACAATAGTTATCCCATGCTCCGTGGATGCACACTATGTTTGCCTATGGTCATTTCTTTGTGAAATGGATCAATTGACAACATTTCAATGATGCTCATTTCACAATTCCAAATCCTTATGATAAATGTAAGAATACCAATTTCTTGCCATTTACTGAAATCTGTTAGATTCTAAACTTATATGCATTGATCCTCTTGTAATGACTATGCACAAAAGTCACAGAGACTTGGCAACAGACATTACAAAGTATTCCAATGGAGAGCAATTCCATGGAAACGAAGTCTCATATTCAAAGTACATTCCTTTGAACATCCTTCTTGCATTAAATTTTCTAATCTTACACAGATTTAAGGAATAAGTTCCACTTATGGAAACATTTCCATATTCCCATTTTGACTATCACGTCTGAACAAGAGATACCTCTTCTCAGAGTATGTCAATATGGTCCATTCCAAATTTTACAATATACTTCCAACTGTCCATAAGCAACCAATCTTTGGTACACCTCAGATTGTCCTCGATAATTGCTTAACCATTTTAGTCATATCTCGTTCTAGTCCCTTTTCCCTCTTAATGCCCTAGGCATTTGGAAAATTAGAACGGATTAATATTATAGTATATGTAATCGATCCTATATCCGAAGCATATGGAACACGATTCATAAATACATGATACTTTACCAGTCTCTTGCTATAATATTTCCATATATAGAATTTCCATATGTTGAATCATTTCAACATAACATTCACATATGTCCATGACTAAATTCGATTAAAATCTCAATCTCAGCTTTTAGATTCGAAATGAACTATGAATTCCTCTCCCTTAATTATAGCAAAACAACTTTTCAAGCCCTGAAACTTTGCGAATTGAAACTTTTTGTTTTCTATAATTAACATTGCTAACTCGCAACACTTACCATAATAATTATGCTCCCACTAGCATAATAATTATTTTCTTACTAACATAACACTAATGCTCCCACTAGTTTTGAATTGTACCCAGAAATCAACTCGACTTCTAGAAATCAATACTTATTGATTTTCTTACCAAAGTTCAGATTTCTGATACGAGATGCTTCGATAAGACTTTATCTAGGCTTCTCAAATTCATATACCTTTCCTTAGATAGCTTACATGTGTATCTAAACAATTTTAGAACTTAGAGCCATAAGTCTGAAATGTTTAGACCTTTTGCCATTTCTCACAATTCGAACTATGAAGAGGGATGCCGTAATCATAATCAAATTTGAGAATGAAAATAACACAACTGTTATCTCCTTAAATCTACTTAGTGAAAGCGTTTCCTCACAATCATTTTCATGAATTGGAGAGAAACCTTACGACACTTAGATTTTTATGGTGTATGTGTTCCTATCCATGTGAATTTGTCATAACCATAATCACAAGACAAGGTTAGTGACAAATCCAAACTCATATGAACTGAACTTGTTCAATCTTAATTTCTTGCCACCTGGCAGCACAAGGGCCTACCATTTCTTCCAGGTTGTTATGCAAACAAATGAGAACTCATAGAACTCACATGCGTAGTCAACTTAACTGGAATGGGCATAGAAACAAGAATATGTCAACACGATAGGTTCCAAACCTCATGTCGTGTGCTAGTGATAAATAATAGGGTTAGTCTTGATCAGTTCTTGAAACTTTTCAAGATCTTTAAGACTCCCACTGACCTCTTGACATATAAGATTCCCTTTGTCAATGAACATTGCTTGACAAAAAAATATTCAAGAGTTAGTGCGGTTTCTTATCAAGACAAACACTTCACATAATTGGTCTTAGTTGGTCTTTGTCTTATCCAAGACATCACAACTTACCAATTTCAAATGTACAAGAGTAAGAAACATTTTACTCTACATTTGATAAGTGTTATAAACATTTCTTAAGATTATGTCACTCAAGGCACAATCTTGGAGTGCAACTCTATGACTTGATTTTGGAACGAAGTATGATTAATCTATTTGATTTAACCATTTCTACAATTCACGATTCCTCTTCTTAGCCATACAAATGCACTAAGATTTCCTTAGAGGATCAATTGTTATATGGTTTACATAATCATTAAGATGATCATAAAACATGATACTAAAGAACTCTCCCTTTTTCTCAGATTGGAGAAACTTTTATCTTTCTGCCTAATTTGATTCTTCTTATTCGTTCTGCTATACATTGAAACTTTTCCAATGATTTAGAATTACACTTAATCTTGTAAGAATAACCACATTTACTAAACTTTAGTAAATCATAACGAATAGTCTTATCGCTCTTTGTGGTGGACCTGACCAGCACACAACCAAGTGTACCCGATCCCCTAGTCGTTCACTAGACTCACATATACATGTGAACAAGGAATCAGTCTAAATTTCCCAAAGACGATGTTCTCATTCATCACACAATACAAGTTGCATGATTCCAAGTTTCTATCCAACTGAAACTTGGGTGATGAGAATCTTTCCTTATTTGGTAAATCTTGACACTACCAAAAACAAAAGAATCAAATCCATTTTCCAATATTGCTATCAATGGAAACATACTAGCAACAATTTTCACAAATGCCATTGTAAGGAAACTTAAAATAAGATAAATTTCAAAAAAATTCTTAATTTATAAAAATTGTGGAAAACTTATCCTTACAATGCAAATACATATGAAAAAATGTTGTTATCTATTCCTAAGCAATCTTTCATAACTTTTAAGCAACAGCTCAAAATTCTGATCATTGAACCATGTGATTGAAATCCATCTCTTCACGATCAGAATCAGCTTACTCTTCCTTTAAGCTTACTTTCTTTTCTTCGATTCTACAGAACATCAAAATGTAATTACATTACATCATGTATTAAGAATATCCAAATAGGAACTTAATAGAGTTAGATAGTGGACTTACCTGAAGCAGAGTCATACAATCTGACTTTACCATCCTTATGATCCTTCAGGTAGATTCGGCAGCTTCGCAACCAATGTCCCTTTTCTTGGCAATAGAAACAAATGGCTTCTTTTGCATCGGCACATGACACAATTCCAGAATCGGCCTTTCTCTTAAGTTCAAACTTTTTGACTTTAGCCAATTTCTCTCTCCTAGGAGAAGAAATCATTTCTGGATTGTCACTGTTGTCCATGGAAACTTGGGAAGTAGATTTCCCAATCAAATTTGTTTTACCAGTGCGCCAAATCATTGCTGATTCAGCAGCAACAAGCAAATACGTTAGATCAATAAGGGTTATGTCATGGTCTGTCATATAGTAGTCCTTAATGAACCCGCCATATGACTCAGGGAGTGACTGAAGAACCAAGTCAACAGCCAGCTTCCTCGAGACTTCGACACCCAACAATCCCAGCCTGTCAATATGCAACTTCATCTCCAAGATGTGAGCACATATAGACTTTCCATCTTCATGTTTTCTTGCCAATTGAGCTTGAGTGACCTTGAACTTTTCAAGTCTTTGAACTTGTGGGTTATGGAGAATAATTGGAGGAGGTGGAGGAAGAGAAGTTCCACTACAACACGAAGAAGGGATTAATCTTTCACCTCGATCGTCTTGTGGAATATCATCTTTATAAGGAAGGTTTTTTCCGTAAGATTCGGGAAGACCATAGTTGTCTGAACTAGACATCTATATGGGAGAAATTCACGTGAGTTGATTTAATCCTTAATATAGCACCCAAAATGAAATATTAAGGCTAGGACCCAACAAAGTATTTTACAATTCGGAAGAGGGATCTCGTAATCCAATTGCAAAATATTTGAAGGTAGGTAAATGACGATTTACCAATTTCCACCATGAAAAACGAAATTGATTATTAAGTTTTAAATGTATTCAAATTCCTAGATCTTTTGAGATTCATTGAACTTTTCAATGGCATGTTTAAATCTCGATTGTGCCTTTCAAGTTTGTGACTGGGATGCCGAGGATCACAAACAAGGTGTGGATAACCATGCAAATTAGGTTGGTACACTTAATGTTACAGATCACCTAATCAATGTGCCGGTTAACCACACACGCTCCATTGATCTATGATTAACATCAAACTACCCTTTGCCACACACTGACAGTCCCATATTAGTGTGTCGGTTAACCACACACGCTCCACTAACGACTTAACAAGGTGCAAAGTGCAATTTCATGGGTTAGTACCAAATTCACATTTTTCCTAAGTAACTATGATTGGGAATTTATAAGTGTTTAGTTACTTGGTATTTTCATTATACTTTTAATGAGAATTAATGTCCTATCCAACCCGTTCGGCTAACGACCCTCCACCAGTCAAGGAAGCGGTGGGTGAGAGTGGACACCCATTAAACCGCCATTTTATAGGCAGTAACCTTATACCCCCTTATAGACCGGCTTCGTGAATGAGGCCTACTAACGTTGGGTTCTAGTACACTACACCATCCTATGGTGCACATGCAACCCTAAATGCTTTGGATCTATGTTTCTCTAACTATACATGCAATATTGTTTCCAAAGCATTAAGCCTACAACTATCATACAATTGACATAAACAACATAAAATACTAGTTCGGAGTTTACCTCTTTATGTAGCTTGTAGAACTTGTTGTATTTGGCCTTTAAGAACTTATCACCCCAAATGTGATGCCTCAAACGGTTCACAACACACCTAGGACAAAGGAGAACTTGAGAGAGATGTTGCTAGCTCCAAAATCGGCTCTAATGAACTCCAAGAACTCTAGTGCACGATTTTGGGTGATAAGAGAGTCCTTTTATAGTGTGGCAAAGTCTAGGTTACATCCATGTAAACGCTAATGCCCATGGCCTTTCATATTACTTAGGCTCCATGGGTTAAACCTCCATGGACTATCCATGGACTCCCATATTGGTTTAGCCCATCCTAAATAACAATTGGCCCACACTATAAGAATCATTGATTTACCAAATCAATCCCCATATATTTAAGTAGTCTCTTTTGATCACATAATTAATTCTTGATCTATACTAATTAAATAATATGATTTCATATTAATATATTAGAACTTATAATATATTAATAAATTATAAGTAACCTCTTACTCAAGTATCCATCCTATCAAATTATCCTGGTGATATGCAACCCGAAATGGACCATGCTACTCTCGGGTCAAGTAGATATCAATTATAGTTATGGGCTTGGACACCTAATCCAACAAGTACAGATACATGTGGAAGGTAGTATTGGGCCCGTACTACTGGAACCACAAGATCCGTACTCGAATCGAGTAAATTCGCATGGATTCTAAGGAACTGGTTGAGGGTAGAAAGCATGGTTTGGCACCATGATTCGTTGCGGTGTTTCCTTATTTATTGGTCTTTTGGTTGTGGTTGTCCAGGATGAAGACGTGTATGAGATTTGTTCGCGCATTGGTGGCCATGGAAGTTTGAATCTGAAGGCTACAGATTTATACGAGTTATTTGATCTTATGGTGTCAAAGACCTTGTTCAAGATAGTCCCAGTCGAGTCACGGGACTCATGTAGGAAGTGAATGTGATGATCGACTCTAGGATTTCAGTGTGAGGGTGGGTGGTCACCCGATGGATTGAGACACCGTTCTCCATGACGTGGCTATGTTCTTCCATCCTCCCATGGTTCAGGGAGGGAGGGTCTTCTCCATATCAGTTTCTTCCGCAAGGGATCATCGTTCGATTTGTGGTGAATCATTTACGTCTTTCAGCTAGGTAATTTTTGGGACTCGACCGTTCTTTTGGTTCGCTGGTCTAAGTAAAGACCATGTTGCGAGTCGGTTATGTGACGTAATTTTGAGAAGATTGGGTGTATTCGAAGAGGATCGAGATGTTGTTGATTCAGAAACGGGAGTTCTATTCATATGCTGAGTTGGCAGAGAGATTATTTGAATACATGTATGGGATTCTTGAACTTTAGAGTATGATAATATAACGCCCGTAGATCCGGGCTAGTTAATTTAAAGACAATAAGCGTCAAAAAATGACCTTTTGATGGAAGATTATTTAGAAGGAGTAATCTTAACCAAGTGGTAGTATATGTTACAAGGGTTCCGGGGATATAAAGAACGCCGAAATCCGAGTTATAACGAAAAAGTTATGACCCATCGAAGTTTCGCGAGGCAACCGACACGACACCGGGAGACGTAAATAGTGAATTTACGATAGATCGACTTTTAGCCTTAGAGATATAAACGAAAGTCATAGAATATGTTAAACCGAGAGCGTCCATAAAAAGAACGCCCAAATCTTACTTCGTATGAGGAAGTTATGATTTTTCTAAGTTTCGGATCGGCAACACACAACCTGGAGTTCGAATATTAGATCGAGCGGTTTTTAGCCGACACAACCTAAATGAGAATCGAAGATCTCATTAATAGTAGCGTAACGATAAGAAGACAGACCAAAACGGACGTCGGATGAAGAAGTTATGGATTTTTAACGGACCAACCCTGTCCCGACCTGTTAAAAATATAACTTTTAAAAAAAAGTCAAAACTAGCCGACGGAGTCTAAACGAAAGTTGTAGAGTACGTTCCCTGTTACACGTGGATATAATGAACGTCGAAAACGGAGCTCGTATGCGAGAGTTACGAATTTTTAAAGTTTAGACTCGGATTTGCGAAACCTGGTGCGAGGATGATGACGTGGCCGAATCATAGGCGTCCAATGCTGATCAACGGCTTGCTTCAGATCATGACACCTGGACTTCGGTACACCCAACGCCCGAGCTCGGGTACGCGCCGCGTACAACTGTTTTCCTCGGCCCAGCATGAACCACGTTGCCACACCGAAGCCTTGACACTTGGCAGCCTTATCCGAACTACGCCCCGCGTAGCCGAGGACTATGCCCAGCGTACGTCCGAGGCTGGAGCCTGTAAATAAGGTGCGAAGTTGCTTGGATTTCTCACACATTTCCTCAACTCTTTCTCTCTCTAAACTCTCTCACTACTCCCTAACCCCCCCTAAGCCTAGGTAAACCCCCTAGCACCGGAAGGAAGTCCTGAGGCTTTCGGTTCAGAAAGGCTAATCCAAGCGAAGCCCGGTTCTCTATAAAACCCGTTGTAAGTGAGCTACGCCTACGCTATTTTTAATATATCTTTTAATTAATTATAGTAACGTTATTAGGACCTTATAATAATTATTTGGGCAATTATCATGAGTTATATAAGTGTCGTTATAATATCTTTTTAACCAGTCGCGGTACGGGGAATCTGGTTTAAAGGGCCGCATAGGGTTGTTGGATTTCAGAAGTGCTATATGCCAAAATGGTCCTGCCCTCTGGTGTTTTATGTCTGGCCGCTATCTGTACATAGTGGGTGAAGAGTATTGTTTAATGCTTATATAATAGTAATAATAGCTAGACTATTAATTAGTCTCAATGAATATTAGACTAAACCCTAGTGGTAATGATACTAGGTTTTGTTGGAGGAAATTGTTTTAAGAGTAACGAAGTGTTGTCCAAGTTCAGCATCACCACCTTAACAGGTGGGTGCATAGTCCCTTTCATCTTACACATAGATATGAAGTATTTTTATTATAAACTACGTGCTCCGTGTGCATATTGTCTGAATGCTTACTGTCTATGCTGGTGAAAGATTTTTATACATGATTTAAATAATTTAAACTGTATATGTATTTTATATCTACAAAATGTGTTGGGTAAAACATGGGTAGATGTAATAGTTGCTGTGTGACAAAATAAAAAGATGAGAGGCCTCGTTATAGATGTTGTTGATGATCCAGTCATCTAGCGGAGTATAGATGACGAACACGGACTATTTTAGACAGTCCAGTGGAATGCTAGCAGGCTCGCAACCTGTAGGGGTTTATTTGAACTGTGTGCTCACCAGCAGTACTCCATCCCCCACATGGTTTCCTTATTTGACATGAATTGCTGAGGAACCCCCGAAGCATGTGTTGTAACCCCGATGAAAGTCCTTAGACTAGGTCCCTTGTGTTAGATGTTTTAGGGACGTAAAGTGAGGATAACGGGAAGGGTAATCGGGTTTGATTGGTTTGATAAAGTTAATAAACTTATTAATTGTGGGTTGAAAACCCTATGTGCTCACCAGGCTCCCAAGCCTGACCCACTAAGTTTCTTGTATTACAGGTAGTGGCGCATAAGCATAGATGTTTGGATGAGAGATAATGGATTGTAGGCCTATAAATATGAAATAATGTAGTAAGGCTTACATTGTACTGTTTATGATTTTGATCTGTATCGAACATGACATCCCGAGTTTTTAATGAAATACATTTCTTCATAAATGCTTTGATAAATCTTTATCATATTTTATTCTGGGAACAAATTCGGCAACACTTTTATTTAAAATGTTACTCTGGTTTTTAAACAAAGCATAAACAAAATCGGTCTTTTCTGGCAGTGAAAATGGGGATGTCACAGTTGGTATCAGAGCATTAGTTTAAGCGAACTAGGAATTTGTAGGATTTCTAGACTTAAACTTAGAATGCTAAGAGATGATTGTGAGGTGTGAGCACTAGCTTATTTTAGGAATTGTGCCTAAAATGCTTTTATGTGCTAAATGCTTTGTGCCTAATATGCTGTTATTTGTTCGGATCTATGGTCTGTTGCCGACCGGATCTGGAAACCTTATGTGTTTAGGATTCTAAACGTACGATACGATATTAGAACTAACATGTAAACATTTTGGAGAGATAAGGATAAATTAAACGTCTATCCTACATAAAGATCTAAATTCACCCTATTCGGTGTAAAGATCAAAATGGCGAGAACCCGTAGTGGAGCCGAGAATGCAAATGGGAACAGGAATCAACCACCAGTGATTGAACAAATATCTGTTGTAGCAGATGCTCCTGAGCCAATTACAATGGCCGGAGTACAAGCCATAAAACAGACTATGTTAGGTGAACAACGAGAAGAGATGAGGCAGATGTTGCATGAAAATAGGGACGAACCTACAATGCCAGTTGAACAGCCCGAATTGAACGATTGGCAGTCAGGAGGAGGGAACTACAGTGGGACCGTTGGTCAAGCCAACCCACCAATAGTTCGACAAAACAACCAGGATGACGGAGTCGATAGGAATGTATGCAAGTACAATGATGTTCTGACTTGCAAGCCATCGACTTTTACTGGAAAGGAAGATCCAATCGGAGTCATGGATTGGATCTCGGAGATGGAGTTAGCTTTCATGACGTGTGGTTGCAATGGCAAGTTACAGACCACCTTTGCAGTACGTCAGTTCCAAGGAAGCACTGTGCACTGGTGGAATACCCTGGGGAAGACTCTAAGCCCCAATGAGCCCGTGCAACTGACATGGGCAATGTTTTTAGTGCAGTTCAAACGCACGTACTGCTCAGCCCAAAACCTGCTCGAGCTAGAGAACCAATTCCTGACCTTGAAGAAAGGAAGCATATCAATTAATGGATACACCAACAACTTAACAGAGAAGATGGAGTTCGCCTTGCGTCTTGTTCCGGATGAGCTGACGAAAATCGACAAGTACGCAAAGGGACTTCCATGGGAGTACGCGGTGCCAGTGCATTAGGCACCTACTCTGGAGGCAGCTATCTGGGCTGCCAAGTCTGTGGAGGATATGATTAAGGGAAGAGCTGCCAACAAGGTTGAGGTTGGCGAGAAGAGGAGTTCGAGGGGTCTGCAAAGCCCAATAATAAGAAGATCATGTCTGGTTCAAAAGAGTTTAGTGGAGGAGGAAACGAAGCGAAATGGTGCGAGAAGTGCAAGAAGAAGCACTTCGGGAAAGGTAGTGAGGAATTGACCTGCTACAAGTGTGGGAAGACCGGGCATTACGCCAATGAGTGCACCGCCAACAAAAGGGTGTGTTATGAATGCCGTGAAAAAGGGCACGTTGCTAAGGATTGCCCGAAGTAGAAAGAGGCGACAAGACCAAACATTCCACCGAAACCGAAGGCAAGAGCATTCCATATGATCCTTGACGAAGCAGATGGCAATGAAAGGGATCAGGAATGAGGATCTATGAAGTAGTCGTGTAGATAGTACCACGTGGTGTAGCCTATTAGAGGCATAGTATAGGTTGAACTTGAACACCTATGTAATCGTTTCAAGGAATAATACAAAACCTTCGTTTTATGTAAGGTCCTAATCTGCTTGTGTATCAATCAGATCCGTTTGATGGTGCGGAATCCCATTCAAACGGATGATGTCAGATCAAATAGAAGAAAAGGAGAAGAAGAAGATGATGAATATTGTATGTATTGATATGAATGAAGATCCGAATACAAGATTCACACACACTAACACACACTCTCTTTTCTCTCTCTCTAGAACACCTTCAAATGCATACACTTAAGCTCCTCTATTCTATGTGTTCATCCTTCACATGCACTCCTCACCCTATATATATATGGACCTAAGGCCAAGCCCAAAATACAAATAATCCAATGCTCGGTCCAAGCTATAATTAATCCTATACTATTTTTGGCCCAAATAATAAAAACAATAAATGCTTAGAAAAGCAAAGTATAAACCATATTTTTGACCCAACAATCTCCCCCTTGGTTTATAGCTTTCTTTTCTTTTCTTAAATGACCCAACAAGCTCCCCCTAAAAAGTAGCTGGCTTTTCTTGTTAATCTTCATTGGGAGCTTTGGCTTCAGCTTTAATCTTCGAATTCTTCACAGCTTGAAGATGAACTTGATGAATCTTCAATGAATGACTTCATCTTGAGCAGTTGGGCTTTTCTTCAGAATTTGACATTGAACGCACATTGGGTGAGGAGGCTTTTTGTACTGATTCTTGAAAGATAATGCTTTCAGTTTGAGAATCTTCAGAGAGAACATCAGAGAGAACTAATCTTTTGGATCACTTCAGCAGGTACAAGATAGCAGCAGACTGATTGAGGAGGCTTCAATGCAATCCGTCACATAATCTTCAATTGCAGCTTCACCTTGCTTCTGGGGTTGAAGGATTGAATGTCGAAAGAATAATCTTCATTTCTTGCTCCTTCGAATGAGAATTTTTCGATGATCACGGATGAAGCCTTGGCTCAGAAATCTTCGACACAAACTTCCATGAGTTTCATCTTCACCTGAATTCACTATTCAAGACAAAACAAAACTAAAAGAAAAATTTAGCACACAATATTTTTGGATTTTTCATATTTTCTGAAAAAGAAATAAAACAGAAATAACAATATTTTTGGATTTTTATTTTCTGATTTTTGTTTGGTTTTTAAAATTTTTAATTATCCCTTGATATTTAAATTAGAAGAAAACTATGAACAAATTTAACAAAAATAAAAATGATATCCGTTTATCAGTACCTCTCCCTTCATGAATAGATCTGGTCAATCGCCGATATTGTGGTCCACTTAAACACGAGAGATTGTGACCAAATTAGGACATACTATAAGTGAGAAGACAATGTGATCCTATGTTCCTAGATAATATTCCTAAAGGACCATTTAGCTGACGACGACCAAAGATATTGTTGTCCACCTAAATTGAGTAGCGAGATCTACAGACAACCTAGTGATTGTTCAATTTTAAATGTACTAGAACATGTTTCCCGCTTCCTGACATACCCCAATAATCAGGAACTTCCAAAGTACTCCTTACTTTAGGTGAGCAGACAATTATTATGAGAGAAGTCAGATTTAGAATGCATATGCTATACACCCAGGTCAGATCTCTTCCAATCACGCAGAGGGTGAAACATATGACTAACTGAATTCTTAGAGGGATTAAGAAAAAGAATGATGCATATACTGTGTACCAGGTCGGATTGTGAATCACGCAAAGGAGACAGTATATGGCTAACAGATAGAAAGAATTGCATAGATAGAAGATGCAGAGAAATAGAGTTGCATATGCTACATTCCAGGTCGGATCTTTCGATCACGCAGAGGAGGCAACATATGACTAACAGATAGAAAGAAAGAATATAACCTTCTACAGACCTAATTTATCGGAATTCACCAGTCGCCCCATCAATACCGGAATTAAGGACAGAATCCGCACATCGAGGAAAAGTTAATCCACGGTTCCAAGTACAGGTTCTTTAATGTGACCAATAGATTCCCATATATATCTCCCTGCTCAATCTATCCAAGCGTCGTATTGTCAGGCTAAACGAATCTAACTAGGTCAAAATTTGTCAAGTCTATGAATTCCTTAAGTTCAACTCTGCCTAGTCATGTCCATTTAGAATCTTTCGTGCCTACCAACGCATCAAACCCAGAGCATAGACAATTTAAATTTGGGTACGTTACGTAGACTCAGATTGCCTGTTATCACTTGATAATATCACTTCCCAGTACTACATCAACAAGCAAGACTGTAAGCGACAATATTTTTGATTTTTTTGAATTTTTAATGTTTTTAGATTTTTTAAAATTTTAAATTTTTTGTTTTGTTTTGATTTCTCCCCTTAAATTTGTGCATAGGAGAGAAACGAAAGTAAATGCACAAATTTAAACTATCCTAAAACAAAAATTAGTCTTTAAAGCGAATCAGCTTAAGAAAAACTCAGGAGTATAGAGAAGAAAACTCAAACCGTAAGTCACCGATTGAATTTGCACCCAGAAGGTCTGAGAACAGCACGCGTAATCTCAGAACAGATCCGAAAATTCTTCATGTCATTAAGCACTAACCCCATTTGTGATCTCTTCCTTTCCTCCTTTTCCGCAAAAGGACACATACTCTCAAACAAAGGTCTGAATGTTGTACAATTGAGAGATGTCCCCTATCATGTGCCTGGAACAGCCACTACCAACAAACCGAAGTCTGATGATATGCCTCCATAGCTGCTCCGACACAGAGCGGGATTAGTTGACCTTTGTCGTCTACGCAAGATACATTCTCCTACGACATGTCCTGTTTATCACAAAGAGAAGATGTAGAAATATTAGAGTCATTAGAAAATTTGGGAGAGTGAGCCTTTGGAACCCATTTGTAGTTGGGTTTAACCCATTTCTTTTTCGATCTGATGGGTGGCTCAGTACTTGCTTTTGATCTTGATGTCGGCCGTTGAGATGAATTTGACCTAACCGGTCTTTGTTTCACTGGGGGATCTCTTGGATTGGACTTCTTGGCTGGCATTCCCTTCTTGTTCTTGGGAGTTGGAATCTTGGCCTTTTGCGCGTTCCAGTCACCATGGTCTGAACGTGACCTTGAGGGGTTTCTTTTGAAGTATCTCCCTCTTGGCGCGTTCTGCCAGCCTTGTGCATAGTAGGGAACTTTTGCGCGATTTGGATAGTTTCGGGCAATGTGTGTAGGTGTTCCACAGTGAAAACAAGTCTTTTTCTTCACTATGAAGTAGTTTCTTCTTGCCCCTGGTGGCGTATCCTTGCCTTGTCTCTGATTTTTCCCACATGCACACTTGCAACAAGCCGTCAGTTGTTTCACTTGATTTGGTGGCCTGTATTTCTCAACAGCAGGTTGATCAGAAGCAGCTGAGTTCGAAGCAACAGATTCAGAGCTCAAGGAGATGTTGGTTTGTTCAGTGGTGTTCTCCTTGTTCTCATCCTCTGCTACTTTACCTGCACATGAAGTAGATGTGCTAGAAACAGAAACATCAGTATTTTCAAACAAATAATCAAATATGTCAAAAAAAATTAACTCAACATGATCCGATGCAAAAGCATCAAAAGCATCACAAGATGTATCATCAACTTTAATATCAGAAACAGAAGGTTGTTCATTGGAAACAGAAACATCAGGTTCAGGCTCAGTTTTGTTATCAGAAACAGAAACAGAATCTCCAGCTTTACGCTTTGCCTGATCTAATGGTTGATCTGCAGGGGAAGTAGAAATGTTAGAACTTTCAACATTAATAAGTCCGCCTGAAACGAAACCAGATCGCTTGCCATAAACCATAAACGGTTCATTGGCAATCTCATCCTTGGATAGGGGTTGATACTAATATGTATGATTATAAGGAGGAGGTACACTATCATATCCTAAACCCTTTGACTGATTTCGTTTGAACTGCATGCAGTGATCAATCATGTTGGCAACTACCTCGCTTGATCCATCAAATTTTCTAAAATCAAAATTTGCAGTTTCAAATTGTCTTTTTAATGTATCAAGCTCGGTAATTAGCTCATCATTTTGTCTTTTAACATAATCATAAAGCTCACATTTTTCACAGTATTCTGTCTGAATTCTTTTAAAGTCCTTAATTTTTGTTTCTAACTGGGCCTTTAGGGGTTTCTGTCCTTTTCTAAGTTGATATCCTTCATATCTCAGGTCCTCAACTTCTCTTTTTAACAAATCAATTTGTTCCCGAAGAAATTTAATCGTAGTTTCACAAGATTGAGAACATGAAACTTTATTGACTGGAACGTTTGAAGAACTCATTTTTTTTTTAAAATATGCCCTTTAACTAAAAACTCAAAAGTCAACCTCAAAAGTCAAATTTAAAAAGTCAAACTCAAAAGTCAAACTTAAAAGTCAAACCGAAAAGCTAAATTTGAAAATTTAAAAGTCAAACGAGAAAGTCAAAGTTTAAAGTCAAAGGTCAAACTTTAAAGTCAATGTCAAAATTTTAAGTAAAAAGTCAAAAATTAAAGTAAAAAATTAAAAACTAAAGTTTTTGTATGAAAATGGAATTTTAAAATAAAAGAAATTGAATTTTGGGGTTAAAAGTGACAAAAATGCGAAAGTAGGTGCGAATGGCAATGTATTTGAATTAAAATCGGAAGTGATGAACCAAGGAGTAGCTTAGAGGAGTTGGTAAGACGCGTGTTTGATCAACCAGAGGTCCCGGGTTCGATCCCCGGCAACCCCCAAATCCGTTTCCCTTTTTATGGAAACGCTGATGCGAGACAATACTTGGGTGAACTCCGAGACAATACTTGGGATGAGTATGAGTAGGTGTGAAAGGTAGTAGAGGCCTATACTACCGGAAGCACATGACTCACACTTGGATCAGGGAAAGTCACAAGGTTGCCAACAAGCTAGTAATTGATTTCTTTTTATTCGAGTATGTCGTTACCATTGTTTCGGTAATGACTAAGAAAATGATTGTTATTCTGACCCTAGTGGTCATATCAAATTGAGTCCGACTACGATGAGTATGTTACGTGGTTCAGAGAACCAAGTTCAATCTAGCATCTGACTTAAGCCATAAGATTAAAATAAAAGATAATCAAAGCGATCAGTAGAGGTATCGCGATAGTTGCTTGTAGCTAGAAATGCTACCTTTTAAGATGTGATTAGAACATGAGGGAAGGTATAGTCTGTTCTGGAATTTGACTCTAAGAGACCTGAGTCTAAGCGTTGCAACATGCAATGATAGGTCATTAAAATATGACACATCGGTCAATTGTAGTAATAAAAGAACTTATCTTAAGTTTGTTAAGAAGAAGAACCAGTCTCCAGTAAGGATCGAGATTGTGACTTGAAGGTCATAATTTGGAGTCTAACGTGAGCTAGGGAGCAGGTGCAAGATCGAGCACCGCCTGCAGTCAAGGAGTCCAAGATTTAAATACACGTTCGAAGCAACATAGAAGTTACGGTTATTACCTAGGATGAAGATTTAACATAGGGAGTCATTATACAAGCCCTGTTTCGTTGATGATTCTTGGACGTAATCATCCTAAGGGGGATATAATTGTAACGCGCGTAGATCCGGGATAGTCAATTTAAAGACAATAAGCGTCAAAAAATTACCTTTTGATGGAAGATTATTTAGAAGGATTAATCTTAACCGAGTGGTAGTATATGTTACAAGGATTCCGGGGATATAAAGAACGCCGAAATTCGAGTTATAACGAAAAAGTTATGACCCGTCGAAGTTTCGCGAGGGAACCGGCACGACACCGGGAGACGTAAATAGTGAATTTACGATAGAGCGACTTTTAGCCTTAGAGATCTAAATGAAAGTCGTAGAATATGTTAAACCGAGAGCGTCCATAAAAAGAACACCCAAATCTGACAACGTATGAGGAAGTTATGATTTTTCTAAGTTTCGGATCGGCAACATACAGCCTGGAGTTCGAATATTAGATCGAGCGGTTTTTAGCCGACACAACCTAAACGAGAATCGAAGATCTCGTTAATAGTAGCGTAACGATAAAAAGATAGACGAAAACAGACGTCGGATGAAGAAGTTATGGATTTTTAACGGACCAACCATGTCCCGGCCTGTTAAAAATATAAGTTTTAAAATAAAGTCAAAACTAGCCAACGGAGTCTAAACGAAAATTGTAGAGTACGTTCCCGCCTACACGTGGATATAAAGAACGTCGAAAACGGAGCTCGTATGCGAGAGTTACGAATTTTTAAAGTTTAGACTCGGATTTGCGAAACTTGGTGCGAGGAGGATGACGTGGCCGAATCACAGCCGTCCAATGCTGATCACAGGGCTCGCTTCGGATCATGACACCTGGCCTTCGGTACGCCCAACATCCGAGCTCGGGTACGCGCTGCGTACAGCTGTTTTCCTCGGCCTAGCATGAACCACGTCGCCACACCGAAGCCTCGACACCTGGCAGCCTTATCCGAACTACGCCCCGCGTAGCCGAGGACCATGCCCAGCGTACGTCCGTGGCTGTTGCCTATAAATAAGGTGCAAAGTTGCTCGGATTTCTCACATATTTCCTCAACTCTTTCTCTCTCTACACTCTCTCACTACGCCCTAACCCCCTAAGCCTAGGTAAACCCCCTAGCACCCGAAGGAAGCCCCGAGGCTCCCGGAGTCCCAAGAAAAAGGGTCTTTCGGTTCAGAAACGCTGATCCAAGCGAAGCCCGGTTTTCTATAAAGCCTGTTGTAAGTGAGCTACGCCTACGCTATTTTTAATATAGCTTTTAATTAATTATAGTAACATTATTAGGACCTTATAATAATTATTTGGGCTATTATTATGAGTTATATAAGTGTCGTTATAATATCTTTTTAACCACTCGCGGTACGGGGAATCTGGTTTAAAGGGCCGCATAGGGTTGTTGTATTTCAGAAGTGCTATATGCCAAAATGGTCCTGCCCTCTGGTGTTTTATGTCTGGCCCCTGTCTGTACATAGTGGGTGAAGAGAATTGTTTAACGCTTATATAATAGTAATAATAGCTAGACTATTAATTAGTCTCAGTGAATATTAGACTAAACCCTAGTGGTAATGATACTAGGTTTTGTCGGAGGAAATTGTTTTAAGAGTAACGAAGTGTTGTCCAAGTTCGGAATCACCACCTTAACAGGTGAGTGCATAGTCCCTTTCATCTTACACATAGATATGAAGTATTTATTATAAACTACGTGCTATGTGTGCATATTGTCTGAATAGTTGTTGTCTATGCTGGTGAAAGATTTTTATACATGATTTAAATGATTCAAACTGTATATGTATTTTATATCTACAAAATGTGTTGGGTAAAACATGGGTAGATGTAATAGTTGCTGTGTGACATAATAAAACGATGAGAGGCCTCGTCATAGATGTTGTTGATGATCCAGTCATCTAGAGGAGTATAGATGACGAACACAGACTATTTTAGACAGTCCAGTGGAACGTTAGCAGGCTCGCAACCTGTAGGGGTTTATTTGAACTGTGTGCTCACCAGCAGTACTCCATCCCCCACATGGTTGCCTTATTTGACATAAATTGATGAGGAACCCCCGAAGCATGTGTTGTCACCCCGATGAAAGTCCTTAGACTAGGTCCCTTGTGTTAGATGTTTTAGGGACGTAAAGTGAGGATAACGGGAAGGGGTAATCGGGTTTGATTGGTTTGATAAAGTTAATAAACTTATTTATTGTGGGTTGAAAACCCTATGTGCTCACCAGGCTCCCAAGCCTGACCCAGTCAGTTTCTTGTATTACAGGTAGTGGCGCATAAGCATAGATGTTTGGATGAGAAATAAGGGATTGTAGGCATGTAAATATGAAATAATGTAGTAAGGCTTACATTGTATTGTTTATGCTTTTGATCTGTATCGAACATGACATCCCGAGTTTTTAATGAAATACATTTCTTCATAAATGATTTGATAAATATTTATCATATTTTATTTTGTGAACAAATTCCGCAACACTTTTATTTAAAATGTTACTCTGGTTTTTAAACAAAGCATAAACAAAATCGGTCTTTTCTGGCCGTGAAAATGGAGATGTCATAGTTGGTATCAGAGCATTAGTTTAAGCGAACTAGGAATTTGTAGGATTTTTAGACTTAAACTTAGGATGCTAAGCGATGATTGTGAGGTGTGAGCACTAGCTTATTTTAGGAATTGTGCCTAAAATGCTTTTATGTGCTAAATGCTTTGTGCCTAATATGCTGTTATTTGTTCGGATCTATGGTCTGTTGCCGACCGGATCTGGAAACCTTATGTGTTTAGGATTCTAAACGTACGATACGATATTAGAACTAACACGTAAACGTTTTGGAGAGATAAGGATAAATTAAACGACTATCCTACATAAAGATCTAAATTCACCCTATTCGGTGTAAAGATCAAAATGGCGAGAACCCGCAGTGGAGCCGGGAATGCAAATGGGAACAGGAATCAAGCACCAGTGATTGAACAAATACCTGTTGTAGCAGATGCTCCTGAGCCAATTACAATGGCCGGAGTACAAGCCATAATACTGACTATGTTGGCTGAACAACGAGAAGAGATGAGGCAGATGTTGCATGAAAATAGGGACGAACCTACAATGCCAGTTGAACAGCCCGAATTGAACGATGGGCAGTCAGGAGGAGGGAACTACAGTGGGACCGTTGGTCAAGCCAACCCACCAATAGTTCGACAAAACAACCAGGATGACGGAGTCGAGAGGAATGGATGCAAGTACAACGATCTTCTGACTTGCAAGCCATCGACTTTTACTAGAAAGGAAGATCCAATCGGAGTCATGGATTGGATCTCGGAGATGGAGTTAGCTTTCAGGACGTGTGGTTGCAATGGAAAGTTACAGACCACCTTTGCAGTACGTCAGTTCCGAGGAAGCACTGTGCACTGGTGGAATACCCTGGGGAAGACTCTAAGCCCCAATGAGCCCCTGCAACTGACATGGGAAGAGTTTTTGGTGTAGTTCAAACGCAAGTACTGCTCAGCCCAAAACCTGCTCGAGCTAGAGAACCAATTCCTGACCTTGAAGAAAGGAAGCATATCAATTAATGGATACACCAACAACTTAACAGAGAAGATGGAGTTCGCCTTGCGTCTTGTTCCGGATGAGCTGACGAAAATCGACAAGTACGCAAAGGGACTTCCATGGGAGTACGCGGTGCCAGTGCGTTAGGCACCTACTCTGGAGGCAGGTATCTGGGCTGCCAAGTCTGTGGAGGATATGATTAAGGAAAGAGCTGCCAAGAAGGTTGAGGTTGGCGAGAAGAGGTGTTCGAGGGGTCTGCAAAGCCCAATAATAAGAAGATCAAGTCTGGTTCAAAAGAGTTTAGTGGAGGAGGAAACGAAGCGAAATGGTGCGAGAAGTGAAAAAGAAGCACTTCGGGAAATGTAGTGAGGAAGTGACCTGCTACAAGTGTGGAAAGACCGGGAATTACACCAATGAGTGCACCGCCAACAAAAGGGTGTGTTATGAATGCCGTGAAAACGGGCACGTTGCTAAGGATTGCCCGAAGAAGAAAGAGGCGGCAAGACCAAACATTCCACCGAAACCGAAGGCAAGAGCGTTCCATATGATCCTTGACGAAGCAGATGGCAATGAAAGGGATCAGGAATGAGGATCTATGAAGTAGTTGTGTAGATAGTACCATGTGGTGTAGCCTATTAGAGGCATAGTATAGGTTGAACTTGAACACCTATGTAATCGTTTCAAGGAATAATACAAAACCTTCGTTTTGTTATCTGATGTGTCAAGTTGTTATGTGATTTTCTTGTATGGTGACTTGGGTGAACTGCGAGACAATACTTGGGGCGAGTATGAGTAGGTGTGAAAGGTAGTAGAGGCCTATACTACCGGAAGCACATGACTCACACTTGGATCAGGGAAAGTTACAAGGTTGCCAAGAAGCTAGTAATTGATTACGTTTTATTCGAGTATGTCGTTACCATTGTTTTGGTAATGACTAAGAAAATGATTGTTATTCTGGCCCTAGTGGTCATATCAAATTGAGTCTGACTACGATGAGTATGTTACGTGGTTCAGAGAACCAAGTTCAATGTAGCATCTGACTTAAACCATAAGATTGAAATAAAAGATAATCAAAGAGATCAGTGGACGTATCGCGATAGTTGCTTGTAGCTAGAAATGCTAACTTTTAAGATGTGATTAGAACATGAAGGAAGGTATAGTCTGTTCTGGAATTTGACTATGAGAGACCTGAGTCTAAGTGTTGCAACATGCGATGATAGGTCATTAAAATATGACACATCGGTCAATTGTAGTAATAAAATAACTTATCTTAAGTTTGTCAAGAAGAAGAAGCAGTCTCCAGTAAGGATCAAGATTGTGACTTGAAGGTCATAGTTTGGAGTCTAACGTGAGCTAGGGAGCAGGTGCAAGATCGAGCACTGCATGCAGTCAAGGAGTCCAAGACTTAAATACACGTTCGAAGCAACATAGAAGTTACGGTTATTACCTAGGATGAAGAGTTAACTTAGGGAGTCATTATACAAGCCCTGTTTCGTTGATGATTATGGGACGTAATCATCCAAAGGGGGAGATAATTGTAACGCCCGTAGATCCGAGCTAGTCAATTTAAAGACAATAAGCGTCAAAAAATGACCTTTTGATGGAAGATTATTTAGAAGTATTAATCTTAATCAAGTGGTAGTATATGTTACAAGGATTCCGGGGATATAAAGAACACCGAAATTCGAGTTATAACGAAAAAGTTATGACCCGTCGAAGTTTCGCGAGGGAACAGGCACGCCAACGGGAGATGTAAATAGTGAATTTATGATAGAGCGACTTTTAGCCTTAGAGATCTAAATGAAAGTCGTAGAATATGTTAAATCGAGAGCGTCCATAAAAAGAACACCCAAATCTGACATCGTATGAGGAAGTTATGATTTTACTAAGTTTCGGATCGGCAACACACAGCCTGGAGTTCGAATATTAGATCGAGCAGTTTTTAGCCAACCAACCTAAACGAGAATCGAAGATCTCGTTAATAGTAGCGTAACAATAAAAAGATAGACGAAAACGGACGTCGAATGAAGAAGTTATGGATTTTTAACGGACCAACCATGTCCTGGCCTGTTAAAAATATAACTTTTAAAATAAATCAAAACTAGCTGATGGAGTCTAAACGAAAGTTGTAGGGTATGTTCCTGCCTACGCGTGGATATAAAGAACGTCGAAAACGGAGCTCGTATGCGAGAGTTACGTATTTTTAAAGTTTAGACTCGGATTTGCGAAACTTGGTGCGAGGAGGATGACGTGGCCGAATCACAGCCGTCCAATGCTGATCACAGGGCTCGCTTCAGATCATGACACCTGGCCTTTGGTACGCCCAACATCCGAGCTCGGGTACGCGTTGCGTACAGCTGTTTTCCTCGGCCCAGCATGAACCACGTCTCCACACCGAAGCCTCGACACCTGCCAGCCTTATCCGAACTATGCCCCGCGTAGCCGAGGACCACGCCCAGCGTGCGTCCATGGCTGTTGCCTATAAATAAGGTGCAAAGTTTCTCGGATTTCTCACACATTTCCTCAACTCTTTCTCTCTCTACACTCTCTCACTACCCCATAACCCCCTAAGCCTAGGTAAACCCCCTAGCACCCGAAGGAAGCCCCGAGGCTCCTGGAGTCCCGAGAAAAGGGTCTTTTGGTTTAGAAACGCTGATCCAAGCGAAGCCCGGTTTTCTATAAAGCCTGTTGTAAGTGAGCTACGCCTACGCTATTTTTAATATAGGTTTTAATTAATTATAGTAACGTTATTAGGACCTTATAATAATTATTTGGGCTATTATTATGAGTTCTATAAGTGTCGTTATAATATCATTTTAACCACTCGCGGTACGGGGAATCTGGTTTAAAGGGCCGCATAGGGTTGTTGTATTTCAGAAGTGCTATATGCCAAAATGGTCCTGCCCTCCGGTGTTTTATGTCTGGCCCCTGTCTGTACATAGTGGGTGAAGAGAATTGTTTAACGCTTATATAATAGTAATAATAGCTAGACTATTAATTAGTCTCAGTGAATATTAGACTAAACCCTAGTGGTAATGATACTAGGTTTTGTCGGAGGAAATTGTTTTAAGAGTAACGAAGTGTTGTCCAAGTTCGGAATCACCACCTTAACAGGTGAGTGCATAGTCCCTTTCATCTTACACATAGATATGAAGTATTTATTATAAACTACGTGCTATGTGTGCATATTGTCTGAATAGTTGCTGTCTATGCTGGTGAAAGATTTTTATACATGATTTAAATGATTCAAACTGTATATTGTATTTTATATCTACAAAATGTGTTGGGTAAAACATGGGTAGATGTAATAGTTGCTGTGTGACAAAATAAAATGATGAGAGGCCTCGTTATAGATGTTGTTGATGATCCAGTCATCTAGCGGAGTATAGATGACGAACACGGACTATTTTAGACAGTCCAGTGGAACGCTAGCAGGCTCGCAACCTGTAGGGGTTTATTTGAACTGTGTGCTCACCAGCAGTACTCCATCCCCACATGGTTGCCTTATTTGACATGAATTGCTGAGGAACCCCCGAAGCATGTGTTGTCACCCCCGATGAAAGTCCTTAGACTAGGTCCCTTGTGTTAGATGTTTTAGGGACGTAAAGTGAGGATAACGGGAAGGGGTAATCAGGTTTGATTGGTTTGATAAAGTTAGTAAACTTATTTATTGTGGGTTGAAAACCCTATGTGCTCACCAGACTCACAAGCCTTACCCACTCAGTTTCTTGTAGTACAGGTAGTGGAGCATAAGCATAGATGTTTGGCTGAAAGATAAGGGATTGTAGGCCTTTAAATATGAAATAATGTAGTAAGGCTTACATTGTACTGTTTATGCTTTTGATCTGTATCGAACATGACATCCCGAGGTTTTAATGAAATACATTTCTTCGGAAATGCTTTGATAAATCTTTATCATATTTTATTTTGGGAACAAATTGCGCAACACTTTTATTTAAAATGTTACTCTGATTTTTAAGCAAAGCATAAACAAAATCGGTCTTTTCTGGCCGTGAAAATGGGGATGTCACAGATAAGATTGTGGATAAATTCTTCTAATGCAAGTTTTGGTTGCACAAGTTCAGTTAGTAAGGTGCCTCGTCGATCTAATGGTATTATGATCGACTTCACTACGATTGAGGCGACGATGTTGGGAAAGTTTCCGATGTCTCCATCTAAGGATTAGGGTTTCTTTATGACTTTTTGGTCATTATTCAAAGAATCGTTATATGCCATATTGGATACCGAGAGTCATGGTTGGCGTGTACTTGGATTAGTTGGTCTGAGGCTTTGGGATCGCATATGTAATTTAATGATAGTTTGAAACCTAAGAGGTGAATGACTGGGTACTTGATTGAAGGATTATCAAACAGTTTAATTTTTGATCTTAGAATAGTGAATATGAGGAAATATGTGGTAAAAGAATGCAAGATTTTGGTTTGGGTTTGCCACGGCATAAGAGAAGGAAGGTAGGCTACCATCAAAGTGCTTAGAGTTAGGAAGCTCTTGTTGCATTCTCAAGTTTTCGTAAAAATCCTTCATGGTTACAAAATAATTGAGGTTTGGTCAAACCGTGAGCGCGAAGTTAGTTTTCATCAGGTTCATGTCGTTAGGGATGTGCGTGTTGTCCTCACATCGGAAGCTAGTATACAAAGATCGCGTCATGACTCGTAGTCCCTTTCGGGTACGCTGAAGATTAGGTTAAGAGGCGCATGAGCTGCTCAAGGTGAATAACTGTTATTGGAGGATTGGTTAGCATGTTGTATCGACCGCTATCAGTAGTAGGGGGATAGCGGTTGTTGATCTATCAACCAACTTCAAAATGTGGTATGTGTATTTTCGCATGGGCTTTGTTTAGTAGTAAGTTGAACCATTGGATTGGTTATGTATCCATTCTCGATAGTTAGTTATTTCGTTCTTCAACATCAGTTGAAATTGTTCAAAGAGTTTGAGTTGTATCAGGTGCAGGTGCTATGGATACGTTAAGCTTTCATCAAGTTTTGTTTGGTTCATATCTTGTCTCCTAGGTATGTGTAACCTTAATTTTTAGCTGTGAAATTACTGGCCATTGCAGATTCAATTTTGGCAGCTGTCCTTGGTTTTAGGAAGTTAGGATGTCGGGGCGTTGTTGTTCAGTTTTAGGTAAGACCTCAGATCTATGCATAATCCTGTTTTGGCAGGTCGCATCAGCAAGGATGGTAATGGAGTTTATCTGATCGCGGTTCTGACAGCTTTCTGGTTAATTTAGGAATTTTCCTTCGAGTAGGAAGTTTATGTATTGGTAGGATCTGTTCGGTTTATTTAAGATTGTATTATTACTTTCGATTGGAACTCTTAGGGTCTTGTCATTATGGGTTGTAGTCATATGCTGTAGCTCTTGAGTGTTGCTTGAAGAATTCAGATTCTATTATGCTTGGTAGGTTAGGCGTGGATGTTAAGAACCAGGTAGTGAAGTTATTGGATTGTCTTGGAAATTTGAGTGGTTATGAAGTCGTCAGAGTTTAGCCAAATCCATGTGGGGGAGAAACGCTTGGGTTAGATGTAAATATTTCCAAGTGGAGGTCATCCCGGAGTTTCATATTTAAGGCCAGGAAGATAGTTGGTTCTGGTTGATGTTCGAATTAAATCTTATGGAAGGAATAATGTTCAACATTCAGTTGTAATCGGGGAAGCAGATGTTGAAGATTCAAGGTTATCTTGTCTAAAGGATTGAAGAATCGGCAGCGACACAAGTGTGGGTTAGTGTGTAGGTCCAGGTTGAGGGTTGTGTGAGGGACACTCTGCATGCTCTTATCTTATTAAGGCTTTGGATTTCGAAACACGACCAAGACACCTGATGAGGTCTAGCAGGATAGGGGTCCGACTCGTGTTATTTTTGCTTGGTATTCTTGTTGATTGTTGGTAAGACGATGGGGGAGCCCATGACAATAGAATGAGTGTTGTAAGACTACGATCTGGCCCATAGTATTCACTTGGAGGAGATAGGCTGTTGCAGGGGTGTTTGTAAGACTGTGAGAGGGCCACAACATTCATTTGGTTGAAAAACACCATTGGTCGAATTGAGTCGGGCGTGATGTAAGACTACGATTTGGCCTGTAGCATTCACTTGGGTTGAATGAGACCTGTCGTTGTTCATCTATTGGTTTGTTAGCGTCCCTTTCTTGGACTTATGGGTTGTTAGAGCCATGTTGATGTATAGGCTAGGATAACCTTTTTCTGTTGGAATTTTGGTTGGAGTTTTGTTATAGAATCGTATGTGAGATTGTCAGCTTCAGCAATCGGTCATAGATTCCGTATTTCAGTTTAATAGTAGGACGACGTGGAACCAGGAAGATCTTGGTTAGATCGAACTTGTGATTTTTCAGTCAACAAGATTTATGTATTGGTTATTGTAGTTTTCAATTGTTGGGGCTCATGTTTGGATTCAACTTTGTATTTGAGTATGAGGATGTCGACATCGGTGGTTGGTCATGGATTTTGTTTTTCAGTTATTAGTAAGACGAAGCGAGGTTGGTGAGGTCTCGGTAGGACCGAATCTACGAGTCTTTGGTCACAATGGTTGGTGCATGGGGTGTCTCTTTCTGCCTGGGGCCAGGCATGACATTGGAGTGTTTAGGTTATGGGCGGGGGAGATATCTCTTCTTGGGGTCGGTTAGTCGTTATGTGTTGGTGTTTGTTTCTTCGCCGGGTCGCGTATTTGCCGCCAAAGATTGAATCAGATGTTGGCTCTAAAGGAAGTGTTTGACTAGAGCATTGTTTCAGGGCTGTAGAGTGTAACATCTAGTTTGCAAGTATTCTTTTTGATAAGTTAATTATTTAAAATCTTGGAAATTTTGTATGGCCATGACATGGCATTGGGTGAGCCACGGCGTGGCATTAGCTGAGAAGAACGTGTATTTGTGCAATGTCACGACGTGGAAGCCATTTTGGGCCAAAACCCTAATTTTCGGGATTGGTTTCCTATTTAAGGGCAGTAACTCCTAGGGTTGCCTCATTCGGCAGCCTCCACCCTCTAAGATCTTATCCCAACCAAACCCTACGCTCCATTTGTGTGTTTTTAGTGTGTAAATCCATCTATGTGAAGGTTGAAGAAAGAATGAGCTCATCTTGGTGTTTAAATGCTTGGTTCCATCATAGATCTTGCATCTTCATTTCTAAAAATGATAGACTTGCATTGGACATGCATGGATGAAAAGCATCAATCTTTGTGATGCATTAGACCTTAGGAAGCTCTCTGGAAAGTTGGAAAGAGTGCCTTAACAGATTGAGAGTTGAATACATTAAGTTGTCGAATCCCAGTTCCCACGACATGACATTTTGGCTGCCATGACGTGGTGGCTAGGGGGTTGCCGACTGTTTTTTCGTGTAGCACCCACAACGTGGAGACTTACTGAGGTTGACTTTGACCATTTACTTTGACGATGGCTGACTTTTGGTCAATTTAAGGGTTTTAGGGTGTTGAATGAAAGGGTACTCTTTATTTTTGTTAGGTGCCTTGTTGGATCGGTCTTCGCTGTGTGAGAGTTGTTATGTTTAGTTGCTATCTACGAGGTGAGTCTTCTCACTATATTTATATGTGTGGTAGTGTATAAATGCTGACCAAGTGGATCTTTTTCGTTGATTGTTGTTATATGTGAAACTGAGTTGCTGATAACTCCTGGACTATTGTGAGTCCATAGGACTGCTAATAGTTCCCAAGGTTGCTGGTAACCCATGAGGTGTGATGTTAATCCACAGGGAGTGTTGTTAGCCCATTGGGATTGTTGATAAACCCCAAGGTTAATGAGAACCCATAATTGTTTATTATGTTGTGTTGTATATGATATTTTGGGAAACTCACTAAGCTTCATGCTTATAGTTGTGGATTAAATGTGTTTCAAGTACTTCAGATGATCATAGGTAGTCAATGGATTAAATGGGTTTCCTCCACCCTCAACCTCTATCACGTCCTAAATGCACCTTCGAGCAAACCTTATCCTCCTTGAAGCTTTTGGAGCTCATTTTACAAGTTTTGGTGATCTTTAAGGAAGAAGAATGAAGATGGTTCATGCATCTAGAAAGTGTTGAAACATGAAAAGTGAACGTCTAGCAATCACAAGCAATCAAGTTCCAAAGTCAGCTGAATCCGAGATATGGTGTAGTTCCGAGATTGAGACCTTGTCCGAGATCAAGATGTTCCGAGTTCCTAAGTATGTTCACACATTTAATGCACTTGTCTTATCTTTGATGTAATAGTTCATAGGACTTATTTATGTCTATCTTTTAGATATCACTTTGTCAAACACTGATTATTGTCCGTTCCTAAGAATGTTTTTCAGTTTCTACTATGTTCCTCCTCCACTATATAAGGAGTGAATGTTTTACCATTTCAGTACATGTGAACGATTCAAAGTCTTAATCCAAGAATAGCAAATATTCTCTTCACAACACTTTCATGTTTTCTTCAAGTCCAAGTTCTTTCATTACATTCTTCTTATTCCTTAAATATTTTTGCATTGATTATACTCAAGTTTACTTCATTTATTACTTAAATACTTTGTTGAATATTTACCTTCAAGTCTTAACTGGTTTACCAGATTCGACTGGAACCTTATATTAAGAGCATACATTGATCTTAAATATTAACTCAAGGTTTGAGTTTTCAAACCTTGTCCTTGCGTATTGATTCTCGTACTCACAATTGGTATCAGAGCTTGAGTGGTTGTCCTTTGAATCCATAAGAACAGATTATAGTTGATTTGAAATTACCTTGGTATTTCAATCATTTATGTGTTCAGGATAAAATTTCTTCTATATTCCGCTTCTGCTCTAATATCTTAACTTCAATAGTTACTCCTAATTCTCAACAAATGTGTTCAATGCAAATAGCAAATAGCGTGGGTTTCCCTTCTCGTGCCCCACTGCTAGTTGTAGAAGAGTATGATCAATGGAAAGTCAGAATGGAAAGATTCTTACTTGGTAAGGAAAAAGGTGAAGAAATATGGAGATCTGTGAAAGATGGTCCACATGTTCTCTTCAAACATGTTGAGAGAAAAACTTGGAGACACACTTGAACAAAAGTTAGAACAAGTATAATGCAGAATAGTTAATCTCAAAGGATCTAAAAGCTCAATAATAATATAGTTAGATAGTTAGAGAGTTAGTTGCGGAAATGTAAAGGAATAGAAATGACAGCAATTGTTATATCAAGAAGACACTTAAGCTGATTCATAACAAGGAATGCATTCACTCCAAGTTAATAAGGAAGATCAAGCTTAGTGATTAAGTCTTAAAGACTTGCTCCGAAGAGGGATTATGATCAGCAGAATTATGATAAGATTTAAGTAAGAAGATATGAGTGAAGAAAGATAGAGAGATAACTTCAGCATGTGTATTCAGATAGATTGCATAGGTAATCGGTGATAGAGTATGTTCAATACAGGAGAATAAGTCTCTATTTATAGAGACTCAGAAATGCACTAGATTACATCTCTATAAGCAGCCGTGCAAGGCATACTGTACAATAGAGTGTATTACAAAAAAGACAAGTAAAGTAATCTAGCTAAGTTGACTGCGGTAGCTGACTCCGGTTGCTGATGCTGATAAAAAGACTGACTGTGGGTGCTGAAGTGGCTGCGGTAGCAAAGGTCAAGAGGGTCACTTTTATGATTCAACAATTTCCGCCTCAGTGACCTCTTTAACTTCGGTTCAGCTATCAAGTTTGAGGAACTTGATCAGAATCCACCAAAATTTCCTGACGTTTTCCAGCCATGTGATTCTTCTTGTGATCTCAAACTTGACTTTTGCAGTAGTATGCTTTGATCTTTCAATTGCGGTCCGACAGATGTCAAGTTGTTTTCTGGTGAGGCGATGCATGGCAGTCATAGGAATGAAATATTTGACATTGTCAGTCTTCCTTTTGAATATGACTCCAAGTTCAGGAAAGTTTGTTGCGCCTAGAGATCTCTCTTGAAAGCCTTCGGTAGGCATTGGCACAGGTTCAAAAGGTGGGAGATCAAACTTCTTGAGGATGGTGGGGTAGATATCCGCATCTATTTTGGCGAAATCGCAGACAGTTTCCTTGAGAAAGGTGTTGGCCCTTTCCAGTGCAATCTTCATCTTGGGGTGCTTCTCAGACTTATTTTGAAATACCTTGGCAATGAGGAAGATTTCTTCCGGATTCATGCAAGGGAAGTCTGCTTGGCTGCGGATGTAGTCATGTTCCCTTCTTGTCAGGGTGTATTGGATGTATTCAGCCTTCATAAATTTCCGGACTTTGTAGTTCTTGACTGCGGATGGTCTGTCGTTAGACCATATGTTTTCGATGGAGGAGGCATGCTTAGCATAAAAACAATTTAGTCTCTCAAACTCCATCGGCAGTCGTTTGTGATCTGGAAGGCTCCGGTCAAACTGCTCAAATACAGTGAAGTACTTGGCATTTGGAGAAATTGGTACATCCCAGTACCCATCAGCAGGGGGTTCAACATATGTGAGGTGGGGTCGGTAGTCTTCATCCAGCAGCCTGCGGTGAGGATTAATCCAAGAATTGATCAAGGACTCATCCATCATGGTGTCAAACCCGCATTCTCTCCAAATTAACTCTGCCAGCTTGGCTGCTTTCCAATCATGCTTTCTTTGGGCGGTGGCAGGGGAGTCTGTGGTGCTCGGAGAAGACATGTTTTCAGCCAAGTTCTTGAAGTGCGGAGGAGTCTCTGGCTTTTTGGGAGTATCCTTTGGAGGTGAAGTGTGAGGAGATGAAGTATGTTGAGATGGTTGCGGTGGTGTGGGAATTTTTTCAGTAATGATGGGGGGACTCTGATGAATAGAAGTATCAGAGTGATGGACTTCTTCTTCTTCTTCACTTCCCCCTCTTGAGGGATGCAACCCCGGTGCTTCCTCAATCCATTGCTTAAGTCCATCCACCTTGTTGAAGACTTCTTGGAACTGAGCTTTGAGAGCTTCTGCCAAATGTTGGTTGTTTGGAGTGGAGGAGCTGAAGAGCAACTTGTGGATTTCTTTGGTGAGCTGGAGGATCTCAGGGCCATGGAAGTTGGAGGAAAGGGATTTCTGCAGTCTGTTGATGGTTGCTTGAAGAACAGAGATAGTGGACTCATAAGCAGTATGAGTCTCATCGATCAATTTCTGAGACTCAGAAGCTTGATCCGCGATGGCTGCTTGAAGATCCGTTTTGATTGCGGTTACCTCAGTGATGAGGCGTTCCGCTGCAGCCATGAATTCCTTATGGTCAGCCTTGCGGTTGTTGTCAAGGGACCGGATCCCCATCTCTACTTTGAGAGAGATTCGTTCAGCAGCCATGTGTTCCCTTGTTTCCAGACGCTCTATTCTTTCAATCAGTGACTGCGGTCCTGGGGTGTCTTCAGGTTGCGGTTGAGTAGGCTGGACCGCAGCCAAGATCTGATCGATTTTGGCTTGAAGGCTCATGAACTCTTTTCTGGAGACAACATTCTTCTTCTTTTTCTTTTTCTCTTTAGGCTTGGAAGTCGAATGATGAGAACCGCTGGACTCCTCTTCTTCTTCAAACATCATAAGGTCATCTTCTGAAGGGTTTGGCTTGTTGACCTCTTGGATATCGTCATCATCAAGACCGAAGGTTGGAGCAGAGCTGATTTCAACTGCGGATCCTTCCTCTTTTGATGGATTGACTGTAGGAGTGGGAGATGAAATGGGAGTTGGAGTAGGAGGAACTTTAGAGGTACCTGCGGCTGCACCTGAAGCTTGAGCTTTTAACATTGTTTCAGCCATCTGATCCATCCAGTTCTGAACTTTTTGAATGGTGGCTACGGTACTGGCATTGCTGATGGCATTTGCCCAATACCTAGCCACGGACTGGATCTCCTGTTATTTCTATTGTTGCTGCTTGATTTGTTCTTTCTATTGTTGCTGCTTGATTTGTTGTTCCTTGTGGGCTTGGAAAGCCCTTTGGAACGCATCATACTTCTTCTTGTCTGACTCAGTTACCGGATTGTACTGTAACCAAGAGTCATTGGATGCATCACCGTCAAATCCTTCAAAGCGCACCGAAGTGTCCTTCGGGTCCACGGATCCTTGCACATTTGTGCTCACCGTGCCTAAACCACCTCTAAGGATGTAAGCAGAGTAGGATTTCCTGAGCTTCCTCGGTCTCCTTGACCCGTGGTCAAGTGTGGCCTCTGCTCAGTTCTGGCATGGGCGAAAGAAGTGCCCTGCGGGTGGGAAGGTGTTTGTAGTGTTTGAGTGACAGAAAGAAGGATGGAGCGCAACTCCTCTAGTGAAAAGAAATGCAGTCGGGAAGCCCTGGAGACCTTAGGGCGTGCACCAGTATCATCCCCTTGGGAGTGAACTGGGGGGGAGTCTCCACGATGTTGTGAATCAGACTCAGTTTCTGAGTCTGACTGGAAAATGATGGTGGTGTTGAATGGGTATGCGGGCACCCCAAGGACTACTGGAGCCTTTTGAGAGGCTTCAACATAGGTCCGGTCACGCATTTGGTCAATGGTGGTGGTTTTCCGTTTCTTAAGGATGGCAATCGGTTGCGCATCCTCAGAGTCACTATTAGATGGAGGTGTGACTGGTTTGTTTTTTCTTTTCTTGGAGGGTGCGGTTGGTTTTGGTGGTTTTTTCTTTGGAGTTCTCTGCTTCTTGGTTGCCAACTGCTTTCTTCTTTGAGAAAGATTGGATAGTGTAGTGGAAGAGGGGACTGCGGTACCCTCAGGGATAATGGCTGCGGATGGAAGAGGCGGGGTAGAAGGGTATGGGGCAATACCCTCCGTAGCCTCAATGTGGTCTGAGACATCAGCAGTCTCAAGACCAAGAGAAGAAAGAATATGAGTAGGGAGTCTGCGTATCGGTCCATATACAGTTTGATCAAAAGAAGGGTTGTACCTTTTAAGATCCTTAGTGACGAAGAAGTTGATGTCACTACCCATGTCTATTCCAGCATCCGCATGTAAGTCTGAGATACAAAGTGACCATAACCGTGCAAATGTGAGCTCGGTTGGGTTCTCCCTTGGGTGCTCTTTGGGAATGTATTGGAGGAAGTCGTCCCAAAGGATTTGTCCATAGTTTACGTCGTGGCCTGTGTAGATGCTCCATACCAATTCCAGTAGCTTCAATCCCATGTTGTCGATGCCTCCGGTTCTGCCGGATAGGCAGCGGATGACAAAGTGACACACAAACTGCCATACCGCAGGCAGCTGTTTTTTTTGAACTCACCAATCCCTCGAATTGGTTTCTGATACCCCATCTGGTAGAGTGCGGATGTAACGTCTGCCATTGAAGGTGAGAAAAACTTGATGGAAGGGTGAACCAGAAGATTAATGGCAGTTAAGAACTTTTCTTTGGACAAGATGACCAAAGAATCGTTCATGAGGTTGAGGTGATCTTCTTGGGGGTTTTCCATTGGGCGATATGCAGAGAACGCACATTTGAATAGAGTAGAAATTGGAACAACGTCTGTAAATGCATCGAATGGACCAAACAGAGGGTGGTTCTTGAGAAACTTGATCATAAGGTTGATGGGAGCATTATATGAGGGATGATCTTCAAATATTGCTTGAAAATTGCTTGATGCGATTGTTGGAGAGTCGGAACCGGTGGGATTCGCAGAGCCTGAAGCCTTAGATTGCTTCTTTGATGCACCTGATTTCACCATTGTAGGAGCTTGAAGGTTTTGAGAAGAAGTAGAAAACAGAGTGCTTGAGGTTTTTTTTGGAGAGAATGATCGATATTCAGAAAGCGTAAAGTGAATTTGGGGAAGAGGATAGGTTTATAAAGGGGGGGGGGGTGAAAAATGTTTAACCCTAGGTAAATGGTAAGGATAGGATAAAACATCGATTGGGGTTTTGGGGGAATCTATGAATTTTGGATTAAATCTCAGCCACACATAATTAAAACGGGTTTGAAAAGATTTTGGCAGATTTCCAAAAGGGGTTTTGCATTTAATGTAAAGTCAGACGCATGTCAATACGTCAGGTGATCGTGGGGGTGATGGGAGAGGAAGTTGTAACGGATGGGACATATTAGGGAGAGGAAAGGACAAATTAAGGATGAGTTTATGGGAAAACGTTCTTTTTGTCATCATCCCTAAAATAGGTCTGACACAGGTTTATTCAGAAAGGGAATGAGACAGTTTCTAAAGAGAATGTTTTTTGTCTTTAATGTTTAACTTAATGAAGGATCATTAAATAGCACACAAAGATTCAAGGGTTGATGAAACAATTGAGAAATTATCACGATGATCGCGGATGGAAACTTCATTGCGGTTGGAAACGTCATCGTGGATGGAAATTTCATTGCGGTTGAAAAGTCATCGCGGATGGAAATTTCTTTGCGGTTAAAAAGTCATCGCGGATGGAAATTTATTTGCGGTTGAAAAGTCATCGCGGATGGACAAGGAAAAGACTGCAGTGAGGAACTGAGGAGAAACACTTGTACAAAGATTAGTAATAACAGACCATAAAGACCCATGAGAGATACGTATGATATATGGTTGCGGTACCTAGACTGCGGTACCAAAGCCATCTATCATATGTAATTCTCAGTTAGAACCGCAACGGAGACCAAGGATGGTCTGCGGTAGCTAACAATTCAAAAAGAATTGCGAGTCTGGATTCATCATTCCTAACATTTGCAGGAAGGTGTTAAGCTTTGTGGAATCGAGCGCTTTTGTGAATACATCAGCAATCTCTTCATGAGAAGGGACAAAGATGAGTTGAATGTTACCTTTTAAGATGTGGTCTTTGATGAAGTGATACCGTAGTTCAATATGTTTAGTCTTGGAGTGCTGAATTGGATTGTGAGAGATAGCAATAGCACTTTCTGAGTCACAATAGATCGGTATCCGCAACATTCTATACCCGTAGTCCATTAGTTGAGTTTTCATCCAAAGGACTTGAGAGCAACAACTGGCTGCGGCCACACACTCAGCTTCTGCAGTAGAAAGAGAAACACAATTTTGTTTTCTTGAAGACCAGCTGACAAGTCTTCCACCCAAAAATTGACATCCTCCTGAAGTACTTTTGCGGTCTAATCTGCATCCGGCATGATCCGCATCTGTGAAAGCTTGCAGGCTGAAGTCATTGCCTACAGGGTACCATAGACCAAGAGATTTGCTTCATTTCAGGTACCGTAGTATCTGTTTGGCTGCGGTCATATGTGACACTTTTGGGTTCGCCTGATATCTTGCACATACACCAGTTGCAAAAACAATGTCTGGCCTTCTTGCGGTGAGGTACATCAAATAACCAATGATACCTCGATAAGTCTTGTGATCCACAGATTCGCCTGCGGGATCAGTAGAGATCTTATAACCGAAGGCCATGGGGACCTTAGCAGATGAACAGTTGTCCATAGAATGTTTCTTCAACAGTTCAGTGGTGTATTTTTCTTGATGAATGAATATCCCTTGCGGAATTTGTTTCACTTGAAGTCCTAGAAAGAAATTGATCTCTCTATTCATGCTCATTTTGAACTTGTTGGTCATGAGCTTAGCAAATTCATCCACCATGCCTTGATCAGTCGAACCGAAGATGATATCATCCACATATATTTGTACAAGCATAAGGTGGTCACCATTAGCTTTTCTAAATAACGTGGGGTCAATCACTCCTCTCTTGTACCCGGATGAGACGAGAAATTCAGACAGAGTCTCATACCATGCTCTTGGGGCTTGCTTCAGACTGTAGACTGCTTTTTCAAGCTTGTAGCAGTGGTATGGGAATTCAACGTTTTCAAACCCTGGAGGTTGCTGAAGATAGACCTCTTCTTTTTGTTCCCCATTGAGAAAGGCACTATTAACGTCCATTTGGTGTACCTTGACGTTCTTGTGGGCTGCGTATGCAAGGAAGATCCGGATAGCTTCCATGCGTGCTACCGGAGCATACGTTTCATCGTAGTCAATGCCTTCAAGTTGACTATACCCCTTTGCAACTAGCCTTGCCTTGTTTCTGACTACCGCACCGGATTCATCCAGCTTGTTTTTGAACACCCATCTAGTGCCAACAATGGAGTGACCACGTGGCTTCGGAACGAGCTACCAAACTTTATTTCTTTGAAATTCTTCAAGCTCTTCTTGCATTGCGGCTATCCAGTCAGGTTCAAGCAACGCTTCTTTGAATGTTCTGGGTTCTACCGAGGACATAAATGCTGCATAGTGGCAGTGATCAAATAGGTCCTTGGAAGATCGAGTCTGGATGCCTGCGGATGGGTTCCCAATGATTTGACCTGGTGGGTTGTCTTTCGTCCATACATGAAGACGTGGCAGCAGATGATCAGCAGCTGCGGTAGAGGGAATATCTTGAATGTCAGAGGAATCTGCGGTTAGAGATGGCAGTTCCCCCTGGACTTGAGAACATCCTGCTGAGTCATCTTGATCTATTGGAACAGAATTTTCTTGAGCAGTTGGGAGAGGTTCCCCCTGGGTTGCAGATGGGAGTTCCTCTGGAACCTGAGAAAGTTCCCCCTGGACTGCGGATGGGAGAGTGACAATCCTTGGATCAATTCTAGTGTCGATATTTTCTATGAGTTCATCATCCGAATCCGAAGATACGTTTGATGGTAATGCTTCTCTACGGACAGGAATTTGAACAACATCAAACCCTGGAACCTCGACGGTTGTGGCTAGATCCAGAGTAGAGCTTTCCCCCTCAACCGGAGAGGTGGAAGTATTGAGAGAGGCTACTTCAGATAGAGATGGTCCAGAAACATCAGCATGTTGTTGTTGAGCTGCGGGTGACACAAGAACTTCGGATAGTTTCGCCGTTTCAACAGGATCGAAAAGATCATCATAATTGACTTCAACTAGATTCAAGGGACCTGAAGAGGCAGGAATGTCACTTTCCATGATTGCGGTGGTTTCAGTGGATGGAGGGGCGTCGCGGATGTGAGAATCATCAAATTTCACATCGAAGCTTTCAATGATTAGCCTTGTACGCCTGATGAGCACTCGATAAGCAACTTTGTTAGTGGAGTAACCAAGGAAGATGCCTTCGTCGGACTTCGGTGCAAACTTGTTGAGCTGATCTCTGTTGTTGATCACGAAGCATCTACACCCAAAAATATGAAAGAAGCGAACATTGGGCTTGCGGTTGTTAAGGTCCTCATATGGTGTTTTATTGAGGCGTTTGCATGCGATACTTCGATTTTGGACAAAGCATGCGGTTGCTACTGCTTCAGCCCAGAAGTAGAGAGGAAGTTGGGCGAAGATAAGCATGCATCTGGCTGCTTCTACCAGTGTGCGGTTCCTTCTTTCTACTACAACATTTTGTTGCGGTGTGTAGGGTGCTGAGAAGTTGTGAGAAATGCCTTTGGACACCAAGAAACTGTTGAGAAGATGATTAGTGAACTCGGTTCCATTATCACTGCGGATGCGTCTAACTGGAAGCTTGATCTGAAGTTCGATTTCTTTGATGAAGTTGATGAAGATCTGCGGTGTCTCTGATTTGAGTCTGAGGAAGAAGACCCATGTGAAGCGTGTATAGTCATCAACAATAACCAGTATATACTTCTTGTGGTGGAGACTGGCTACGGTTGATGGACCACAGAGATCAACGTGCAATAGCTCCAGAGGTTCAGAAATAGAAGAGTCCATTATCAGAGGGTGACTTGCTTTGGATTGTTTACCACATTCACAAGCCGGACAGAGAGTATCGTTGCTGAATTTGAGAATAGGGAGACCGCGAACTAGTTCTCCAGTGACTATATTGTTGATGTACCTGAAGTTGAGATGAGCTAGCTTGCGGTGCCATAGCCAGGTGACTTCAGATACAGCTTTGGATAGGAAGCACAACTACGGTCTACCAATAATCAGAGAGACATCCAAAGGGTACATGGTACCTTCGGATCGGGATTTGATCAGGCATGTGTTTCTGTCACTTGTCATTACATAGCAAAATTGATCTTCAAATTCAACACGATGTCCTGCTTTACATAGTTGGCCAACACTGATGAGATTGTGTTTAAGGTTTTCTACATAAGCAACCTTATGAATAGAAAAGGTCCCCGTAGTGAGAACACCGTAACCTCGGATGACACCGTTTGCATTGTTACCAAACGTGACATTTCCACCATGGCATATAGGCCTGAAATCCTGAAGGTACTTTAACCTTCCGGTCATGTGCAAGGAGCAGGCACTGTCAATTAACCACTCTTCTTCTTGTTCCTCCTTGCACAAAGCCTGAGAATTACACGGTTAGTTTAGGCATCCAAACAAGTTTGGAGCCTAGGATAATTGATGTGTTTCTGAGTGATGCATGGTCCGAGGTTGCAGGGACAGGTCTCTTGTCAACTTTTGAGCCTAGTCTTGGGTGTTTGAGTAGATTTGGAGTGTTGTGATTTTTTGAAAAAATACGAGGTTTCTGACTATGACTCGATTTGAAATGAGATAAAACCTTTTGACAACTACACTGACATTTACAAAAGGAGATTTTGTCTTTTGATCTGACACTGTGATTGGTCAGCGGTTTTAAGGATGTTTTGGATCTGTTACCGGCCCGAGATGGGTAATTCCTGACACGAGTGTTTTTGGGTTTTGAAAAAGTCTATTTTTGAAAGGTTTTAGCACGTGTAGATTTCTGAACTCCTTTTGGTGGAGTTGGTAAAATATCCTTCCATCTTTTGAAATTTTGATGTGACTTTAAAAGTGTTGGAATAGGTAAGATACCCTTCCATTTTGGGTCGTCCAAGGAATATATTTGAAAACCATTGATTTGAAAAGACTTTACACTCTTTTGATTTTTGTCAGGTGAGCTGGAAATGTCTGATGAAATTTGACATTCCTTTTTGTTTGTTTTCTTGACAGGAGAGTTTTTTGAAATGTAGTGAGAGAAAACAAGATTTTCAGGACTTTTGGATTTAGGAAATCTGACTTGCTTCTTGTTTTTTGAAAAAGTTTGTCTATTAGTACCACGAGATCTGATTTATTCTTTAAAAGCATTTTTTGCCAAAGATTTTGGTGAACCGCAATCATTGTTGTTCAACTGCGGTTTCCTGGAATTCTTAAAATGATTTTGAGAACGCAGACTTGAGTCATTAGAACTTGAGGATTCAGGAATTTGAGAACATTGACCTACTTCAAAATTTTCTATAGGTAGTTCATGAAATATTGGCTGAAGAGTTACAGTTCCTTGAACTGATGACTGCGGTAGGGATGACTTGATTGCGGTAGATATCAAAACACACTTCGGTGGGACATTTGTAGGACATTTGACTACAGTGAGAGACACTGCGGTCTGAGGACAGAGATGGAAAGTCTTTTGAGACTTCGGGGCCCTCAACAACAATCTCTTCATCAACTACGGATGAAGTTTGAGAATTTGGATAGACGGTGCCATAGATAGGAATTAGATCACATGTGTAACCCGAAACCTCAGGAGCTATTTCCTCAATGACACAATTATTGCTTAGACTATGCAGTCTACCGAAGTGTGTTTTGATATCTTCGGGAAAGGTTTTGTCATTGACAGCGAAATGAAATTCTCGGTCCGGAGGGACATACAGTCTGTCTTTGTTGAACCGGGGTGAGGAATCCATTGTGGTAGGATATCCATTTGACCAACCCCAATTGTATGTATTGTCCACGGTTCCATTGTTTACCAAATTTTCAATAGCTTCATTTTCATTAAACAATTTTTCAATTAAGAGATTTAAGCATACAATTTCTCTCTGAGCTAAATCTCTCTGGTTCAAAGCTATCTCTAATTGGGTTTCACTTAACATTCTTGCATCCTTTTCTAACTCTAGGTCCTTCTCTAACATAGCCATCTTAAGTCTTTTGTTATCCAGTCGTCCTCTCACGTGGAACATCTCTTGGGACGCAATGTTCTTCTCATCTAAGGCTTTATTATAGTCTGTAAGGACGGCAGCACATGTGTCATTAAGATCATCTATGTAAGGCTGACAGTTATGCATGCTATAGTTTAGAGTTTGGATCATGAGTTTTACCTGTTCGACGATGCTTAATGTTCCATCCTTTGCCATGTAGCAGTAGTTCTTGTTCAACATTGTAGACCCATCATCATCCGCAGTGGCCAGCATGCAGATTTTCCCTTTTCCTTTGACACTGCTGATGGCCTCATCTTCGTCTCTGGATGACCAGACTTGATGATCTCTTTTGACATGGGCCACGTATGCCCTTGCCTTTTCAGCTTTTTCTTTGTCTTCCAACTCTTGAGCCATTCTAAGGTAGACTGCTCTGTCTTTCACTACATTGGCCTTACAATCTCGTGCAAAGTGATTCTCTTTGTTGCATTTGTGACAAATTACAACATCAGTCTTGTCTTCTGAAGGAGTACCGGAGTCAGTGATTTGAGGAGACTGCGGTACCTCCTTTGGTTGATTATTCTGAGATTGTGGTGGAGGATGAGAACTTTTGGGATATCGAGGGTGGTTGTTCTAAGAACCGAAGTTACGGTTGAATGGAGGTTTGTTGAACTGTTGATTCTTGCGGAAGGAAGGAGGTGGTAGACGGTTGAACTGTTGGCTAACCAGAGCAATAGCCTTCTGAAAATCCTCTTCATCATCGTATTCAGAATCCGCTTCGTATGACTGCGGTGGAGTGTCATACGAGGAAGAGTAAGGTGACTGCGGTGGAGCTTGTGCTATGAGAGCAAGTGGTCCTCCGAAGTCAACACAATCTTTGAGTACGGTGGATTCTTGAGCTTGCAGTTCTCCATAGATCTTGTAAAGTGACAAGGAGTGAATCTTTCTATCACCTTGGACTATCATCTTGGCCGTAGTCCAATGTTTTCCCAAACCATTAAGAAACTGAATATTGGTTTCATGGTTACTGCGGATGGTGCCCGCATTGCATAACTTGGTGACTATCAGGTTGAACCTTTTGAAGGAGTCTTCCAAACTTTCCCCAGTATGAGCTTTGAAGTTGTTGAACTCGTTGAGTGCGGTAGTAAGCTTCTTATCTTGTGCTTGTTCTATGCCTTCGTACAGGTTCTTGAGAACATCCCAAATCTCTTTTGCTGATTTGCAATTTATGATAATATCGAAGTTGTCAGGAGCAACTCCGCATGAGATTTCATAAAAGGCAACAGCATCATTTTCCATTTTATCGAGATCATCCTTGGTGGGACGGCTCATGGCTGGTTGACCTCCTCCTAGCCTGGTTGCTGCGCCGTCAGTTTGGATTGGTGTAAGGACTGGAACATGTGGTCCTTCTTCTACGGATCGCCATACATCTCTACCCAGTCTCCTCAAGTACCTTTCCATTCTTTGTGACCAGTGATGATATTCACTTGCGACTAGTATTGGGGCTCGGTTAGAACCACCAACACTGTTGGAAACATTCAGAGATAATGATTGTGCCATTTGAAATTGTTTTTTTTTATTTGAAGAAATGAGCTTTAGTGGTATAGAAGGCTCTTTGAATAATCAGAGTTCCGTTTTCAAAAAGCAACCACTTTGGCTCTGATACCAATTGTTGAGAGAAAAACTTGGAGACACACTTGAACAAAAGTTAGAACAAGTATAATGCGGAATAGTTAATCTCAAAGGATCTAAAAGCTCAACAATAATATAGTTAGATAGTTAGAGAGTTAGTTGCGGAAATGTAAAGGAATAGAAATGACAGCAATTGTTATATCAAGAAGACACTTAAGCTGATTCATAACAAGGAATGCATTCACTCCAAGTTAATAAGGAAGATCAAGCTTAGTGATTAAGTCTTAAAGACTTGCTCCGAAGAGGGATTATGATCAGCAGAATTATGATAAGATTTAAGTAAGAAGAGATGAGTGAAGAAAGATAGAGAGATAACTTCAGAATGTGTATTTAGATAGATTGCATAAGTTATCGGTGATAGAGTATGTTCAATACAGGAGAATAAGTCTCTATTTATAGAGACTCAGAAATGCACTAGATTACATCTCTATAAGCAGTCGTGCAAGGCATACTGGACAATAGAGTGTATTACAAAAAAGACAAGTAAAGTAATCTAGCTAAGTTGACTGCGGTAGCTGACTCCGGTTGCTGATGCTGATAAAAAGACTGACTGCGGGTGCTGAAGTGGCTGCGGTAGCAAAGTTCAAGAGGGTCACTTTTATGATTCAACAAAACAAACGGTGAGAGATTCCGCTGCAACTCTCATGGGCCAAGAAGAAAAACGTGCAGCGGCTCTCACTGCTACAGACATCGAGAAATTGCATGCATATCAAGTTGCATTTTTCGAGATCGTGTTCGGTGTCCCTCCTTCTCTCTATGAGCACATTAAGTTGTGCATATCTGCTAAAGAGATTTGGGACACACTTCAAGATCTGTTCGAGGGATCGGAAAATATGAAGGATAAGCGTCTGACTTCGGTTGTCAATGAGTTCAATACCTTCACCACTACTCCCAGTGAATCAGTTGTCTCGGCTTCCAATAGTTACCGAATCGTCATCAACAACATGACAACTCATGGGATTATCCGAACTCCGCTAAAATACAATCTCAAGTTCATCAATAGTCTTGGTAAAGGATGGGGAAACGTAAAATCGTGTCTTCAGAGTAATGGATCTCCGAAGAAGCTGAAGCTTTACCGGTTGTTTGATGATCTGCAAAGACATGAATCCAATGTTGCACAAACATTGAGAGAACTCTCAGGAGGTCCTGTTGCTCTTGTTAGCTCTTTCGATCCACAAGCCTCGAACCCCTCTGTTTCAGACCCTTTCAAAGTTGTTATCCCACCCATTCCATCTTTTCAACCCACTCCACCATCTTTACTTATTCCTGATAATTCCAACTATCAGTTTGATGGAGACCTCAACCCTGAAGCGATGGACTCCGAACATCATTTTCAACAAGAGTTTGCTTTACTGTCCATGAAATACAAGCGTCCATGGAATCCCACTCACAAACCATATCATAACCATTTCCAAGCCCCTCACCAGATTAATCCTCAACCATTTCCTAAATCTTCAGAGAACCCACCTGCTTATAAACCCAATATTTCTACTCCAAGTCATCCCTCAGAATCCCGTGATAATCTTAATTCAGACAAACCCAAGATAGTTTGTCACAAGTGTGGTCATGGAAATGATTTTTCCAAAGATTGTATGCCTGAAGCCACATAGAAACCACAGATCAAGGATTCTGCATACTATGCCCGCAGAGCCCAAGAGATGGCTGCAAGTGAAAAAGCTTTCGTAACTACTGTGTCAAGAGATGTTGATGGGTATTGGTCATCTGGAGATGAGGACTATGTGAGCAGTGGAAGAAACATGTGTCTTACGGCCAGACAAACGTATGAATGTGATGAAGACTACTGGTCATCAGGTTTAGAAGGAGATGATGAAGATGCTGAGCCAAAATTTTGTTACATGGCAACCAACGATCCACCAGGCAGAAGCATCGTTCAACAGGTAAAATCTATGATTACTGCTAATAATTTTGATTTATCTCTTTGTGAACCATATCTAACCTAGATCCAATCAGATATGACTATCATCCATAAAGCCTATGAGTCTTCCATATAAGTGAGTGAGAATATGGAAAGTGAACTGACTCGTCTTAGATTACGTTTCGAGGATAGGAAGCTTAAGATAGAATCACTAGAGAGAGAGAGCTTGTAATGTCTCAAGATGAATGTGTCATTTTAAAAGACAAATGTGAAATCACTTATTTTGAAAGGAATGTTTTAATTTCTGATAAGAAACATCTGAATGCCAAAATTGATCATGCAATAGATGCTCTTGAAGCAAATGAACGGATGACTCATAATTTTTCTCATCCTTGGTCCAAAGCACCTAGTCTCGAAAGCGAGTTTTCGCAACCTATTGCTCAACCCTTGAAGGAGTTACAAAAAATAACTTTTATGGGAGACATTCCGAACCGCAAGTATTTAGATACCCTTGTCTCACCATTGTCACCCGTTCCTAAGACCTGGGACCGATTTCAATATCTGATTCCTGAGTTTCAACCCATAGTTGTCAAATGTCCTAATTGAACGCCTCATATGCCTCTGATACACCTGGACCTAAATCAGACCTCAGAATCATTCCCTAGCATCACCCATACTGGAGTTCATATTTCCAACTTGTTGAGGAATTAGTTCCATTGACAACTGGACCTGACTCTGATAGATTAGATTTTGTTTGCGCATCTTTAGATAGTGACGTTGAAGAAGAAATTGTTAAAACATAAAAGCGACCCTCTTAAACTTTAAACAAATCCGAAGCTGTCATCAAGATCCGCAGTCAAGCTCCACACCGCAATCAAGAACTGCATCCGCAGTTGAAGTCATCAAGCTTAGCCTTAGTTTTTATCTGTTTTATGTCTTTACATTCCTTCGTCCAGTGTGCCTTGCATGGCCATCTTAGACAGATTCAACTTTGTAATCTTCGAGACTCTATAAATAGAGTTCTCTTATTCTGAATGAAACACATCTCTCTCTCAATTATCTCTATCTTGAATATCATATTTACTCTCTTACTATCTCACATCAAAGATCTTCAGATTCTAATATCGTTATCTCTTCGGAACAAGTCAGCTAGACTTAATCACTAAGTTTGATCTCATTTACTAACCTGGATTGTCTGCAATCTTTTTTAAGAATCAGCTTATAGTGTCTTCTTGATATAATACTTGTTTTCATTTATATTTCCTTATATTTCCGCACCTAATTATCTAACTATCTAACTATCTAACTTATTATTATTGTTGAGCTTTATGATCCACTGAGTTAAACTTTATTCCGCATTATTACTTGTTCTAACGTTTGTTCAAGTGTGTTACTCAAGTTTTTCTCTCAACAATTGGTATCAGAGCCAGAGTGGTTGCTTTTTAAACAAGAACTCTGATTTTAAAAGGCCTTCTATACCACTGAAGCTCATCTCTTAAAAAAAAACAAAAAAATCTTCTCAAAAACAAGGAAATATGGCACAAGCATTATCTATATATGTTTCTAACAGTGTTGGAGGTTCGAATAGAGCTCCAATACTGGTAGCAAATGAATATCATCACTGGTCTCAAAGAATGGAGAGGTATCTACGAAGACTTGGAAGAGATGTATGGAGATATGTAGAAGAAGGACCTCATGTCCCTGTTCTTACTCCAGTTCAGAACGATGGCACACAAACTAAACTGGGATGAGGTCAACCATCCTTGAATCGTCCTACCAAAGATGATCTTGATAAGATGGAAAATGATTTTGTTGCCTTCTATGAGATATCTTGTGGATTTTCTCCTGACAACTTCGACATCATCATAAATTGCAAGTCAGCTAAAGAAATCTGAGATGTTCTCAAGAACCTGTATGAAGGCACAGAACAAGCTCAAGATAAGAAACTTACAACTGCACTCAACGAATTCAACAACTTCAAAGCTCATGCTGGTGAAAGTCTGGAAGACTCCTTCAAGAGGTTCAACTTAATTGTCACAAAGTTATCTAATGCGGGCACCATCCGAAGTAACCATGAGACCAATCTTCAGCTTATCAATGGACTGAGTAGGCATTGGACCACAGCCAAAATGATCGTCGAAGGAGATAGAAAAATTCATTCTCTATCTCTCTACAAGCTCTATGGTGAACTACAAGCACGAGAATCAACCGTACTCAAAGACTGTGCTGACTTTAAGAGGACCGCTCGCTCTTATAGCACAAGCACCGCACACTCAATCTTATTCACCCTCGTATGAAAATCCTCCGCAGTCATACGAAGCCGACTCAGAATACGATGATGAAGAGGAATTCCAAAATGTCGTTGCTCTAGTTAGCCAACAATTCAACAGGCTACCACCCTCATCATTCCGCAAAAATCAGCAGTTTACTAAACCACCTTTCAATCGCAACTTCAACCCTCAGAATAATCACTCTCGATATCCTAAAAATCCTCACCCAGCACCGCAATCTCAAAACACTCAACCCAAAGAGGTACCGCAACCTATAAAGACAACTGACTCCGGTACCTCAGCAGAAGAAAAATCTGATGTTGTAATTTGTCACAAGTGCAACAAGGAAAACCATTTTGCTAGAGATTGTAAAGCAAACATAGTAAAAGACAGAGCATTCTATCTCAGAATGGCTCAAGAATTGGAAGAAAAAGAGAAAGCAAGGACGTACGTAGCCCAAGTCAAGAGAGACCATCAAGTATGGTCATCCGGAGACGAGGATGAAGATATCAACAACATCAAGGTTAAAGGCAAAATTTGCATGATGGCTACTGCGGACGAGGATGGATCAACCAATCTGGAAAAGAATTACTGCTACATGGAAAAGGATGGAACTCTAAGCATCGTTGAGCAGGTAAAACTTATGATCCAAACTCTTAATTATAGCATGCATGACTGTCAACCATTTCTTGAAAACCTTAATGACACATGTGATGCCGTGCTTTCAGACTATAACAAAGCCTTAGATGAGAAGGACAATGCGTCCCAAGAAATGTTCCATGTTAGAGGACGATTTGAAGACAAAAGACTCAAAGTTTCCATGCTAGAAAAGGACTTAGAATTAGAAAAGGATGCAAGAATGTTATGTGAAACTCAATTAGGGATAACATTAAATCAAATAGATTTAGCTCAAATCGAAATTGTACGTTTAAATCTTTTAATAGAAAAGCTGTTCAATGAAAGTGAAGCTATTGAGAATCTACTGAACAATGGAACCACATATAACACCTATAAATGGGGTTGGTCCAATGGGTATCCTACCGCAAAGGACTCCTCACCCCGGTTTAACCAGGACCGACTTTATGTCCCTCCGGACAGAGAGTTCCAATTTCCAGTCAATGACAAAACCTTTCCCGAGGACATCAAAACTCATTTTGGTCGACTCGATAATCTGAGTAATAATTGTGTCATTGAGGAAATTCTTCCTGAATTTTCGGGTCACTCATGTGATCACATTCCTATTTTTGGCACAATTTATCCCAAATCTCAGACCTCATCAGTTGTTGATGAAGAAATTATTATGGAACCCAGAGTTCACATGAAGTTCCCATCACTTTCTTCAGACTGCAGTACCACTCACTGCAATTCTGAACAACAGTCAAACCATTTACCTCTTATCAAATGTCTCACAAAGAAATTAACTCAGACCTACTCTGCGGTAGTCCAATCTTCCCAACCGCAGACCGCAGTTAAAAGTTCAGTGACAATTCAGCTAATTCATTATGAGTTGCCCATAGAAAATTTCGACTATGGTCAATGCTTCCAGAATGCTGAACTTTCTAGTTCAGATGAATCCAATCCTAGTGTTCAAATGCAATCTAATGGAGCAAAGAAACCTCAGTCGAATATCAATGATTGCGGTTTTCCAAAAACTCGGGCAAAAATGGCCTTCAAAGAGGAATTTCAATCTCGTGGGAAAAAGCGGGAAATTTTTTCAAAAAACAAGAGACAAATCAAAGTTTCGAAACCCAAGAGTCCAGAAAAACTTGTTTTCTCAAATTACTTTTCTAAAAACTCTGCTGTCAAGAAAACCAACAAAAAGGGATGTACAGTTCCTAAAACCTTTTCAAACTCTTCTGACACAACCCAAAAGAAAGTAAAGTCGTTTCGAGGCAATGGTTTTCAGATTTATTCCTCAGATGATCCAAAATGGAAGGGAATTTTACCAACTCCAACACTTTTAAATTCACCTCAAACTTTTAGGAAATCATATCCTAGGAAATCTACACGTACTCACACACTCTCAAATCGTACCTTTTCAAATTCCAAGAGCACCGTTGTCAAATCTCACACTTCTCGTACCAGTCACAAAACTGTTCCCACATCCTTCAAACCGCTGACCAAACGGAATGTCAGGGTAAATGACAAAAATCCTTCATGTACTTGTCATTGTCAAAAGGGACCATCTCAAGTCAAATCTCGCTCTTTTCAGAAACCTCGTAACTTTTCCAAATCTCACAACACTTCAAAAGTTCACAAACACCCAGGATTAGGCCTCAAGATTGACATAAAACCTGTCCCTGCAACCTCGGTTCATGCATCTTTGAAAAACCCACCAGTCGCCTCGGGCTCCAAACTTGTTTGGGTGCCGAAACTAACCGTGTAATTTTCAGGCAATGTGCAAGGAGGATCAAGAAGAGGAGTGGTTAATAGATAGTTCCTGCTCCTTGCACATGACTGGAAGGTTAGAGTACTTTCAAGATTTCAGGCCTATTTGCAATGGTGGAAACGTCACATTCGGCAACAATGCGAATGGAATAATCCGAGGTTATGGTGTACTTACTACAAGAAACTTCTCTATTCAAAAGGTTGCTTACGTAGAAAGCCTCAAACACAATCTCATCAGTGTAGGTCAACTATGTAAAGCAGGCCATAGGGTTGAATTTGACAATGAATACTGCTACGTAATGACAAGCGATAGAAGCACCTGTTTGATCAAATCCAAGTCCGAAGGGACCATGTATCCTTTGGACGTTTCTCTGATCATTGGGAAACCACAACTATGCTTCCTATCCAAAGCAGTATCTGAAGTCAGCTGGCTATGGCACCGTAAGCTAGCCCATCTTAACTTCAGATATATCAACAATCTTGTTACCGGAGAACTCGTCCGAGGTCTTCCCATTCTCAAATTCAACAATGATACTCTCTGCTCAGCCTGTGAATGTGGCAAACAATCAAAAGCAAGCCATCCCATGGTGATTGATTCTTCAACTTTTGAACCACTAGAACTCTTACATATTGATCTCTGTGGTCCGTCTACCGTAGCCAGTCTTCATCACAAAAAATACATATTGGTTATAGTTGATGACTTCGCTCGTTTCACTTGGGTCTTCTTCCTAAGACTCAAATCCGAAACCTCGCAGATGCTGATCAATTTTATCAATGAAATTGAACTCCAAATCAAATTACCAGTGCACCGCATCCGAAGTGATAATGAAACTGAGTTCACTAATCATCTCCTAAACAGTTTCTTGGTTTCAAAAGGCATCAGTCACAATTTCTCAGCTCCCTACACACCGCAACAGCATGGAGTAGTAGAGCGAAGAAACCGAACTCTGGTAGAAGCAGCCAGATCTATGCGTAACTTCACATACCTTCCTCTCTACTTCTGGGCCGAAGCAGTGGCCACAACATGTTTTGTTCAAAACCGAAACATTTTTTGCAAGCGTCTCAATAAAACTCCGTATGAGGGCCTTAACAACCACAAACCAAACGTCAGATTCTTTCACATCTTTGGGTGTAGATCTTTTGTGATCAACAACAAGGATCATCTAAACAAATTTGCACCGAAGTCGGATGAAGGCATCTTCCTTGGCTACTCAACAAACAAAGTAGCCTATAGGTTTCTCATCCAACACACGAGACTAATAGTGGAAAGCTTCGATGTCAAATTCGATGACTATTATGTCAGCAACACTGCTCCTACAGATGAAACCAAAGCAATCCTGGAAAGTGATATCCCAGTCTCCTCGGGTCCTCTAAGCATCGTTGAAGTAAAATATGATGATCTTTTCGACCCCGTAGAGACTGCTCAACTCTCCGAAGTTCTTGTGTCTCCGGAAGCTCAACAGCAGCATGCCGATGTTTCTGGACCTACTTTATTTGATGATGTGTCACTCAATACTTCCACCTCGTCGGTTGAGGGGGAAAGCTCCACTCCGGAGCAAGTGACAACCATCGAGGTTCCAGTACCTGAGGAAACAACTTCGGTCCCTATCCGTAAAATTACTCTTCCATCAAATGTCTCTTCAGATTCAGATGACGAAGATATAAAAAAACATTGACACAGAAACCGATCCAAGGGTTATCACTCTCTCAACAATCCAGGGGGAACCTTCTTAGGTTCAAGGGGAACTCCCGTCAGCAATCCAGGGGAACCTCTATCATTTGCTCAAGAAAACTCTAATCCCACTTTACCAAACCAAGACAATTCAGCGGGCTACTCACAAGTCCATGGGGAGCTACCGTCTTCTGCTGCAAAGTCTTCAGATATTGAAGACATTCCATCCACCGCAGCTGCTGATCATCTTCAACCACGTCTACATGTATGGACGAAGGACCACCCACCAGGACAAATCATCGGCAACCCATCCGCAGGTATTCAAACTCGATCCTCAAAAGATTTATCTGATCACTGTCACTATGCAGCATTTATGTCTTCGGTCGAGCCCGGAACCATCAAATAAGCATTAATGGAGCCCGATTGGATAACTGCAATGCAAGAGGAACTGGAAGAGTTTAAACGAAACAAAGTGTGGTAACTTGTTCCTAAGCCTAAAGGTCACACTATTGTTGGTACCAGATGGGTGTACAAGAACAAATTGGATGAATCTAGTGCGGTCGTCCGAAAAAAAGCGAGACTAGTCGCTAAGGGGTATAGTCAACTTGAAGGTCTTGATTATGATGAAACACACGCCCCAGTAGCCAGGAGTATGCGCAAGATACCAAGCCGATCCGAAAGTATCTCACATGACCGCAGCCAAGCAGATTCTCAGATACTTAAAGGGCAACAAGTCTCTAGGCCTCTGGTATCCCACAGGGAATGACTTCAGCCTACAAGCTTTCACCGATGTGGATCATGCTGGATGTAGATTGGACAGAAAAAGCACTTCTGGTGGCTGTCAATTTCTTGGTGGAAGACTCGTCAGCTGGTCATCAAGGAAAAAAAATTGTGTCTCATTGTCTACCGCAGAAGCTGAATATGTGGCAGCAGCCAGCTGTTGTTCACAAGTTTTGTGGATGAAAACACAACTTATGGACTACGGATACAGGATGCTGCGGATACCGATTTCCTGTGACTCTGAGAGTACGATAGCTATTTCTTACAATCCAATCCATCACTCTAAGATGAAGCATATTGAATTACGTTATCATTTCATCAAAGACCACATTCTGAAAGGTAACATTGAATTGATCTTTGTTAACACTCATGAAGAGATTGCTGATGTATTCACAAAAGCACTTAACTCTACAAAACTCAACAGTTTCTTACAAATGTTAGGAATGATGAATCCGGACCCTCAGTTCTTTTTGAATTGATAGGTAGCGCAGACCATCTCTGGTCCCCAATGCGGTCCTAACAAAATATATCTATCATACATGGTTTCAGTATACCTTGTGTACCGCAACCATATATCATACCTATATTTCTATGGTCCTTATTGTTTGTTATTTATGATCTTGTTCAAAGTGTTTATCTGAGTTCATTCAACCGCAGTCAGGGAATCATTCACCGCAATGAAAAATCTCTCAGCATTGATGTACCAATCCGCAGTCACATTGAATGAACTTTCAACTACTTCATAAATTCCAAAGGACGTTGTGTGCTATTTAATGATCCTTCATTAAATTAGAAAAACATTCTCAAAAAACATTCTTTGTATAACACATCATCGTTTCAGTTCTCCTTTTTCAAATGATCCTTTGTCAGACCTATTTTGGGTTTGAAATCAAATAAAACAGTTTCCCAATAAAAGAAATCATTAAGAAATCTTTTTCATTAAACTGTCCTATCCACCTTGCTCCAAGATGTCAAATCCGTTTGTAACACCGTAAATTTTCAAACGAATTTTTCATTTTAAAAACGCATACTTTTCATAACATTTTGTATAAAAACCTCATTTATTCAAATTACAAAAAACTCCATTAATAATCCAGGATCCTCAAACATAACTCTTTCTCTGATGTGTACAATCAAGCCGGTGCCGTCCCGCGATCCTGAGAAACCTGAAATACATAGCACATAACACGGTAAGCACAAAGCTTAGTGAGTTCCCCAAAATACCACATACAACACATAAGCCACTCAAGGCTATAACTCAGTATGACCCTCTGGTCAATGTGTCTCAGCGGGACCCTCCAGTCCCGTAGCTCGTTGGACCCTCCAGTCCGGTCTAGCTCGTTGGACCCTCTGGTCCGATCTAAATCGTTGGACCCTCCGGTCCGGTCTACTCGAGGACCCTCTGGCCTCGTAAGTCGTTGGACCCTCCGGTCCGGTCTATATAACACATATCATACATATATCACAATGCACATATTCTCAAACATACACATAACACATAAGACCCTCCGGTCTGCACATAGATACCACTATAGGTAATGTATAGTGAGAAGACTCACCTCGGGTAATCTCGGAAAGTCTCGAACTCGAATCACTGATCTAGCCTTCGCCTAATTACATAAAGTAATTATCTCTAATTAATACGGCTCTCAAAGACTAGAGTAGTCCCTCCCTATATTCTCTCAGAAGGGGAAAAGACCATTTTTACCCCTCCAATAATCCAATGTCCAAATGTTGACCAAACCCTAAAAGTCAACCCCAGTCAACGGTCCAACTTTGACCAGACTCGTCGAGTGCACTAGGGTGACTCGGCGAGTCCATGCGTGTCCTCTGAATCATCCTAAGGCCTCACTCGACTCGTCGAGTTAACCTTTCTCTCGATGGGTTACCACTGATCGCGAATCGCGATGCAACAAAATCCAACTCGTCGAGTCCTCTCATGGACTCGGCGAGTTTCTTCCATGAGAATGCTCAAACGACCTTCTGAGGTCAAATCTGTTTCTCTAACTTATAGATCTGGCCTTCTAACACCTAAAAGTGACTTAAAGGTCTGAAATTTACGTTCATGCATCGCACATATGGCTCTATTTGATGAAATAGCTCTAAAAATAGAGTCCTAGGCTCAATATTCTCATGTAACAACATAAAGCTTGGTTGTTGGGACACTCTGGACCTCTCAAGGTCCAGATCTAAAGTCTATTCCTCAATGGGACTTCACATGCTCCATATTCCAACTAAAGAAAGGGTAAAGAAACCCTAGATTCAAGAGATCTACTATATACACGAAAATAGGCATGGATTCATACCTCAACAGCAACCTTTGGTGAAGTAATGGTAGGTCTGAGCTCCTCAATCAGCCTAGCTTGAATCCCCTCTCTTCTTCTTGCAAGAATGCACTAAAGGTGATGCAGTTAGCTCCTTCCCTCACTCTCTATGCTGTCTGGTTCGTTAGGGTTTCTCAAGGGAAGTGTAGTCGTAGATGAAGGCCATAAGGGCCTTTAAATAGGTCACAAACCCGGACAATTAGGGTTTTCCTCAGCAGCGCTGACTCGGCAAGTCAGATACCCGACTCGTCGAGTCCATTCATTAAACACGTCACCAAAACACGACTCTACTCGACGAGTTAAGGCACCAACTCGTCGAGTCACTCCTCATATATCGAAATGAATACTCAAAATATTATCCCTGGAAATCCGGATGTTACAATTCTCCCCCACTTGAATTAGATTTCGCCCTTGAAATCGCTCCTCAACCACATCAAAAGAAACCAAACACCCGAAAAGCACCACTGAAAGGATCTCACACCGAAACAACATCTTACTCCATGGATACCTGAACCCAAACAGGAACTCCTAAATTCGGAACAAAACCGACCCCTCTGCCGCTAAGATACCCCTTCTGACTTTTCAAGTCTGGAACTCTAGTGATCTGGTTCGTCGCCAGACCGTCCACTCAAGATATCATCACGTTATTCGTTGCTCGAATAACAGACCCCGATAACTCACTGCCCCTCAGATTCTCACAAGATAAGCCCAACAATCGGTTACCGATCACCCATGCCAGACATACCAAACGATCCCAAACACACTTCCATAGACGAAAGGGTCACATTCTACCAGAGACCCATCCACTGGACTACTGTCAGAATCTGTCCGAACATTGGACCCTCAACACCCTATCCTCAAACACAAGAAAAATAATCAAGCTCGCTCAGAAGTGTCCTCTGACATCTAAAATCATATGCCCCAAAGCGTCTCACTGACTTCCTTCTCATAACAACTATCTCGGCCCAATGTCACACACCAGACACGACGCTCGCTTTACCCCAAACGATTACTATAATCTCAACTAAAATCGTCTCACCCTCGACCTCTGTCGACAACTACCCATTAGTCTCATGCGTCTCGCGGTCTTTCCCATACCAACAAACCGACCCACCCAGTTCCAAGACACCAAATGAAAACAATAGCCCTTTCAAAAAAGAAATCCATCTCTAAATCCGGAATCTCAATCCATTTACTCGATACACCATTAGAATCAAACTCAACTCGAGAGTTTGGCCCGACGCGAATTTGGAACCACCCGTCCCAATAAAGCACCCCACTCATGACTCATGACTCGCAACCCACTCGTACATCACTTCTCTGATCCCTTCCCATTACGGTCTCCACAGCCTAACTCGGGATATAATGATTCCCGACCATTATGGAGACCTCTGTCTCTTTCCTGATCTGGCCACCAGGCTCTCGGATACTCAATGCAATAAGGCTACTCAAGCCTACTCAATGCAGTAAGGCTACTCAAGCCTAAGAACTTTCCTGAGTCATGCTCTGACTAACGAATAACGCGGTTCCTCGCAGCACCACGACACCCTCTCACCGACTAGTGAGTACTATGGCTCCCCGCAGTATCACGACACCCTCTCTGAATAGTGAGTACTACAGCTCCCCGCTGTATCACAACACCTTCTCACTGACTAGTGAGTACTACGGCTCCCAGCAGTATCACAACACCTTCTCAGTGACTAGTGAGTACCACGGCTCCCCGCAGTATCACAACACCTTTTCTTGCTGCAATCCACATTCTTAAATAATCTCACTTGCTGTCACTAGCCGAAGGGCTCCCACTGGAATCATAGATACTTGATACTCCACTTACTATCTCGTAATTCAAGCCTCAAAATAACCCGATAATCAGGGCATCATGCTCGGATACCTCGGTACACCATCACCGAACCTTACGAAGTCTTTCCTCACCCACCAATCTCCTGTATACGGTATCATATCCTCATACCGCAAAGCATCCTTTTAAAGTCTTGCAACTAATCTTCCTCTCGCACCACTCATAACTCCGAAATATTCCAACTCTCAATTGAAACACAGAGGAGTCGTCAGCGACTCAGAACACGTAGACGACAATCCAAAAGTTCCTCCTCTATTGCTCAAAACTCATGCAAGAATACTCATAACGAGCCTGAAGTTGGTTGCCCAATCAACTTCTTCCCTTCCCACACTGCATATAATAGCCCATACCTTGAACCATAAATTCTCAGCCGCGGAACTAACCTTACAAGCCAACCACCTCGAATTCACCATTATAACCATGAAGGATTCCTATGCACCACAAGGTCTCCGACCAACGGCCATTTGCCGTGGAGACACTCATCCTTTCTCAAACACGTACTACATGCACTATCTCGCTCTGCACCTCTCCTTGACCACCAATAACCCTTGTATCAGGAATCCGCACCGCAGGCCTCTCTATCTAGTTCTCTAACCGATCTTGAACAAATCTCTGATCTCCTCAAAAAGTATCCGGTTCTCCCCCACTCAGGGTTCGAACCATCACCAATTGGTTCACCAACAATCTATCCCACAGACTGTTTTTACCAATAACATTGCACCTACTCTTGGAAGGTGATACGCAATGCTCGATGATCTCCCCGATGGAGATCAAGCAATTCCAAATACCCCGAATCTCAGATGAAATCCTTAGAAACTTCTCATCATGACTACCTTTAGTCATTCAGAATCTCGTACCATCCCACTACCGGACATCTCAACTGTCCAGTAGTAACCCTGACTCTCAGTCTGAAAATAATGAACTACATACTCCTCATCCTCAACTCCTCAACCAACGTCCCATCACGTGAATTATCATAAGAGCAGATACCTCATTTCCACACTCGATACCCATCATAGACAATAAGAGCCACCACTCTGATATACTCCTCTTGATCGTACGTTGATGCAACTAACACATGCCCTACTATGCTCAAATAGGGTGTATCCTGGTCCTTGACCATCTCAATCCCCACTGACAACCTGCTCATGCTAAATCCTTACCTCGCGGCAGACGTACTGCCCAGATACTCCGATGAAAGATCGTAACCAAAGCTACCCCACAGGGCTCACCCCCAACCTTGGAAACCGAAAATCTCAATACCTCTCCTGCTTCCCACAGTAATAGAAATAACACCGCTCAGGTCACAGAAAATGACATCTCCACTATCGGCCGGTCGCTCAGCCCAGACTGTATTCTCCCATAACGCACCATCCCTACTCATCCCTGAATCTTGCGACTCCAACTGGCATCTCACCAACAATCCCTTGGAGCTAACTCGATTTCCCTTTTAAGGGATGCTCCACTAAAACTCGTTCATCATGGCCCTCTGGCCCCATATTCTTTCACATCTGATCTCATTCTAGACAATCAGCACAGAATAACCGGTAAAACCAGAAGCACTAACCGCCACGTGTCCTGGTACTCAAACCATGTGACCACCTCTCGATCTGCTATGAATCATGGTACCCGAACCATGACATCACCTCTCGATCTGCTACAAATCATGGTACTCGAACCATGACATCACCTCTCGATATGCTACAAATCATGGTACTCGAACCATGACATCACCTCTCGATCTGCTACAAGTCCCATACCGAAAAAGACTACTGTTGATAATCCTCCCACCAGAACTAACTCTCCTCGGACAGTTTCCTCTGTATTCATTGTTAAATCTGATGGTACGATTTTCAAACCACAACAACTTTTAAAACCAAATGTGTCATCAAAAGTAGCAAACAAAGAATGAGTTGCTAAGAACAATATTACTCCAAAAATTTCAAATGATTCAAAACAAAAATTTGAGTGGAAAGTAAAAAGTGTTGAAAAAGAAACTGTAATTTCAAGTGATAATGTGATTCCTACAACTCCAAAAATTGTTGATCCGAGAAAAGTTGTTCCTAAACAACCAGTTGTTGAATATGATTTCTAGATTAATGAAAAGACCATGCTTTTTTTTTGCTTCTTTCCAAAAATATCTCGTAATAAACTCTCCAAGACATCCGTTGCTCTAATGTCACAACCTAAGTCCAAAGCCCGTGCCAAAGTCCCAAAACCTAACTCGGAGCCTAAAAACTCCAAAATTCACTAATTTTGTAGGCACTCTATGCTTCAGAACAAGATACAATATGATATATTGATAGTGCTTGTTCCATGTATATGACGGGGCAGAAAGACTTTCCGTGTGATCTAAAACTCACTCTAAATGTTGGCTATATGGCATATGGCAACAACTCCAACTCTCAGATATGAGGTTATGACATCCTCACCAATAACAATTTCTCTGTCTTAAATGTGGCGTACGTAGCTGAACTGAGGCACAATCTGATTAGTATGGCTTAACTCACCGAATCTAACCGAAGAGTTGAGTTCTACAAAAAGCATAGCTACGTCATGAGAAAACATCAGAAAGAATGTCTCATAAAATCGAATCGCAACAAGAATATGTATCGTCTAGACATCAACATGATCATTGGCAAGCCTCAACTCTATCTACTCTTAAAAGTCGTTCCTAACGTCAGTTGGTTATGGCATCGGAGGCTTTCTCATCTAAACGTTCGATATATGAATGACCTTGTTTCCGGTGAAATGGTCAGAAGTCTCCCACTCCTCAAGTTTGAAAATGATCATTTGTGTGTTGCGTGTGAATGTGGGAAGCAATCCAAGAAAGGTTATCATGTTATTCTTGAAAAATCAATCTCGGAACCATTAGAACTTCTACATATTGATCTTTGTGGACCCTCCACTGTAGAAAGTATGCATCACAAAAAGTACATTCTTGTGATTGTGGATGATTTTACAAGGTTCACCTGGGTCTTCTTCCATAGACTAAAATCTAAGACAGCCTCCAAACTTCTCAACTTTATCAAAGGAATTGAAGTTCTCGTCAAACTAGCTGTAAGACGGATTCGAAGTGATAATGGCTCGGAATTCACCAATGTAAGAATTCAGAAATTCCTTTCTAACAAAGGCATTGACCATAATTTCTCTGCTCCCTACACTCCTCAACAAAATGGTATGGTTGCAAGAAGAAACAGAACTCTCGTTGAAGATGCTTGATCGATGCTTAACATTGCAAATCTTCCACTTTATCTCTGGGCTGAAGCTGTATCCACTGCCTTCTTCACTCAAAATCGAAGTATCATCAATCGACGTCTCAACATGACACCGTATGAAGCCATGAATGGTCGCAAGCCGAGTATCTCATTCCTACATGTCTTTGGCTGCAGGTGCTTTACAAAAAATAACCGTGATCAACTCACGAAGTTTCAACCCAAAGCAGATGAAGTAATCTTCCTAGGATACTCATTAAAATCCAAAGCATACCGATTTCTGAATCGTCGGACTCGTGTTCTTGAAGAAAGTTTTGATGTCACCTTCGATGACAACTATGTTTGGAATTTTGGCCCAACCCAAGTCACGACCCACATCATGGAGTCCGATGCACCATCTCCATGATGTCCGATTTCCAAAATTATCCATGAAGTTGACTTTGAAACCCCGTTCAGACCATCAGAAACAACTCTTGATTCGGAATCTCGATAAAGACCGTCCTCATCAATTGCAGCTCCAATTTCCTAAAATGTTTCTCGTCCGACTCCCACTTTTCCTCCATTTGATTCCGATCCAATTCAACCTTCTCAGGTTGAAGGGGAGAATGGTCTTCCCTCTCTTAAATCAAATGTTGAAGGATTCCAAGATGTAGCAGATTAATTCATTGAATTTGATCCTATTCCGAACAACAACAAAGGAGATGCCAACTTCTTTGACTTTCCGAACGAAGATGACGTAGATATCTCCAGTTTAGAAGTTCAGGGGGAGCATCATCCTCAAATTCAAACTGTTCAGGGGGAGCAACATAACCCCATTGTTGATTTCGGATCATCCGCTACACAAAAGCTTCTGAGATTACATATCTGGACAAAGGATCATCCTCCAAACCAGGTCATCGGAAATCTCAACGCTGGTGTTTAAACTCGTTATGCAACTAACATCCAAAACGAATGTCGTTTCTCGGCATTTATCTTAATGGTTGAACCAAATTCCATCAAGGAAGCATTAGAACATGCTGATTGGATTACATCCATGCAAGAAGAGTTAGCAGAATTTGATAGAAATGAAGTATGGACTCTCGTCCCTCCTCCTCAGGATCACCCTATTGTTGGTACGAGATGGGTTTTCCGAAACAAGATAGACGATGCTGGAGTGATTATCCGAAACAAACCAAGATTGGTGGCCAAAGGATTCACTCAGATTGAAGGACTTGATTATGACGAGACCTTTGCTCCTGTTGCTCGTCTTGAAGCCATCAGAATCTTCCTTGATTATGCAGCTCACAAAGGCTTTAAGGTTTACCAAATGGACGTTAAGAGTGCTTTTCTTAATGGTGAACTATATACAGAAGTGTATCTCCAATATCCCACCGGTTTTGTCAATCTTTCTTATCCGAACTATTGCTACAAACTCCGAAAAGTTGTTTACGGCCTCAAGAAAACTCCTCGTGCATGGTACGAGACTCTCACCAACTTTCTCAAGCGTTCCGGTTTCTAAAGAGGAATTCACAATCCTACCCTATTCCAAAGATCAAATGGAAAACATCTCATGCTAGTCCAAATCTACGTTGACGATATCATTTTTGGATCCACAAAATCATCAATGGTTGCTGATTTTGCCAAGTTAATGTTTAGTCGATTCCAACTGAGCATGAATTGTGAATTAAGTTTCTTCCTCGGTCTCCAAGTAAAGCAAACCAACAGATGGACACTTGTGCCTCTGCAAAGGTTCCGATGTGTTTCGGACACAAGATCTTCTTGAACCCATCAGATGTTGTTGTCGATGAAAGGAAGTATAGCGGAATGATTGGATCGCTACTCTACCTAACAGCAAGTTGTCCGGACATCATGTTCTCTACTTGCCTGTGTGCCAGATTTCAGGTCAATCAAAAGATACCTCAAAGGTACAAAGAGTCATGGAATCTGGTATCCAACAAATGAGAGTTTCCTCCTTCAAGCATATTTCGATTCAAACTATGGTGGTCTTCAATTGGACAGAAAAAGTACCTCGGGTGGTTGTCAATTTTTCGGTGGAAGATTGGTTAGCTGGTCATCTAAGAAACATAATTGCATTGCTCTTTCAATAGTCGCAGCGGAATACATTGTTGCTGCTAGTTGCACTTCTCAAGTTCTATGGATGATATCTCAGCTTTTGGACTATCGTTATTGATTTCAACAGATTCCAATCTATTGTGATTCTCAAGGTGCCATTGCAATTTCTCACAATCCAGTTCAGCACTCCATGACGAAGAACATCGATATTCGGTACCATTTTATTAAAGCTCATGTTTTATAAGGAAACATTGAACTTATTTTTGTTCCATCTGACGATGAAATTACTGATGTCTTTAAGTTGTATAACTTTCCTCATCTTTTGAAGTTCATGACCAATATAGTTACATTGGTATTTTTCTTTGATCTTCCCTCAGAATCAATCTCAAAAGTGTGTTTTGAAGTTCACCTCGGAATTCAAGTCCGAAACGGTAATGTGCATTCACCTCTTACCTCTGTCCGAGCTCTGATCCTTCATGTCTCGGAATCTCAAATCTATTTCAAAAATTTCCTCTAAGATCTTCATACATTTTACCTCTGATATTCAATCTGAGTCTGTGCAATCTCGAATTCTGTATCATGTATAAGTGTTCTCATTTTCTCCTCGAAGCCACTTATGACAATCTATCTCGGAACTTCCTTGTTCCGAGATCACCCGTTTCAAGAGAAGTTCAAAGGTTTTTCAATAAAAAAATTACAAAAACGTTTTTATTAAATGACTTAACGGTTATTTTTTTTAATGATTATCCTTAAATCCTAAATAATCACGCTTTTTGCACACGTCTCGATAAAGTGCACATCAACTCAAACTGAAACGACGGTTTACATTTTTGCACGTATTGCCATCGCATCTTTCGTCCTTACAGGTCAAACGCATGCCAATTTTGGCAACACATTTAATGCGATCCATTTACAAATCGGGTGTAATCATTGTACCTTTTCATAACCCGACCCGTATATCCAAACTATATAAAGATTTCAAACCCCAACTGTTCTTTTTTACGCTCTATACTCCTTCTTCTCCAATATTATCTCTACAAACCTGTTCTTGAAGCTTCATACCTGCAACAATGGCCTCTTCACAAAATGATCCAGAAATTCCAAAATCAGTCTCAAAGAACAAATCCTCAAAAGGTTCCTCTTCATTTTTGTCAACTGGACCCATCCTTCGTGAAACCACTCAACTCTTCTCACTCGATCCTATGGATTATGACGAATCCATTTGAGTGATGATTGAGTTCATCTCATGCCATCCCATCGTTATTCCTCTCACTAAAACCCCATCCCCAAATACCTCTTCGAATCCTTCATACTGCCTTTGATAGGATCAAGATCTAAGATGGATTTATGGAAACAAAAATCATAGGAGATCGCATTGTTCCTGTGTCAAAGCAAACCTTCCTCAAGGCGATTGGAATACCAGAAAACCCCAAGGGTTTTACAGTGCAAGAACCAACGACTGAAGAAGTCCAGACGTTTCTCAATGAAATCGGGTATACAGAAGAGTTTAAGGCCAATAAATTAAAGAAATTAAATGTTCTTGGCCTTTGGACGGTACTCATGCACCTCATTCTTCTATGTGGTTTACAACATCTACTCAGGAAGGACAAATGTCGTTGATTTAACCGAGGTCCTGTGGCAAGACTTTTGGAAGTTTGTCGTGAAGAGAAAGCCACAAGAAATTTCTAGTCCGACGTTCTAGGCTCTTACACACCAGCAACTCTACCAAGAGAGACAAGAGCCAATTTCGATCAACACAGAACTGAAAGAGGTATTTTTCTCCTTTACATCTATTAAAACATATAGGCTTCCGAACCAATCGTCTTTCGGACCTACACGTAGACCTCCACAACATATGTTGGCCACTCTTCCATCCGATTCTCGTTTCTTAAAATATCACTTAGAGACTTCGACTGTGTACGACCCAACACAGTCTGCCCCAGTCTCTGTTGAACAACCCACGGATGTGGTCAAACCAGTCTTGACTGGTGGCAAGAAAAAGAAGGCAACTAAACGCAAAACATCTGATACCTAACCTAAAACCAAAAAGAGAGCCAAAGTTGATGCTTCCTCTCAACAGGAATCACTTGATGACATTCCAACTGACTCTGGTCATCCGCTTACCCCCCTCCCCCCAGGCCACTCTTTCGAAGTACCATTCGGAGCTTCAATACCACATGAACACACACATATGGTGTCACCACATGATCCACCTCACCTTCCCAAAAAGGTGATGCCGGTGTTGAAAAGAGTTCCTTGCACCCCCTAGAACACACTCACGAGTCATTTCGGAAATCCCTTTTTCTTCATCACAAGCACGATCAGAGGCCCCTGCCTCGAATCCAAAGCTCTCTGAAGCTGGGGTTGTCTCTCCAACTTCTCGAGCCAAAAGTGGTCTGATACCTGGCACAGGTAAAGGATGACCAGGTTCTAACAATGCAGATTGGATTGATTTTGTCACCAGGGCTCACACAAGACATCCACAGCTCACTCGTTCTTAAGTTGAATCGACTCTCATTTCCATGAGAAAGCTTGCAATCCAGATCAACTTTCCATTTGTTGCTCCCACAGACGATGTCACTGATCAAGAATTTGCATCAGGAGAAACTCATCACACTACAATCATCTCGAACGATCCTCTGAAGTCTCCTCATCATGATGCCTTTCACCCTCACCCAGATGAAGAACACCCGACTGAGTTTATGCTTGATGATGACATCGCATTCGTTGGCGCTCCTCCAGTCTTCTCTTCATTCCATTCACTGCAAAAGCCTTCTTCATCAAGGCATGTTTATGATTTCGGACTGACATCATCTTCATCAGAGCATGTTGATGAAGATATCCAAATAGATGACCAAGTCCAGGAAACTCTTGGAGGTGAAACAGAATCAAATCCTCCCAAATAAAATCAAACAGGAACCAATCCAACTCCTTCCGAACCTCAAGTCAACGAAAGTGCTAAAGAAGACAAGTCTGAGAGTTCCACCTCGGACACTGGATCATCTGATGAAAACATAGCTGATCCATTTGCCGTGTTGGAACTCCGAGGCAACATTGCTTCTGCTGTCTCCAAAGTCGAATCACTCGAAGCTCGATTCCATGATTGATAACTTGGTCTCCAGCCTCGATACAAGCTTGACGTTGTTCTAAAGTCCCTGACCGAGATGAAGCAACATGGGCCCTCTGAAGCAGAAAGGGCAGATCAACTTGAGCAACTCATCTCCCTGCATTTCAAGCATACTTTGGAAGAAGTTGAGCAGAAATACAACTCCAGCCTGGATTACCACATCGACACCACCTCTACCATGCTCAAAATCCACGAAGATATGATCAGTGCCACCAACGAGCTGATCAAGAAAACCCATGTCCGACATGAAAAGCAGATCCATAGGTTGGAGAAGGAAATCAAAAATAAGGATGAACTTAATCTCATCATGCAGCAGGTCCTCATCAAAGTAATCTGAGCTTGTTGGAACTTCGTCGACGTTCCGAACAACAAGTTTGACGAAATGCTTTCTATCTTGGCTACCTTATCCGATCATTTAAAATCCCAAGCTCCCACTACCGAAGACTACAATGCTATCACCAAGCAAATTAACATGAGCTTCCAAAATGTATTCGAAAGGCTGTCTGAAGTCCAACATACAAATCGACTTTCCTCGGAAGCAGGGCCATCCGATGCAAGAGGGGGAGAAGGACCAAGCAGAGAGGGTCGTACCATTTAATGGAAACTTGCCTCGGAGTTCAGTCTCTGAGATGAATCTGATAACGATGACATTCAGGTTTTGTCCATGGACCCTCCATCCAAAGATGATGATGAAGATGAAGAAAAAATTGAGTATATCACCAATGTTTTAATAGGAATTCAAGCTCCTCGGAAATTTCCAGCTAAAGTTCTTTCAGAAGAAGAGAAAAGGATATGGTCCGCTGTTAATTGGCCATCATCCTTGGCAGAAGTTCTTCAAAGAAGCCGCGAAATGGCCAAAGTCAAGACTAAGCTCACCATCGATGCATTCCAAGCTACCCAGTCAATGCTGCCCCCTATTCCTTCTCTATGAATTGCTCTTATTGATGAAGGTTCTCCTCTTCAGAAACGTAATGACATTACAGGAGATCCTCTGATTCCTCCTCCTCCAGAGTTCACCATCACTGAAAACATTCAAAAAGTCATCTCTGACTTAAGCAAGACACATCAAGACAAAGGGAAGAACATTGCCTCGGAACCTCACAGCCCTCCTAGGACATTCAGAAAGTCCGAAGGCTGGTCACAAGCTCAAATCAATCAAGCACTTGAAGAGAGCATTCAGATCCAAGCTTTAAAAGACAACCCTAATCCGATGTTGGGCATATCCCCACTTTTCCGAGAAGGGATAATTCATGACCTAGACATTGTGCCCTTTATGTACTTTAATCTACCCACGCAAGATTTAAACTAAATCGATCTCCCAATCTCTCTCTTCGGAAAGTATTACGTCAAGTTCGCTCCATTCCATCCAGATGATGATCCTCAACCAATCATCAGAACTGAACGAGAGAGATTGAAGACATTCTAATCCGTCAATGCACGACCTCAAAAGGAAGTGTGGTCTCGGGAGAGAATCACAAAAATTGTTGGGTTCTGACGAAAGGTTCAGAGCAAGTTTAACATGAACTGCATGCTGTACAGGTACTACATCAATCGGAACAAACAAACCACCATCACAATCATGGATGCAGATTTCCCTAACATCAATCTAAATGATATTCTCACGATTGCTGCTCACGTCCAAAGTCGCCAGAATGATCAAATGAGCATCGCTGCTTACAGTTCCGCAATGAACTTCCTCAAAGATTATGTTGTTGAGTTTTGCCGATGTGATTTCGAAATTGTGCATCTTTTCGGAACTGAAAAGCTTTTGGACAAGATCAACTATGAACTGCATGAAGCACAAATTCTGGCAGAAGGACCTATTGAGGAGCCAGAGCTCGGATATGTCTACTTGAAAAAGAAGACCGACAGAAAAGATTTCTTTCGAGCTCATGAAAAACACCTTCTTCCCTCCAAGATCCTCCAAAAATTCATTGCCAATGAGTAAAGTCTGATGTTACGGAGCACGTGAAGAACAAATTCATCAACCATCTCCAATGACACCTGGAAGTTCAAAATTGTCTCTATAGAGCGCACCTATTCATCAACGAAGAAGCCAGCTAAGCTGACAAGATTGCTAAGATCACTTAGTGGGAGATTGTGGAAGCATGAAAAGTGAGCCTCTGGCAATCACAAGCAATCAAGTTCCGATGTCAGCTGAATCTGAGATATGGTTAAGTTCCAAGATTGAGACATTGTCCGAGATCAAGATGTTTCGAGATCCGAAGTCTGTTCACGCATTTAATGCATTTTGTCTTATCTTTGATGTAACAGTTCATAGGACTTATTTATGTGTATCTTTTAGATCTCAGTTTGTCAAACACTGATTATTGTCCAGTCCTAAGAATGGTTTTCAGTTTGTACTATGTTCCTCCTCCACTATATATGGAGTGAATGTTTCACCATTTCAGTACGTGTGAATGATTCAAAGTCTTAATCCAAGAATTGAAAATATTCTCTTCTCATCACTTTCATGTTTTCTTCAAGTCTAAGTTCTTTCATTACATTCTTCTTGTTCCTAAAATATATTTACATTGATTATACTCAAGTTTACTTCATTTATAACTTGAATACTTTGTTGAATATTTACCTTCAAGTCTAATCTGGTTTACCAGATTCGACTGGAACCTTATATTAAGAGTAGACGTTAATCTTAAAGATTAACTCAAGGTTTGAGTTTTCAAACCTTTTCCTTGCACATTGATTCTCGTACTCACAGAAAGCAATCTGTGCTCATCCCTTGTGTGCATCTTCTGGACTCCTTGTAAGTCCTCAAGTTTTAATCTTTTCTTACGATCTCCTCTTAGCTCTAGGTATAATGTCATGTTTTGCTTCATTAGTGAAGTTTGAATGTTTAGAAGAGATAAAGTTTGCAACTTTATGGCTCTCCTTAGTCCTTGGAATATTATACCTTTTGGCTATGGATTTTGAGGGAGAGTTGGAATTTTTGCATGAAGTTAGATCATCTTCTTTACCTTTTTCACCTAGAAAAGTGGAAGACATGCATGGTTCATGCATGTCTATAAAGATTTGATTTTATGGACCATTAGGGTCCCTGGAAGCCTTCTAGAGAATATAGGTTAATGGCGTAATGGATTAAGGACAAAATACATTAAGCTATACATGCACAGAACCCACGATGTGATGGGTTGACTGTCATGATGTGGGGGAAAGAAGATATTCGTGACTGTTTTGGACGAACACTCCCATGACGAGGTGGAATGTTTACCATGATGTGACGATGGATTTGTATGCAACTGAGTTGGACCGTGACTGAGTTTCTGATCGGGACTGAGTTCATTGGCCACGACGTAACCTTGGGTAGGCCACGACATGGAGATCAACTGATGTTGAATTTGATCGTTGATTTTTGACCTAGTTTGACTTTTAGTCAAATTGCTAGTTTAGAAGGGGTACTAAGGGTTTACCTTGTATGGTTTATTAGGAGATGTGTAGCACCCACCCTTCGACTATGTACACGGATAACTGTAGAATACGACTGTGTGGTGAGTCTTCTCACTATACTATGTAGGATGCTAGTTGCCTTTGTGACACTTTCATGAAAGACTATAAGGGTAGCCTATGGAAACTGTATGAAAGACCATGGGGGTAGCCCATGGAAATTGTATGAAAGACCATTAGGGTAGCCATCACAATTGTTTGAAAGACCATGGGGGTAGCCCATTGAACTTGAATGTAACATTGGGATTTTGACTTCGAAATTGCAAGGAATGACCATGGGGGTAGCCATGGCAATTGTTTGAAAGACCATGGTGTAGCCCATGACAAATATATGTATAGTATGTGGTATTTTGGGGAACTCACTCAGCTTTGTGCTTATGGTATATGGTTAAAATGTGTTCCAAGGGGAATGGCCCTACTTATTGCACTGCATCCCCTGGAGATTTATTCTCCATTAAGTGTTTATGATTTTACTCTGATGTTTTCATAATAGTTTTACTCCGAATGTCTTTGAAGCAAACTAATGAATGTTTTTGGTTGATCTAAGATGAAATTTTTACTTAGTATTTTGGGACGTAATAAGTTGGTATCAGAGCCTTGGTTTGAGGGATTCGGGTACACTCTCGGGTGTATTTGAACTCAAACTAAGGAATTAAAAAAAATATTTTAAAAGAAAACAATTTTCTGAAAAGGTTTTTATAAAGAAAAAGGGGTGTGATGCATGCAATCAGCTGAGCTCAAGTAAGTGATTCCCAAAATACCCATACATGTGGATATGTTATATGTGTTATAGTATGATATGCATGCTAGAAGTTAGTATAAGGATCTGCTCAGTGATGCATGCTAGAATGCCTGCTTAGGAGAGATGCCTTTTGTTTTGGTAAAAAAAATTAACAATCAATAATCAACCAAATTGTATGAGAGGTTGTGATGTTCGAGGTAAAACAAGTATGAAACGGTACACAAGGTGACACAATGGTTTACAAGGAAATCCCTTGATCCTTGCTAGGATCTTCGGCACAAAACCTTGGGAGGTGATAATGATCACCTGTCTTGATGATTTTATTGATGTAAAATTTTAATTACAAAGACGAATGTGTAAATGAAGTACGAGTATCACAGATGAGCTAACTATGTTTAGTGTGTGTAATATAAGTGTTATTTATAGTCTAAACTAAGCAAGAAGGAGTCCAATATTCCTGGGATCCTCTAAGATCAACATAGGAACGTTGTTTGACTTGTTATTCCGGATCTTAAGCTTAGTTGATACGATTCTCTGTTGAGAATAAGTCTTTCATTGACAAATTCTGCACATGTGTCAATAAGAAATGAGATTATAATCGTTATAGGTGTTAGTAAATAATGATAATAATAATAGTCAAGATCCTGAATTGGCTTAGGATCCTGAGTGCTCTTTGAGATTCGGGATCCTTACAGGATTGAGGATCTCGCCCCTAACAATTGCCCCTAAATTTTTCCTGCGGAATATTAATGTTAGTTTATCCAATATTTAAAGGAATAATTTAAATAATAAATTCATGTGTTAAGAGATTTGAATTTCAAACCTTAATCGGATAGAAGTTATCCGATGAATAGTAATCATCACGCAGTCAAATCATATCCTCTTTCTTCTGTCACTAGATTAAATAGGGGTAAATAGCCAACTTTCTTTACCTTTCCCAAAATTTCTTCCGATCTTTTCCGGTCATCTCCAAAGGTAATTTATTTTTTCCTTCTTCCTTTAGTTTTTTTTTTCTGATCATGGGTAAGAAGGTGACTCGTTCTCGTGCCAGCATTACCGCTCCTAATGAGAATGACTTCGTTGATCAGGGGATCCTGACCTATGATGAGGCCTGTTCCTTTGACGATGAAGACATGCAGTTACTTAGAGCTGGCGGAGCTTTTCCTTCTGAAGTAGTATTTAGATCCTTTGAAGCTTCCATTCAGCCTATTTTTTTCATCTTTTTGGGTATGTTTCCCTGAGTATCCCTTTTCTTTGGCTTTGAAATATCCTTTCTCAGTCATTGTTTCTAAGTTTTTTCAAGCCACTCAACTCTCATACAATCAAGTTATGCCCGTTGTCAGGAGGATATTATCTTGGATTGATCAAGTGAATCATACCCATAATCAAGAGATAGGTCTTCCTCAGTTGGCTTTTGTTTATGAACTTTCTACCTTTGGAAATTCGTGTTTCTTGCTTAAGCTCAAATCCAATCAGTCTCCTCTTATCTTAAAATCGAAACACAATGATGGAGCCTGGAAGGAAAAGTACTTCTTCGTGAGGCGTGATTCTATCATTGGCGGAGATCTTTTGCCCAAAGCCTGGGTCAGAAAGGGTAGGGTCTATTGTTTGTTCCGATACAGGTTTCAAGTTTGGAGACGCTTTTTTCGTTGCTAAAGATACTGAGGATAAGGTCTCAATTTTCCTTGCTTTATATGCTGACGTTCGATCGTTCAAGTTCGAGTGCCCTATCCTCCAAGATGGTTCATCAACTACAACTTCAATGGCAACCGGTAAGGATCCTTTCTAGTTTATCTATTTGCTTTAGGATCTTGAGCTTATAAGGATCCTTCATAATTTGTAGGATCAAAGGCTACTGCTCCCGTGCTCGGTTTGCTTTGGCTGATCTTGAGGATGATATGTCTAGTGGCCTGCTTGTTGTGAAGAAGGAAAACATCCCTCCTTTTCTCCCTCCTAAGAGGACTCAGTTTGATCTTGTTGTGAAAACCCCTGCATCTCGTAAGAGGAAACCCTCTGATGCCCGGGATCTTAAGAATCTTGGAACAAATGAGGAATTAACGAAGCTAATCTCTTTCTCTCAATCCGTAAGCGCTTTTCCCTCTTTGATTTTAATTCTTACTTTTTACCAATCATCATTTTTCTCATGTTGCTAACCATGTCTCCCGTTCTACTGAGAATCTCAAAGTCAAGCTTGCTCAAACTGAGCATGTTTTGAAAGAGGTGGAGGAGATCAACAAGGAGCTCTTGGAAAGGGTGGAGAAGTTGGCCAAAGAAAAAGTTGAGAGGGAGGAGGAACATGTGGATAAGATGGATGAGGTCATAGCTGAGGTGAAGGCTAGTGTCACGGAGGTTGTTTGGGAGCCGAAGATAAAGCTTGCGGAGGATCTAGGGAACGTGGGATCCTAGAATGTGTCCGGGTGACATGGGGTCCTGGCCAAGTTAACTGGCAAGCCTGTGAAAGCCAGTCAGGATCCTGTTCCACAGCCGAAGGAGGAAGGATGGAAGGATAAGACAGAGGTGGCTCTGGGTGATGGTGATCAATCTGCAGCTTAAGATTGATTTAGTTTATAAACAATTTTAATAAATTTGGGCCTATAAGACAATATTTTACTCTCTTTTTTGTGGGTTTGGTGGGCAAACCTTTTAATCTATGGTCGCTTTACATTTTTATCGGCATGTTTGAATTGTTTGATGGACATGTAGTACTAGGATCTTCAAATAATTAGTATCCTGAAAAGTTTCATTCCTGCAAATAATCTTAGGAAATCATTAGGAATTTGATAATTAGGAAAGATTAGATTTATCAAGTAAAAACTTTTTTAGAAAGTATCAATTTAAAACTTAGAAATACGAGAACTAGGAAATATCATTTGTTTAGGATCCTGAAGAGTTTGGGATCGTCAAACTTTATTTAAAAAAATTTAAAGATTTCTCAAAAGTTTAAAACAAGGATAGATAGAACCTAGTTGTTGCCCTTTGAATTTTTTCTTAAGCTTCATGTTTCTTCCTTTTTCTTTTCCTTAGAAAGGATTCTCAAACTTCAACTTTAGAATTTATTGGGAATCGATCACAACTTAGAAATAACTTAGGATAAGTTCTTCAGTTTCGTGGTGTCTTCGATAACTTCTGAAGATGGGATCCTTACTTCAGAGGTTCATCAGTAAGGATCCTCGATTAGCCATAGCTTGGTGATTTTTGGAAAGGATTTTTACTTAAAAATGATCTTGACTCGGAAAGTATGTGAGAATAATGATAATTCTATATGCCTTGTACACTATCTGGGGATGATCCCAATTTAAGTTAACATGTTGGTGTTATATGTCTTGGTAAATTACTAGGGAAAATCCCAATTGCGTGATAACACGAAAGTGTTATAAACCTTAGGTATTTCCTGGGGAAGATACCAACTTGAGATAACATGTCAATTTTATAAACCTTAGGAATCATCTGGGAAAGATCCCAACTTGAGATAACATGTCAATGTTATAAACCTTAGGAATCATATGGGAAGATCCCAACTTGAGATAACATGTCAATGTTATAAACCTTAGATTTTAACTTTAGGATCTTAACTTATGTTCAGAAATAAGAGGGTTTCCAAGTCACTACAACATGAAATGATCCCCTTATTCACATCCCATAGTTATATAACGTGCTTCCAAGCGAACCGTAGAAACCTTAACTCGTATGAAAGAGGTAATTAACTCTTTAAACCTTAGAGGGGATTAAGTACCCTTATTCGTAGGAGAGATGATCAGTCTCTATTCTTAGTTACTAGGATACTTACGTATTGCAGTCGTTAAGAATCATAGAACGTTGTAGCTATGGGACTCTTATGTGTCAGGGTCCTCAAATGTCAAGATCCTTCTATGTCAGGATCTTTGGATATTCATATGTCAAGATCCTTGTGTGTCAGGATCCTTGGATCTTCATGTATCAAGATCCTTGTGTGTCAGGATCCGTGTGTGTCAGGATCCTTGAGTCTCTGCATACAACAAACATTAGCTAGGGTGGGCGTTAGTCTATCTAACGCCCCTCCGATGCTTAAGTTAGTTATGCATTCAAGAAGATTAAATAATAATAATAGTTAAGGTAAAGAATACATGCATATTGAATTTTTTTGAAGAGTAACTGATCTTACTTACATGTGATATGCTTTAAGATATATATCATTCCAGGATCTTGGCAAGATACTCCCATCGAGAGTAGCTAACCAGTATGAACCCTTTCCTACTTCAGCATCTATGAGATATGGTCCTTCCCACTTATGTGCCAGTTTACCTGTACTAGGATCCTTGGTGTTTTGGAATGTTTTCCTTAATACCAAGTCTCCTATCTAGAATCTTTTGACTTTTATATTATTGTTGTATGCCTTGGTGATTCTTTGTTGAAGAGCAGCAATGCAGATCTTAGCAAGATCCATGAGTTCATCAATAATATCAAGATCCTGGGCCAGGATCCTGTCATTGTTTTCTTGACTTTAAAGTTGGTATCTTGCTGTCAGGATCACTATTTCATTAGGGATCATTACTTCTACTCCGAACACCAATGAAAATGGGGTTTGGCCTATGGCTACTTTGGAAGTGGTCCTATCTACCCATAAGACGAAAGGAAGTTCTTCTGCCCATTTTCCTTTCTTTTCATCTAACCTTTTCTTCAAGTTATTGACAATGATTTTGTTTCTAGATTCTGCTTGACCGTTGGCTTGATGGTGAACAGGAGTAGACATTATCATTTTGATTCCCCCACTCGTGCAAAAGTCTCTTGTCCTTTTTCTTATGAACTGGGATCCATTGTCGCATATGATTTCGGCAGGGATCCCGAACCTGGTCAAGATATTGCGTTTAATAAATGAGACTACCTCTTTGTCTCTTACCCGAACAAAAACTTCAGCTTCCATCCACTTCGAGAAGTATTCAGTCATCGCTATCATGAAGACTTTTCTTCCAGGAGCTACCGAATATTTTCCTACTATATCCATCCCCCACTTCATGAATGGCTAATGGGTGATGATAGGATGTAGAGGTTCTGCTGGTTGATGTAGGATGTTGTTATGTCTTTGACAAGCATCACATTTTTGAGCATGTATAAAGGAATCTTTCTTCATGGTTGGCCAGTAGTTTCTTGTTCTCAACACTTCGGAGCATAAGGATCTGTCTCCAGTTTGATTACCGCAGTCTCCTTCATGTATATCCTTTATAACTTCTACAGCTTCATGATATTCTAAGCATCTAAGGTATGGACCTGCCATGGATTTTTTATATAATTTACCTTGGATTATTACATACCTTGAGACCTTTGTTCTGAATGCTCTGTCACTTTTTTCCTCTTTTGGGATCGTGTTGTTCTAGAGGTATTCCATAATAGGTTGGATCCATGATCCTGGATTTCTTTGAGGATCTTGATTGTCATGATCCATTTGAGGAGGGGTCTGTGGGTCAGGATCTTTGATATGTGCTATATTCATTGTTTGGTCAGGGTATTTGGTTACTCATAGGGGTCTTCTATTGTTGGAGTTAGTATGTGGGTTATAGGGATCCTCATTTATGGTGGGATCCTTAGAGAAGATCCTGTTGGATTAGTGTCTAAGCCCATAACAATATTTGTTATGTACTTGACACGGTTGTAGAATGGTACTTTTGGGTTGCCTTCACCAAAGCAACTTGACTGGATAATAATGGAGAAAGAGGTTATTATGGTTTATTAATATATTATATGAATAATATATTAAAAGAGAAATCATATTGTTGAATTAATACTTGTCAAGAATTAATTTAGAATTAATTTTGTGGTCAAAAGCGATTAATTAAATCAAGGGGACTAATACTGCATTTATAAGATAGTTACAATATTGGGCTTAGGATCCATAAGGAAGCAATGAACGAATTCTATGTGGGAGTCCACATAGAAACCGTCCAAGGGGCCTTCTGGAAGGATCCTTTGGGCTGCTTAAGGACTAAGCAATTGGATTAGGGTTTTGACTGAAACCCTAACTACCCAGCCATATAAGGAACCCTTGGGATAGCTAAAATCGGCCACTGAACCCTAAGAAGGATAGCCAGCCGACTTTTGAGCCTCCTCCCTCTCTCTCCACGATTCTCCAATTGCTTTGGTGTTTTTGATCCATTTGAGGCATCACATTTGAGGTGTTAGGTTCTCAAAGGTTCAAGATTATCAAACTACAATCAAAGGTAACATTCTAACTCTTCATTAGATGTAGATTTCAATTTTAATGTATGCTAGATTATAGTTTCCAAGCTTTGGATGATTATTGCATGTACAATGAGAAAAACTAGATCCAAAGCTTTAGGGTTTGCATGTGCACCATAGGATTGATGTTTTTTGCTCATAACCCAACAAATCCTAGGTTAGCCAATGCGTCTGCTTCAATGTTTTCTTCTCTGGGAACTTGATCTAGGCTAAAGTTTTCAAATTCGGAGGCTAGTTTTTTTAGGATCTCGAGATATAGTTCTAATATTTCGCCTTTTACTGCATAGGATCCATTAAAGTGATTAGTCAATAATAACGAATCAATGAAGACCTGAAGGTCCTTGATTTGGAGATCCTTAGCCAATTGCAATCCCATGATGAATGCTTCGTATCCTTCCTCATTGTTGGTTTCATTGAATTCACAGCTTATTGCTTAGGGTAGGATATCCCCTTGTGGTGACTTTAGTATGATCCCTAGTCCAGTTCCTCTTTGGTTTGATGCCCCATTTGTGAATAGTGTCCATTTTCACATGTTTTCTTCTTCTAAGAGCTGCTTAGCTTCTACTTCTACTTCAGTTTGTAGATCATCGTTGAAGTCAGCCACAAAGTCCGCTAATGCTTGAGATTTTATAGCGGATCTTGGCTTATACTTAATGTCGAATGTGCTAAGTTTTACGGACCACTTTTCCATTCTTCCTGACATCTCTGGTTTTCTCATCATATTCTTAATGGGATAGTTATTATTTACATGTATGGTATGTGTTTCAAAGTAATGTCTTAATTTAGTGAAAGCAGTTACCAATGCAAGTATTAACTTTTCAAGATGGGAATACCTGGTCTCAGGATCTAGGAGACTTTTACTTACATATTAGATGGGATGTTGGTCTCCGTTGAGATCCTTGGCTAGCAAAGCACTCACCGCGTTTGATGATACTGAGAGGTAGAGGAGGAGTGGTTCCCCATGTAGAGGTTTCACCAATAGTAGTGCTAAATATAAATATCTTTTAAGTTCTTGGAAGGCTTCTTCGTGCTCCTGGGTCCATTCGAACCTTTTATTCTTCTTCAAGATATCGTAGAAAGGTTTACATCTTTTTGAGGATCTTGAGATGAATCTGTTGAGGGTTGTTATTCTTCCAGTCAGCCTTTGAATGTCCTGTGTTGAAGATGGGATTTTAGTTCGATGATTGCTTTGATCTGCTCTGGACTTGCTTCTATCCCATTTTTGGTTACCATATATCCGAGGAACTTGCCTGATCTCATTCCTAAATGACACTTGTACGGATTCAACTTCATGTTGTATTCTTCCAATATGTCGAAGGCTTATTTAAGATCCCTGAGATGATCTTCGGCTTTCATAGACTTGACCACCATGTCATCGATGTAGACTTCCATGGTGTCCCCCAATTTCTCTTTAAACATTTGGTTAACTAACCTTTGGTACGTTGCACCTGCGTTTTTAAGACCAAATGGCATTGCGGTATAACAATATATACTTGTCGGAGTTATGAATGTCGTATCTTCTTGGTCGGATGGTTCCATATGGATTTGTTGGAATCCTGCTGAAGCATCTATAAATGTTAACAACTCATGGCCAGTTGTAGCGTCTATCATGGAGTCAATATGTGGTAGAAGGAAAGGATCCTTAGGACAAGCCTTGTTAATATCTGTGTAATCTACACACTCTCGCCATTTGCCATTCTTTTTCTGTACAACGACCACATTGGTTAGCCACCTAGGGAATTTTACTTCCTTGATTATCCTTGTTTGAGGAGTTTCTCCACTTCCTCTTGGATGATTTGTTTTCTTTCGGGTGTGAACTTCCTTTTCTTTTGGTGTTATGGTATGAAAGAAAGATCAATGTTAAGTTTGTGAGTTATAATGTTTTTATCTATACCTGTCATGTCTTCATGTTTCCCTACAAATGTCTTGCTTCTAGTTCTGAGGAAGCTCAACAGGTCTTGTTCGATTTGTTCGGGTCTCGGGTTTTCTATGAGGACTTTGGCTTCAGGATCCTCAATGTTCAGGGGAACTTCCTTTATGTTTTTCTTTCTTGTTTCCAGTACGTCTCGTGCCCCCTGCCTTAATTGCTATGCTTGTTGTGGTTTTGTCGTAGACTTCATCGAGGTCTTGTAGCATTCTTTTGATTCTTTTTTGATTTCCTGTGAACTTCACTGTTCCCCATGGAGTGGGCATCTTCACACATTGGTGGTATGTTGATGGAACCGCCTTCATCTTGTGGATCCATTGTCACACCTCCAAACCAGGATGGCGGAAACGTCTGGGGGGTGGATGACTTCATGAACCATATCACAACAATATGTATAATAGTGTTCAAAGAAAACACAACCATCATAAATATAATTGAAAAAGTTAAATTGTTATAAGAGTTACATGTTTGAAAATCAATTACAATATTATGATAAAAAGATTTGTTTGACGTCTTAGCGTCCCATCCTCAAAAGCTTGAAGTTACATGTTTTAGTGATTTCCTGAGAATACAAATAGTTTTGAAAAAGTGTCAACAATTAAGTTGGTCATTTCATAAGAGTTTGTATGAAGAACTGTAAGCCTTTCCTTGTAAAATGATAGTGTTCGTTTCCAGACAATCCAATATTTTCCTTAAAATGAATTGTAGTCTTAAAAACCCTAAGACCGAAATGTACAAGTATTTTCCATACTTAAAATAGTAATATGCAGTTTTAATTTATATAAAACCGTTTGGATGTATGTTTCCCGGTAAACTAAATGTATCTTTGTTTTCCCATGTGAGTTATTATATCCGTGCTAAAGACATAGATGGCCTGTTACGACGTTCTTCAGACGTCGGAATGTTAGACATTTGCCATCCCAGACTTGCCAGTCTAGCTGTTGCAAGCAGCTTAGGTGCGGGATTGTCAGTCCCGTATATATCTATACACAAGTATCACGCTCTCTTATGTGAGATTCTGGTTATAATACAAGACTTTTGTAGGTACACTGATAGGTACGATGAAGACTTTGACTCACAAAAATTGATTCAACGAGTTTACGTTTTGTTTTAATGAAAGCCTTTGTATGTATAATTATCACTTTTCCATGATAATAAAATAGTTTAAAATAATTATATATATATATATATATATATATATATATATATATATATATATATATATATATATATATATATAATTATCCACATTGCTCAACATGTTACAATAGTGTTAATGATCCATAAACTACACTTATATAGTTTATTATAATATTTGATTTTTGTACTTATATATACATATATATACATATATAGAGGCTAGCATGCTTAGATATTCATAAATAGCAAGTATTTTACATCTAGCACAAATAAGTGAGTCCTTAGTATGAAAATGTCAATTTTTCTAGTTTTTGACTTTTAACGTCACAAACGGCAAATAGTGAAATATAGTTATGAAAAACTTATTTTTACCTTTTTGTGATTTTTAGGTCAAGTTAATTTTATATGTTTTAAAAAACATATTTTTGGTCAAAACCCACAAAAATGGTACCATAACCTAGTTATGACCATTTTTGTTACAAAACCCATTTTTGCATAAAATGATAGATTTTGAAGTTTTAGTTTTGTAAAACTAAATCATTGGTATTTTTGACTAGTTTCAAGACATATGTCCAAAATAACATATTTTGGTTTATATCTCATAAAAATGGTGTAATAACTTGGTTATAACCATTTTTGCTAGAAAAATCATATTATGCTCATAAAAAACTCTAGTTTTTAGAGTTTTGTGTTTATAACTTTTTCATAAGAGCATATAGCATGTTTATACTTGTTTTTCGTAGTTTTGTATTTTAAACAAACTTTACATCTAAATGTTCATAAAACTTGGTAATAACATTATTTCATGTATTTAGCACTTTTACACAACATGTAAGTAAGCATGCATAACAACTTGTATATTTTACAAGTTTACTTGTATTCCCTCCCCCTCCCTCCTCCCCCCTCCCCCTCCCCCCCCTCCGCCCCTAAAACTTAGAAATCTCGAAAATGAAGGGGTATGAACTAACCTTATGTGTATTTGATTGATGAAAGAAAGCTTGTAGATGGAAGGATTCAAGTCAAGAACACTTTGAAGATTTGAAGATCCTATGATTAGTAACACATGATAATGTGTGTAAATGGATTGAAACTAGTTTATAAGGGTGTAGAATCACTAGATTATGGAGGAAATACTTACCAAAAACGCAAGAAACAACTTGGAAGAAGTTTGCTATGGAGGATGAGAGCTTTCTTTGGAGAGAAGATGAAAAAATGATGAAGATGATGGAGAAAGGAGGTCTCTCGACCGCAATTAAGAGAGAGGGAGAGAAGAGGGTGGGGTGGGTAGGGTGAGTTATGGGGGGTGGTGTGGGGGGACAAGGATAAAGACTAAAGGTGGTGCTACTTAGGGTTAGTGTAATAGCTTCTTTATGAGAGGTGTACTTCATGTAACTAGTGAATTTTTATAAAAATAAAAAGGCAAACCTTTATAAACTTGGCAATCTTTTATAAAAGAGTGGGATTTTTATAAAATAGTGTGTTTTAAATAAAAAGTGTGGTATAAAGTATGTATAAAAATTTAATTTGAATTTGAAAAATTCAAATTATTATAACAAACATTGTTATCAAATAATATTACGTTACATGAATAGTTAGGTTGAATTTCCAATGTCGTTTCGTTAAAAATTTGTGTTTTAGTCGGGTATAGACTTTTTCGTATTTGGTGACGAATTCACCAAAAGTTGTGTTTGTAGCCTTTGTTATGAATTTTCCAGGTAGTTTTAGGTTTATGAACTCCACTACATTTATTCCCAAATAATATATAGCTGAATTTTCGAGTTGTTACGTTATTAACCCTAATTAGGGTTTATATTTGATAATTGGTAAAAAGAGAGGTACTTTTTATTATAATTGTAAGTTGTATAGTAGGAATATTAGGAAACATAGCACTTATCCTCAAATCCTAATACAAGTCGGGTTGACTTGGTTGACTTGTTGACTTTGTTTGACCTAAAATTGGCAGATGTCACATCCATGGTCTACCTAGTATGACATTATAAGAGGATAATGTGTCAAATAAGCAAAAGTTTTGCATAGAGTTTACCCCTTCTATGTGTATACCTAGCTTTATCTCTCTGGTCGTATGCTTCGTCTCGCCGCTGAATCCTATGAGGACTGAGGATCTTTTGATTATTTCAGCCTCTGGGATGTTTATCTTTTTCAGTGCATCCAAGAGTCAGATGTTGACTGAGGATCCTCCGTCAACAAGGATCCTTCTGACAAAGTGGTTGGTGATGTAGAGTGTGATTACTAGTCCATCATGGTGGGGATCCTGGATCTCTTCCATGTCTGCTTCATCAAAGGTGATCTTCTTCTCGTTTGTGAATGAGGTATTCTTTCGTGGCCTTTCTTCCTTTTCTGCTTTCGACACCTTGGTGTGCCTTTTAGCTTGATAATAAGAGGTACCACAAATGTTAGAACATCCTGAGATGATGTTGATTATCTTGGCGTCTGCGGGAGGGGATCCTGGTTTTTCCGGGATCTTGTAACCATCTTGACTATTCTCCTTGGATCTTTCTTTCTTTCTTTCAAGGATCTCTCTGTGGTGTCCTTTGCTCAGGAGGTAACTGATTTCATTCCTTAGAGCAATGCAATATTCTATTATATGATCGAAGTCTTCATGATATACACACCACTTAGACTTGTCCTTCCAGCTGGTGGATTTGTCTCCCATCTTCGGCCATCTTGCCTTATCTCCAAGATCCTGCTGTCACACCCCCAAACCAGACGGCGGAAACGTCCGGGGGTGGAGGACTTCATTTGTAGTATCACAACACATGCATTATAGTAATCAAAGTACAAACAACCACTATATTTAAAAAGTATAAGTATTTACATATGTTTCATCATTGTATACTGAAACCAAATAATTATACAAAAGCAGAAGACAAGAAATAAATAGCTCCATCTTCTCAAAAGCTCGGGGAGTACCTGTCTACTGGTTCCCTAAGAATACAAGTAATTTGAAAAGAGAGTATCAACATAAAGTTGAGTGAGTGCATAAGTATTTATGTTTGAAAGAATGTTTCCTGTTTCTTGAACATGTAAACTGTTCCAGAAAATCCTATATTTTCTGTTGTATATGGAAAGTAGTTTTAGTTACATAAAACTGTTCTATCTGTAACCAATATTCTGTACTTGTAATCCTTTTGTAAAATTGTATCTGAGAGTGTGCCTGGTTTCATCAACTATTATTGTAAACTGTAATATTATAATGTAAACTTTATCTTGTAAACTAGAACTTTGAAAATGTACTTAAGTTTAGTTAATTATACACTAACGTATTGTTAATATCTTTTATGAGTTATTATAACCATACTGACTAGATGGCCTGACCCAACGCTATGAATGCGCTGAAAGCTATTGATAACAATTTGTCACTCACAGGCGTGTATGCCTGACTGCAGCTAGCAGTCCGAGTGCGGGGTTGTCAATCCCAATATAGATCTATACACACATTGTTTCGATCCCCCGCTGGAGATTCTTGTTATAATGTCAGGACTTTAACTATATTGTTTAAATGAATTAAACAACCTGTATCACTTGACTCATAAAAAGCATATAAACGTTACATGTATAATAGTTATGAAAAACCCAATCATTCCGAAATAACGACTAACAGTATGTTCTTGAATTAGTATTCTTAACATGTATCTGAAAGATGTATAACCTTGAATAGTTTTGAATCAAACCTTTATTCTTGTAAAACAATGTACTTTAGTATACTTGAATCATGAATTAATGTTCTGTGAATCATAAATTATACCTATTATAATTTATATGTACTTTCTGATTTGATAATGAGTATTCATGAATGCAACCCCTTGCTTAACATGTTACAAAGGGTAATTGAACTTAATGAACTAACTTTTATACTTACATACATATACAAATATATATAAGTAAAATTTAAATGAAATTCGGACAAATAGTTGATGCTTATAATCCCACATACAAACAAGGAAAAGGAACCAAAGTGGGTTATCAGTCCTAAGCCTTTTAAATCTTGTTTATATATATATATATATATATATATATATATATATATATATATATATATATATATATATATATATATATACTAGTATGATTTTTGGGAGAAATATAAGTTTATAAAAATATTTAAAAGAAGTTTGATATTTTGAAATTCGTTTTGGTGACTTGATGTCATTTTGATACAATCACTGAAAACCATTTAATTTGATAAATATTGAAATTCATTTTGATAAGATATTTGAAACATTTGTTTATAACACAAAATCTTTGTGTTAGACTTGTATTCCCCCCCCCCCCCCTTAAAATAGTAAAAACTATGAAAATACGGGGGTATGAACTCACCTACAGTGAGTGATACGAATGAAAGTTCGATAAAGGATGCTAAGTGTCAAGTGAAGCCTCGAGCACAAACAGATCCTATTAAGCATATAATGACACATATATGTATATAATTAGTGTTTATACAACTAATTATGTAAGGACAACACCTTAGGAATTAGGAAACACTTATATTGAAGTGTTATAAGTACATAGGATTGCATATAAGGAGTTTATGGCCACACTAGAGTGTGTACGGCCAAGTGGTATATGGCCACATGTGTGTATGGCCATGGAGTGTACGGCCGTACACTCCTTGAAGAACATGCCAAGAAGGTGTTTTACAGCTCTATCTAGCATCCCTTTAAGTGTCCATGATCTTATGTTGGCACATAACATGAGTTGAAGGTCTAATTATGCACTAAACAAGGGGTGTACGGCCACATGAGGTGTGTACGGCTGTACACCCTTGAAGTTCTTGCTTTGGACGATGATTTAAGGCTAGAACTCAAGTGATTCACAAGCCTAACTAGAAGGTAGAAGAGAAACTCACACTTTTGGAGGTTCTTATCGAGTTCACGGCCCAAGAACAAGTAGGTGTCCTTGCTGTTCTTGGTGAAAGTGTTGAATACTTGAAGATATTATTGAAGATCTAGATGAAGAAAGTTGATGATAGTTGAGAGAGAAATGAGAAATAATGAAGGTAAAACATATACATATGTTTGGGTTCACGGCCACCTTAGGTGTACGACCGTACACCCATGTGTACGGTTGTACACTCATGTGTACGGTCGTGCACATGTGTACGGTCATACACTCCTCTAGTTGGAGTATTTGGCCCGAATTCTATACGATGAACTTTAAGATAACTCATCCTTAAACCCAAACTTTAATGTACTAGGCTTAGAACACTCAAACAGACCCTGAACAATGCTAAAAGATAGCAGAAACGAGTCTGACTGTGATTGAATTTGAAAGACTGTACAAGATAGAAATTTCGGGTTGTCACATTATCCCCCCGTTAGAGAGAATTTTGTCCCGAAATTAGAGTTTAAGCACTTAAGCAATTACAAATAACTAAGCAAAAAGATGAGGATATTTCAATTTCATTTGATCCTCGCGCTCCCAAGAGAATTCAGGTCCTCGCTTGGCATTCCAGCGAACCTTCACTATAGGAATACGACTTTGCTTCGTTTGCTTGACCTCTCGGTCCATGATCTCTACTGGTTCTTCCATGAAGTTGAGGCTCTCGTCGATCTCTATTTCTTCGAGTGGGATAACAAGAGTCTCGTCGGACATACACTTTTTCAAGTTCGAGACGTGGAAAACAGGATGTATGTTACTTAGTTCATGAGGTAGTCGGAGTTTGTAAGCTACTGGACCGATTCTAGCAAGAATCTCGAATGGTCCTAGGTACCTTGGATTCAGCTTGTCACGCTTTCCAAATCATATCATACCCTTCCAGGGAGAGACCTTTAACATGACACGGTCACCGACCTGGAATTCCAAAGGTTTTCTTCTTTTGTCAGAGTAGCTTTTCTGTTTATCATTGGAAGCTTTAAGTCGCTCCCGAATTTGTACAATTTTCTCCGTGGTTTCGCGAATGATTTTCGGACCAGTGAGAGTATTGTCAGGAACTTGGCTTCTAGCCAGCTGCGTGTCACCCACTTCAGCCCAGCACAGAGGTGATCTGCACTTGCGGCCATAGAGAGCTTCGAAAGGTGCAGCCTTTATGCTAGTGTGATAACTATTGTTGTAAGAGAATTCGACAAGGGGTAAATAAGTATCCCATGCCTTACCAAAGTCTATCATGCAAGCTCGCAACATATCTTCTAAAGTTTGAATCGTCCTCTCACTTTGTCCGTCAGTTTGTGGATCGTAGGTTGTACTCATGTCTAGCCTAGTTCCCAAAGATTTTTGTAAAGACTGCCAGAAACGAGAAGTGAATCTACTATCTAGGTCAGAAATAATAGATATTGGCACACCATGCAGACTAACGATTTCCTTGAGGTAAGTTCTTGTTAGCTTTTCCATCTTGTCGGTCTCTTTGATTGGTAAGAAATGTGCGGATTTGGTTAATCTATCGACGATTACCCAAATAGTATCATAACCACCCGATGTCTTGGGTAACTTGCTTATGAAATCCATTGTAATCCGCTCCCACTTCCATTCAGGTATTTCAGATTGTTGTAATAAACCTAAAGGTTTCTGGTATTCTACCTTGACTTTGGCACAAGTAAGGCACTTTCCCACAAAGGTAGCAATTTCGGCCTTCATGTTTGGCCACCAGTATAGTTTCTTGAGGTCTAGGTACATCTTGTCTGAACCTGGATGAATGGAGTATCGGGTTTTGTGTGCTTCATTCATAACCACGTCTCTATAACCACCAAACTTTGGTGTCCAGATTCGGTTCATGAAATAATAGACTCCATCATCCCTGACTTTGAAGTTTTTATCCATTCCTCTCAAAGTTTCACCTGCCACGTTTTCAGGTTTTTTGGCCTCGAATTGAGCCTCTCTGATCTATGTCGACAGATGTGAATGGATTGTCATGGTTAACGACTTTACTCGGCGTCCCAAGTATTCTTTTCTGCTAAGGGCATCAGCTACTACGTTAGCTTTACCAGGGTGATAAAGAATCTCACAATCGTAGTCGTTCAGTAGCTCCACCCATCGTCGTTGTCTCATGTTCAGCTCTTTCTGATTGAAGATATGTTGGATACTTTTATGGTCTGTGAATACTGTGCATTTCGTGCCATATACGTAATGTCTCCAGATCTTCAGAGCAAATACCACTGTTCCTAGTTCAAGGTCATGTGTTTTATAGTTGACTTCATGTGTCTTTAGCTGTATTGAGGCATAGGATATAACCTTTCCTCTGTGCATAAGAACACATCCAAGCCCTTGATTAGAAGCATCACAGTACACTATGAAATCCTATGTCCCTTCAAGAAGAGACAGGATCGGTGCACTACACAAAGCTCGCTTCAGCGTTTGGAACGTTGTTTCTTGCTTTTCTCCCCAGCTAAAAGTTACACCCTTTTGCGTCAGGGTGGTAAGAGGCTTAGCTATTCGAGAGAAATTCTGGATGAATCTGCGATAATAGCCAGCAAGACCTAAGAATTAACGGATTTATGTAGGTGTTTTGGGTGCTGACCAGTTTTCAATTGCCTTTATTTTGGAAGGGTCGACATATATTCCTTCTGAACTGACCACGTGACCTTGGAAATCAACCTTCCTAATCCAAAATTCACACTTTGAAAACTACGCATAGAGTTTTTCTAATCTAAGAGTTTGCAATACTTGACGAAGATGTTGGCCATGTTCCTCTTCACTTCTTGAGTAGATAAGGATGTCATCAATGAAGACTATGACGAATTTTTCCAGAAATGGACGACACACTATGTTCATTAGATCCATGAACACAGCAGGTGCATTCGTCCATCCGAATGGCATCACTACGAACTCATAATGACCATAACGAGTTTTGAACGCGGTTTTGGGAATGTCTTCCTCCAAAATCCGTAACTGGTGATACCCGGATCTTAAGTCTATTTTTGTGAAGTAGCTCGCACCTTGAAGTTGGTCGAACAGATCGTCAATGTGAGGCAGAGGGTATCGATTCTTAATGGTAAGTTTATTCTGCTCACGGTAGTCTATGCACATACGGAATGATCCATCCTTCTTCTTCACGAACAAAACTGGTGCTCCCCAGGGTGAGAAGCTTGGTCTTATGAAACCTTTGCTAAGGAGTTCGTTAAGCTGGCTGGATAATTCCTACATTTCAGAAGGTACAAGACGATAGGGGGATTTGGCTATAGGGGTAGCCCCAGGGATTAAGTCGATTCTGAACTCGACTTGTCGTTCGGGAGGCACTCCTGGAAGATCATCGGGAAAAATATCGGGAAAGTTGCAAACCTCAGGAATGCTCGCGGTATCTTTCACTTCTTGCTTTTTCTTGCATCAAGGAACAGAAGTACCTTCGTAAAGAGTACTGTGCTTTCTTAGATCACGTGGTAGACAAAAAGCATGGTTAGGACAAAACTCGTTAGTTGGCAAGTTCAGACGAATGGCTCTTTCATAGCACAGGATGTCAGCATGGTTAGGACACAACCAATCCATACCTATTATGACGTCGAAACTTTTGATAGAGACCGGCATAAGGTCTATTGGGAACGTTACGTTATTCAAGGTAAGAGTACATCCTATGTATATATCATTGGTGGATTCAGATTTCCCGTTAGCCATTTCGATTGTGAATGTTTCTTTTAGTGGTTGAGAGTTTTGATTTAGCAAACGTTTGAAATTATGGCTCACAAAGCTCTTCTCAGCACCACAATCAAATAGAATGCATGCATAAGTGTTGTTGAGAAGAAATGTACCCATGACGACTGCAGGGTTTGCTACAGCTTCTTCATGACCTAAGGCTAAAATTCTCCCAACTCCACCGGCATTTCCAGCTTTTGGACAATCTTTCTTGAAATGCCCTACTTCACCGCATTGGTAGCATGCTTGACCTACTCCAGCGGCATGTACTTGGTTAAGCGGTTGGGGTGGTGCTCTACAGAATCGGGCAGTATTCCCTTTTCTGTTGCAGTTATAACACTGCATTTCCCGACAATTTCCATTATGGTGATAATTGCACTTGTTGCACTTGGGGAGGTTACCAGCATAAGTCTTAGCTGGTGCAGGGTTAACAGGAACAGCAGCAGGTACAGTAGCAGCGTTGACTGCAACCACTGAAAACTTCCCCTTCCTATTGTTCCGACCCTTGTTGTTGTTGTTGTTGTTATTGTTGTTGTTGTTTCCCTTCGGTTGTTCTGGTACAGCAACCACTGAGTTTTGACGGGCTCCATGGTCAATAAGAGATTATGCCAGCTCTTTGGCACTGTCAAAAGTAACAGGCCTCGAAGCTAAGACACTTGACTGAATTTGGGGTGACAGTCCCCAAATATATCTCTCAATCTTTTTGCTCTCCAGAGCAACCATATCCGGGCAAAGAATTGCCAGATCACAGAATCTACTAGTATAGGTTGATATATCAGAACCAACCATTGTAAGACCCCAGAGCTCCTGCTCGAGTTTCTAAACTTCCCTCGCGGACAGTATTCCCGCATTAGCATGGCTTTGAAGTTCTCCCAGCTTATAGAATTAGCCACTACCAGAGTAAGTGACTTAACATGGCCATTCCACCATGTTAAAGCTCTATCTGAAAAGGTACAAGTAGCGAATTTGACTTTGCTGCTCTCTGGACAGGAGCAGATTTCGAAAATTGCTTCTGTCTTCTCAATCCACTGCCTTAATGCCATAACTCCCCCAGTCCCGTTAAAGGTCCTGGGTTTGGCATTGGAAAAATCTTTATAAGTGCACTCTCGCGACTGCCCATGACTCTCGCCATGGTTAGAAGGATGTGCACCAACTCCCGACCCACTAGCACCAGGAGTATTAATATGAGACATGGCAGCAGCTACAACCGTCGTGACCGCCGCTTGGAACATAGCAGCTTCGAACTGAGGAGGTGGTGGCGGAGGTGGCGCGGGTGCTTCGTTAACAGTGTTACGTCTTGGATTTCTACAAGGAGGCATCTTTTTCTATAAAAGTTAAAAGATACAAATATGGTAAGATATCAAGAGTGAATATGAATTTTGATATCTCTGTACTAAAACATATAGTTCAACATGAATCTTGTAATGAAATGGAAATAGAAGTCTACAACAAGTACGACTTGTAACAGGATGATATGAAATTGAATGGTTATTTTTCAAAGAGTACGAAAATGCATGTCGATTTAAATTGGCATATTGAATACATAAGGTCTGGAAAACTTGACCCTAAACAGGTCTACAATATACCAAATTCTGGGAAAAACATCGACATCATATTGACCTGCCGAAAATAAAATTTTCGCGGTCGAACTGAAAAGCATGAAAAATAACGATAGAACATATCCGTAGACTTTAACTATAACCAAAATAGTGAACAGGAAACGAGTAGAGCATCTCCTACTGGCGACGGGTATCACTTGGACGAAACCTCAACTCAGCCAGCTGACGCTCCATAGCAAGTAGATGTCTTTCATATACTGCCAGACGTGCTCGGAGCTCTATGACTTCAGCTCGAGTTACAACTAACTCTTGTAGTAAGGCTTCATTGTCTCTCATTGCTCTGTCACGGGCATCTTCAAGACGACGAACGCGGACTGTATTAACTCCTGCATTGGCATCAACTTCCATGATTCGGTTGATGTCTGTCCTACCATGTATTTCATTTCGAGCAACCCTTCGGACCAGAATTGGAAGGACTGTATCTGCTGAGCCTCCTTCGCTCAGGTTGTAGAAGCTTCTGTCTCCGTTGTATGGCATGGGTTGACCCTGCTCTTGACTCCATGTTTCCAAGTTTTCCACCCATAGAGGCGTCGGTCCTTGAAAAGCCGGACGAGGGTTAGGATATTGGGCAACTGGTGGAGGATTATAGGCTTCTGACCCGGAATCATTGTCTTCAGGAAAATTTTCTAAAAAATCATCATCTAAGGGAATTTCATGATTTTCTTCTTGCTCTGCATCTTGTTCTTGACCGGGGAAGTACGGTTCTCTGGGTAAGTTAAATCCAGCCATTGTTATCTAAGCGAGAATAGGGATAAGAGATATAGAATATACTTAGTGATGATTGATTAAGGATACAAGTTTCTACGAGAGAGACTTACAGTTAACAAGTAATGAATTATGTATGACTTGTTCTAGGTATTACTATAACTATAAAGTGTATACTAATTATATATAACTTGAGTATAACCGACCTTCGATTAAATGACCCTGCTCTAAATCCACAACCAAACAAGGAACAGGAAATGAAGCTAGATCACATATTCTTAGTCTATATAACTTTAATTATATATAATTTTAATATACCCTTAATATTTATAGTTCTACCCTCAATTTTTCTATTGTTTTCACATGTTTGTTATTAGTATATAGTGTTTAAAATACCCCTATAGTATTTTAATCTTTATGTTCTGTTCTAGAGTTCTTATGAATATGTATGGTTTGTAAGTTTTAGACATGTCGCAACACAACTATCACTCCCAAACACATGTTGGTCATATCTCAAATCAATATAGTTGATCAGGCTATATTTGTAACACTAGTCAAAATAGGTCAATAGACAATCACATGTGATTATGCCAATCATGTAATGTGATTATGTTAACCTAGTAATGTGGTAAGAGTGTTATGTAGTTCATGATAAATTCTAATACAAATATGAATCTTCTTTATAATACAACTCAAAGTATACGTCCATACGATCCCAAAATATAGAGAATGTTTGAATCTGACTTCGCATGAAGAAGTTATGATAAACCGAACACTATAAATCTCTATAATAAGAGGAATTTAAAATAGACTTAGAATTAGCTATTTATGTCTAAAAGAGAGTTGTATTACTCGTAAATACCTACGCGTGGATATAAAGAACGTCAAAAACGGAGTTCGTATGCAAAAGTTATGGCCTTCCGAAGATATCGCTGTCAGAAACCCTAATTTGACTGAACTCACGACGTGAGCATAAAAACTCATGACGTGAGGACTCAAACCACCACATTTCGGATCTAGAAGGTGTGACGAGGCTGCAAGGGGATAAGATCCAAACTCACGATGTGAACAAGGAGTTTTTCACGACGTGAGGAGTCAAAGGGACACCATCCGAAGCTAGGGACCAAATGACGGGTCTACGAAGTGAGCAGGATCGAGCTCACGACGTGAGCATGCTTGGTTCACGTCGTGAATTGCCAAAAATCAGCCTATAAATAGAAAATTCGACCTTAACACTTCTCACACCTAAACTCTTCTCTCTATCTTGTTTTTGGAGGCCATTTTGCATCCCGAGTCCCGACGACCTCGTACGCTGACCGTTTTTGCTTAGATAACATAAAATCACGCTACTAGGGTGATTTTCACGGCCCCACTTTCTAATATTTCGAGGGAAAACGCATGCTAGATATTATATATATGTTATTATTATGTCTATATGATAGTATATAGTTATAATACCCGGGGTATAGTTGTTCTAAATATAATATTTTGAATATATACAATTATTATCAACTTATCAGTATGTTAATTTACTAATGTAGATCTTGAGTTATACTTAAGATTCTATATATATGTTGTGTGCGATATAGTTCCGAAGTTATATTCGGAAGATTTATATGTTAAGTTATAAAGTATGTTGCTATTAATAGTTTTATGTCAAGATAAAACTGGATATGTTATGCGTTGTTATTGTTAGTTTTATGTTAAGATAAAACTTGGTATTGTTATTGATAGTTTTATGTCAAGATAAAACTAGGAACGTTATATGTTGTTATTATTGGTTTTAGGTCAAGATAAAACCTGGTTTTACTTCAAGATATAGCTGTTATACTGCCTAAATATTATGAAGTTAGGAGTAATGTTTAAAAGCATAGTCTAGTAACTTAGGGTTTTAGACATAAAGATGCTTTTGTTGTTAGAGCTATAGGAAGCCGTCAAAGTCTACATGAGTAATTGTATTCATCAACTAAGATTGGGGATCTTAGTGGAAATCCTCTGAACTGTAACCGTTAATCCCGTGTGAGCAAGGAAGTCGTGTATAATTAGTATACGGGTTGACCACCCCACTTGTGACTGTTAGCTACAGTCAACCAAAAGCAAGTGATGAACTATCCTTTTATTTGTTATTGTTCCGGCGTCGATGAAGCGTACGGTGTTGTTTCTCATGGTAAATCATGAGTGTGTTTGTTTCTCATGGTAAATCATGAGTGTGTTCTATCAGAGGTATTATGTCATAGCAGCGGTTACAGGCTCATGGTAGCAAATTGTTAGAAACATTATACTTTGTCGTATACAAGTAGTAATGTTAAGTATAAGTTTCCCCTACTTATACCTTAGGATTAAGGAATGTTTAGGTATAACACTTAATTGATAAGTAAACTATTATACCTAATATACATACTAAATGATGGAGAGCCAAAATGATACTTTCGAAAACTATACTTTTGAATGTGGAAAATGTATTATTTTATGGAGTCAAAACCTGTGGACTCACCAACTTTATGTTGACGTATTTTAAAATGCATGTGTTTTCAGGAACTTGAAAAGCTGGTATGTATTCGAACAGAAGAAGTTTTACTATTACCTTTCTGTTCATTAAGAAGTATGCCATAGTCGGATAATATGTAATAGGTTCTAGAAAAACAGTTATGTAACTTTCAGTTATCAATAAAGGTATGTATTTTCTTTAGTACTGTTCAATATATGTTATATAACTATGATACGAAGAATAACGTTAGACTACCCGGTGTTTCCGCCGATGGCTGGGGGTGTGACAAAAATTGGTATCAGAGCTATTAACTATAGTGAACTAGTACTTTCTTAGGAAAGCACGTCTATAGTTTAGGGCTTACTTTATTAGGTTTAGGTATATCCCTTAACCTATAAATAAAAAGTATTATTAATTATTCTACTGAAGGACTACTTACGGGAGCAGTGACAAGGATAGACATGTCGATTTGGGTTGCTGGATTTCAGAACGACTATATGCTAAAATGATCCTGCCCTTTCAACTGTCCTGACTGGCCGGAGCCTTATCAGATAGACCTGAAGTAACAAATAATAATTAAAGCATGAATACAATAAATAAGAATATAGAGTCATATGTAAAGACTCAGACCCGCGATGAGAATACACCTTAATACCCGGAATGTTTTTGATCTCAAGGATTTAGATCAAATATGTTGGATATAGTGTCTAAGTCCATAACTATATTTGGTATGTACTTGACCCGACCCGGCATGGTCCATTTGGGTTGCACTTCACCCGAACAATTTATGGATAATCGTTTGAGAATAGTATAAGTTATGATTTATTAATATATTATAAGTCCTAATATATTAATATAAAATCATATTATTTAATTAGTATTGATCTATAATTAATCTAGAATTAATTTAGAGATCAAAAGTATGACTAATTAAATATGGGCTCTTGTATTTATATAGTGTGGGCTAATGCTTATTTGGAATGGGCTAGGCTTGCATGGAAAGTCCATGGATACTCCATGGAGCTTTAACCCATGGATCTCATGGAAATGAAAAGACATGGGTATTAGGGTTTACATGAATGTAACGCTAATCCACCACACTATATAAAGGAGGCTTTGGTTCTTGAAATCACACTAGTTGTGGTGAGTAAAGTAAGAGGGCCGATTTCAAGAAAGGTGATTACTATTCTCTCAAAATTCCAAGTTTGTGGTGATTTGTGATTTCCATTTGAGGCATCCACACTATTGGTTCTCGGCTCTAAAACTCCAAGCAATCAACTACAACTACAAGGTAAGTAATTCTACTAGCTTTATTTGATTCAAGTTCCCCATGCCATGCTAGATAGGATAAGAACCTTGGAAAAATAATTATTTGCATGTATCTTAGTCAAACATAGATCCAAGGTTTCTAGGGTTGCATGTACACCATAGGAGTGTTAGAATGCTCAAAACCCATCAGTGGTATCAGAGCCTGGTTTGTTTATTTGATACTTGATGCAAAAAAAAACTTGAAAATCGAAGTTTTGTTCAAAAGCTCGTATCAAAATTTCAAGTTTTGTATATGTACTTACGATTCTTGAAATTTTTGATATGAACATTCATAAACATATGAGTTTAGAAGATCATAGAAATTATGTGCTAATAATTGATTAGATTAATTCTTGATCTTTATGTGTTTTAATGGAGTCCATAACTAGTTCTTAAGTTATGGATAACCAAAAGTCACATTTATAAATAACCATTAAAAGAACACATAGGTTACAAAAAATGAAGAGTCTTCATTTTTAATAACCATTAACTCATAAGTTATGAGAAATGAAAAGTTTTGAAAGTTTACAAAACTTGCCCTCAAGTTTTGGAACATGTAAAGTCATATTAAAAACTTTAGTTCCAACCCCTAGAATTTTAAAAAGTTAAAATTCAACCCTTATACTTTATAATATTATAAGTTTAATAATATTTATATATGTATAAGATCAAGTCGTCTTACCGCTAGTACGCCTCATTCACGAAGCAGGTCTATAAGGGGGGGTATAAGGTTGTTGCCTATAAAATGGCAACTTAATGGGTGTCCACTCTCACCCACCGCTTCCTTAATCGGTGGAGGGTCGTTAGCCGAACGGGTAGGACAAGGACTTATAAATTCTCATTAAAAGTATAATGATAATACTAAAGTAACTAAACTTTATTGAATTCCCAATCTTAGTTATTTTAGGAAAATGTGAATAAGGTGCTAATCCATGAAATTACACTTTACACTTCGTTTAAGTCGTTAGTGGAGCGTGTGTGGTTAACCGGCACACTAACTTGAACTTAACAAGGTAGGTAAAGGGCGACTTAATGTTTATAATAGTATCGATGGAGCGTGTGTGGTTAACCGGCACATCGATTGAGGGGTAATACATTAAGGGTACCAAGTAATTTGCATGGTTACTTCACACCTTGTTTTGTGATCCTCGGCATCCCAGTCACAAAACTTGAAGGGCACACTCGAGATTGAAACATGTCATTGAAGAAAGTTCAATGAATCTCAAAGAATCTAGGAGTTTCTAAACCAATTAAAACCTAATTAAATATTTCGTTTTTCATGGTGGAAATTGGTGAATCGTCATTCACCTACCTTTAAATATCTTATAGCTTAGATTACGGCATCCCTCTTCTAAGTTATAAAATATTGTGTTGGGTCCTAGCCTTAATATTACATTTGGGTATTTTGTTAAGGACTATCTCTATATCTATTACCTCTTCTTTTCAGATGTCTTCCAATAACAATGCTTATGGCTCAAACCCTACTAGCTCCTTCTCTCTCATGAATCTTTATGGGAGAGTCATCTTTGATGGGTCCAACTTTACAGATTGGATCAGAAACATCAGGATGGTCACTTGGTATGAGAACAAAGAATATGTTCTCGACAAGGAGCTGAAGGTACCCGAGCCAACTGCTACTCCTGAAGAGCTTGTTGAATATGAGGTACATGAAAGAGATGCTACAAAAGTGGCATGCATCATGATGGCCACCATGACAGCCGAGCTCCAAAAGTCCTATGAGGACTATTATCCTTTTGAGATGCACCAGGACTTGATGGACCACTACCATCAAAGTGCTCGTCAAGAGCGATATGAAATAATCTCCTCCATGATAACAACTCGAATGAAGGATGGTGAACCCATCATTGGCCACATGCAGAAAATGCAAAGGTATGTGGACCGTTTACTGAAGCTGAATGTGAACTTCCTTGAGGAGTTAGCAATAGACATCATTTTGCACTCCTTGCCATCGTGTTATGATCAATTCCGCATGACATATCACATGAACAAGGAAGAAGTCACCCTCAGCAAACTTCAAGGACTCTTGAAGACCGCCGAAAGTGGTCTAAAGGGTAAGTCGGTTGTTACTACTCCTACTCCTACTCCAACTGCGGCCAATGTCTTGGCAATCGGGCATGGCAAAGGGAAGAAGAGAAAGAACCCTTCTAAGGGTACCAAGGGTAAGACCCTTGAAGGCTCCTCTTCAAGCAAAACCAAGAAAGGTTTTGTCACTCCTTCTGCTAACCCTAATGAGGTTGAATGCTTCTATTGCCATGAAAAGTCGCACTGGAAGCGAAACTGCCCAAAGTACCAGCAAGATTTGAAGGATGGGAAAGTAAAACCCAACCATGCAGGTATATACACTATATTGTCTAATAACTCACCTCATTCTAAGTCTTGGGTCCTTGATACAGGTTGTGGTATTCATATATGTTGTGATTTGCAGGGACTAAAAAGAAGTGAGAATGTAGAGCAGGGAAAGATAAACTTGATCATGGGAAACAGGAAAGCTTCACCAGTCACCAAGATAGGAGTTTATTCCTTAGTGCTAAATAGTGGGTTTACATTAGATTTGAATAAATGTTATTATTCGCTATAAATGGCAAGAAATGTTATTTCCTTTCATGCATTGTATAAACAAGGTTTTACCTTTTATTTTGATAATAATAATGGTAGTATTGATGCTTTCTTTAATAATGTTCTTTATTTTAAAGCATTACCTTGTGATGGCGTGTATGAAACTGTATATGTTGTAGATAATCTAGGAAATAATGTATTGTGTATTAACTCTTCCACTAGCTTAGATAAAGCATCCTTATGGCATTGTCGTCTTGGACATGTAAGCAAGAAACGCATAGGCCAACTCCAAAAGGATGGAGTCTTGGAGTCATTTGACCTAAAGTCAGATGATAGTTGTGAATCTTGTTTGCTTGGTAAAATGACAAAGTCACCTTTTACTGGCACTTGTGCTAAGGGTGAAGGTTTGTTGGACCTCATACACACGGATGTGTGTGGACCCTTCAAAATCGCCATAAGAGATGCTAATCGGTTCTATGTGACTTTTAATGATGATTTTAGTAGATATGGATATGTCTACCTAATCAGGCATAAGTCAGAAACCTTTGAGAAATTCAAAGAGTTTAAGCAAGAAGTGGAGAATCAGTTGGGCAGGAACATTAAGATGCTTCAATCCGATCGTGGTGGTGAGTATCTTAGTACTGAGTTCCTTGACTATCTTAAGGAATGTGGGATTGTCTCACAATTGACACCTCCTAGGACACCACAGTTGAATGGTGTAGCTGAGAGGCGCAATCGGACCTTGTTGGACATGGTTCGTTCCATGATGAGTCGAGCTTCGCTACCAATCTCATTTTGGGGGTATGCCTTAGAAACTGCCGCCCATATCCTTAATCTAGTCCCTACAAAGAAGGTTGCCAAAACACCTCACGAGGTGTGGACTGGAAAAGTTCCCAATCTAGACCACATCAAGATTTGGGGTTGCGAGGCTTTCGTGAGACACGAGACTCACGATAAGCTCGAACCCCGAAGCGAAAGGTGTATTTTCATCGGCTACCCACAGAAATCCTTTGGTTACATCTTCTACAGACCCAGTGATAATGTGGTCGTTGTAGCAAGAAGAGGATTCTTTCGAGAGAGAGAATTCATGAGCCAAGGAGACAGTGGGAGGCAAATTGACCTTGAGGAAATTCAAGAGTCAAGTGGTGAAGGAACCTCAAACCCTAGCCCTCAACCTGAGGAGGAAACTCCTGTTGAGCCGACTGAAGAATCTATACCTCTGAGGCGTTCCACCAGAGTTAGGAATGCACCTGAGCATTATTATGGTTTTCATATTACTGCAGAAGGTGAGACACTTATCAGTGATAACACACTGGTAAATCTGGATAAGCGTAACAACTACACGGAAGCCATGGCAGGCCCTGAGGCTGCTAAATGGAAAGAGGCTATGGATAGCGAGATACAGTCCATATATGACAATCAAGTTTGGAACTTGGTTGACAATGTACCTGATCGTAAGATAGTTGGGTGCAAATTGATCTTCAAGAAGAAGACCGACATGGATGGTAATGTACACACTTATAAGGCACGACTGGTTGCAAAGGGTTATTCTCAAACTACGGGAGTTGATTATGATGAGACCTTTTCACCAGTGGCCAAGATTAAGTCTATTAGGGTTCTGTTAGCCATTGCTGCAGTTCATGATTATGAAATATGGCAAATGGATGTAAAAACCGCTTTCCTTAATGGAAAGTTGGCTGAAGATGTTTACATGGTTCAGCCAGAGGGTTTTGTCAGTACAGAGTACCCCAGTAGAGTGTGTAAGCTCGAGAAGTCCATTTATGGATTAAAACAGGCACCTCGCAGATGGAATCTTTGCTTTTATGAGAAAGTCAAAGAATTTGGCTTTTCAAGGAGTGAAGATGAATCTTGTGTCTATATCAAGGCTAGTGGGAGTATAGTCAGCTTTTTGGTACTGTATGTGGATGACATACTAATCATAGGAAATGACATCCCAACCCTACAGGAAGTAAAGTCCTGGCTTGGGAAGTGTTTCGCTATGAAGGACCTTGGAGAAGCTGCCTATATCCTAGGGATAAGGATTTTGAGAAACAGGAGTAAAAGACTAATTGGACTTAGTCAAAGCACCTATGTGGACAAAGTGTTGAAAAGGTTCAACATGCATAACTCCAAGAAAGGAGAGTTACCCATCCAGAGTAACGCCAGATTGAGTAAGACACAAAGCCCTAGTACTGAGGCTGAGATAGCAGAAATGAGTCGAATACCTTATGCTTCAGCTGTAGGATCAATCATGTATGCTATGACGTGTACTCGACCTGATGTAGCCTTTGCTTTGAGCATGGTTAGCAGGTATCAGGGGAACCCTGGCAAGGCACACTGGACTGCGGTAAAGAATAACCTCAAGTACCTACGGAGGACTAAGGACTGGGTCCTTACCCTCGGTGGCAGTGAGGACTTGAGAGTTGTAGGGTACAGTGATGCTAGCTTTCAGACTGACAGGGATAATTTCCGCTCTCAGTCGGGCTGGGTCTTTACTCTAAACGGAGGGGCAATTACTTGGAAAAGTTCCAAGCAGGAGACAGTGGCTGATTCCACTTGTGAATCAGAGTATATAGCAGCAAGCGAGCCAGCAAAGGAGGCTATATGGCTAAAGAACTTCATCGGAGACCTTGGAGTTGTACCAGCTATAAAGGAGCCAATAGAGATTTTCTGTGACAGCAATAGTGTGGTTGCCTTATCCAAGGAACCAAGAGATCATGGGAGATCCAGACACATTGACAGAAAATATCACTTCGTCAGACATCGAATAGAAGAAGGAATCCTCGTGGCAAAGAAGGTATCATCGGATGAGAACCCAGCAGATCCCCTCACGAAGGGACTGACTCGGGCTAAGCATCTGCAGCATGCTCGGAGCATAGGGCTGAAGGATGATATTAGTTTTAGTAGTTAGATAATCTTGAAATTTGTAAAATGTAATTGACATTTGATGATAAATAAAAGCTGTTATTTATGAGTAAAGTGTTGCTATCTCTTGTCAATCGTTTACTATTATTTCTTTTTGCATGTTTTGACTTCCAGAATAATGATGTTATGGTTTATATCATATTATTCAAACTCTCCACAGTCGGTCATATGTTGGAAGTAGATATGAATCAAGACTGTCATGGGTTGGCTTGTAGAGGTCTAAGATGTTAGACAAAGCGGGGCTACAGCACTCATGAGTGCTCATAAGTTCTGAGTATTGGAGTCAACCCACGCTCACTTGTATCACTTCATGGAATTTATCTCGAGTGATCGTGAGACGGTAATATCATATAAGTCTTCAAACCTAGAGATATGATTTGTTGCCTATGAGTTGGTTATGCATTGATTGCACGAAAACGCATTGGTAACTCGATGTTATAAACCGTGCTTTTGTGTATAATTCAACAAGTAGTAGAGCAAACATATGAGTCGAAGTTTATCTGTTCCTTCTAGGATTAGAAGTGATATCTGGGCCCCTCGATGATTTTGTTTTGACCTATGTACCGGGCCCGGTCAGAACTAAATTGATGTGTTCAGTTAAGTTCTATGTCAAACAAATCGGAAATCGGGAAACAAATGCTGGACAATAAGCAAGACCATGTTCCATGTATTTGTCCGGCTGATATCTAGAACAGAGGATTATATGATCACTTATCTAAATGGCGCTTCATAGTTCAACAGAGTTTAAAGAGCTACGATTGCTGATCGGTTCCTGAAGTCATACTTGCAACTCTAGTTATTAGACTTATCCAAGTGGGAGACTGTTGGATATAGTGTCTAAGTCCATAACTATATTTGGTATGTACTTGACCCGACCCGGCATGGTCCATTTGGGTTGCACTTCACCCGAACAATTTATGGATAATCGTTTGAGAATAGTATAAGTTATGATTTATTAATATATTATAAGTCCTAATATATTAATATAAAATCATATTATTTAATTAGTATTGATCTATAATTAATCTAGAATTAATTTAGAGATCAAAAGTATGACTAATTAAATATGGGCTCTTGTATTTATATAGTGTGGGCTAATGCTTATTTGGAATGGGCTAGGCTTGCATGTAAAGTCCATGGATACTCCATGGAGCTTTAACCCATGGATCTCATGGAAATGAAAAGACATGGGTATTAGGGTTTACATGAATGTAACGCTAATCCACCATACTATATAAAGGAGGCTTTGGTTCTTGAAATCACACTAGTTGTGGTGAGTAAAGTAAGAGGGCCGATTTCAAGAAAGGTGATTACTATTCTCTCAAAATTCCAAGTTTGTGGTGATTTGTGATTTCCATTTGAGGCATCCACACTATTGGTGCTAGGCTCTAAAACTCCAAGCAATCAACTACAACTACAAGGTAAGTAATTCTACTAGCTTTATTTGATTCAAGTTCCCCATGCCATGCTAGATAGGATAAGAACCTTGGAAAAATAATTATTTGCATGTATCTTAGTCAAACATAGATCCAAGGTTTCTAGGGTTGCATGTACACCATAGGAGTGTTAGAATGCTCAAAACCCATCAAAATATTCCAACTAAAGTTTATATGTGCATATATCCTATCACAACTAGGTGTAGGTGCGCAACTACATTTTATTATGATCAGATCATATGAACTATTTAATTTGGGAGTAATATTAGATAGACTAAAACTCTTGGTGATCCAAAACGTATAGGAATTCGACATGGCACATTCACGAGAATGGATAATCATCGAGGATACGGATGAAGAAGAGGAAATTTCATTCCCCATGATGGTAGGCGATCCTTACTACCCTATAAATCCAACCACCTTTCATCCAATACCTTCTGATGATAGAGCACCTTTACCCTCCAACGAATGGGAAGAGAGTGAACCAATGGAAGGAAGTGAATCCATGGAGGAGACAGAGTCGGTGGCATCATCTTTACCACCACTGAACACTCTTTACCGTAAAGTTCCAGGAGGAGTAAAAATGAAACGCACGGCACGTAAATCCATACCGATATGGCCAAAGATTAAGAAGAGTCAGAAGGCAACATCTTCAGGAAGTCATAGAGTTCAAGATGAACCTGCACGGATCGCACAAACCGTTGATAGGTGGGTGGCGGAAGAAAGAGCTGCCAAAATGTATGAGACTGGTCAATCATCTCGACCACATCTCCCACATTCTTCTGAAGATAACACTTTATCCCAATTGTTTGAGAAAAGTGTCAAAATTGAAGACAAAATGGAAATTGTCGAAGGGAGGGCTACTCATCCCTCTGGAAGAGTGCGAAGGCTAGAAGGACAAAGGACACGAGATCAGGAATCGGTGATGGATGTCCATCATCGTATAAATTTTGCTTATAATGACATGATTACTCACGATGCCAGGATTGCAGAGTTAGAACTCTACAATCAAACCTCAAGAAATGAGAAACGCACGGGAAGTCTTGAGCAGAGAACTCAAGCACTTGAAGAGCAAGTGGTTAATGTCACTGACGTGCTGGGTCATCACTTAGGTTTATGGTAGATAAGCTCCAACTAGTGGTTATCTAAATAGAGAAAATCAGACTAGTTAAGGCGAAAAGAGGAAAGTTTATAGCAAGGATGTAGAAAACCTTGCAAATTTTGCAATGTTTATAGAAACTTTTCTCTTATAACCTAAATAAACTGATGTAACCACTGATAATAATATGAAGCATATGTTACAGTAATCATTGTGTTGTCTATTACGTTTTACACTGTGAATAATAACTGGAGTATTTAGTACTCGTGTATTAAATGATTAACAAAACTCATAAAATTCTTATTATTTATAATAGGAACTAAAACAAAATGCCTAGAAGGAGTAATCGGCTAAACCCTAACCGACCATCAGCACCACAACAACAACAACCGCAACCACCACCATAAATAAACCCCACAATAAGTACAGTACAACTTGAAGAAATCATAGCTCAAAGAATTGTTGCGGCTCTATCTAATGTCACAAGAGATGGAGTTAGAAATGAAGGCCATGTAGGGACCACTAGAACATGTACCTACAAAGATTTTATGAATTGCAGGCCAAAAAGCTTTCATGGAAATGAAGGGGTAGTTAATTTGACGAGGTGACGAGGTGGATAGAAAAGACAGAGTCCGTCTTTCAAATAAGCTTCTGTCCAGATGATTGTAAAGTACGATTTGCAGCATGTACTTTCGTTGATGCAGCACTCACCTGGTGGAACAACCATGTGAATACCATGGCAATTGATACTGCAAATTCCATGAAATAGGAGGAGCTAAAAATGATGCTAGTAGAGGAGTATTGTCCTAGGGAGCAGATACATAAACTAGAACAAGAACTATGGACCCTAACCATGAAGGGTTCAGAGATAAAAGCTTATACCGCTAGATTTAATGATCTTGCGGTAATGTGTCCAGCACTTGTAACCCCTGAATATAAAAAGATTGAGCGATATATCTGGGGTTTAGCATCGCAAATTAAAGGCATGGTGATCGCATCAAAGCCTACGACTTATGACACCACCAAGAGGATAGCTCATCAGCTAACCCTCATAGAGATCCAAGGAACAGAAGTAGTCTCAAAGGCTGAGTCTCCCAAATCTAAAACAAACAAGCGCAAGTTTAATAGGAAGAATCCCAAACAATCATCTGAGAAAAGACAAGAAGTGGTAACTAATTATGCAGCCATAACAGCAGTACCTACACAACCAAAATCTTCATGGTGCGATCAGTGCAACCGTCATCATCCAGGTGATTGTTTTGTCTGCATGAAGTGCAAGAAAAAGGGGCATACTGCTAGTTACTGCAGGAGCACAGCACCTGCAACAGTCGATCAACAAACCAATAATGGGACAGGTCGTGGTGAAGGAAGAAAATGCTACGAGTGTGGGGAGGTTGGACATATCAAGAAAGAATGTCCAAAGTTAAGGAGGCAGGGAGGCATAGGACGTGGCAGGGCGTTTGTGATTGGAAGCAGAGAGGCTATCCAGGACCCTTCGGTCGTATCTAGTACGTTTCTTATAGATAATTTATATGCTTCTATACTCTTCGACTTTGGAGCAGATTGAAGTTTTATAACTCCAACATTTAGAAAATTGTTAAGTCATAAGTCTACCAGAGTAAAAGAAATCTATGAAGTAGAAATCGCTAACGGTCAAACTGAGAAAACACATGAAATCCTACAAAACTGTCTGTTAACTCTTAATAACTACCTTTTTCACGTCAACCTCATGCCAATGCCTATCGGTAGTTTTGATGTCATAATTGGCATGGATTGGTTATCTTCACACCGCGCCGAAATTCTATGTCATGAGAAAGCCATACGACTACCCTTACCAAACGGCGAAGCCCTGATTATCTATGGTGATAAATCTGGGAAGAACCTCAAAGTCATCTCTTGTACTAAGACCCAGAAATATCTACATAAGAAATATAGCGCATTCTTAGCCCACGTTGTAGATAGGAAGAGAAAGACAAAAGAAATCAAGGACATACCTCAAGTATGTGATTTCCCTGACGTGTTTCCTAAAGATCTACGTGGAATACCTCCCGTCCGACAAGTCGAGTTTCGAATCGACTTAATTCTAGGAGCAACACCAGTAGTGAAATCTCCTTATCGGTTGGCTCCATCTGAAATGCAAGAATTGTCTAGCCAACTACAAGAACTTCTTGACAAAGGCTTTATCCGACCAAGTTTTTCACCTTGGGGAGCACCAGTCTTGTTTGTCAAGAAGAAGGACGGATCCTTTCGAATGTGTATTGATTATCGGGAGCTAAACAAGCTAACGATCAAGAATCGTTATCCACTTCCGAGAATTGATGATTTATTCGATCAACTGCAAGGATCCAGCTACTACTCAAAGATAGATCTTAGATCAGGATACCATCAACTCAGAGTACAAGAAGACGACATTCCAAAAACAACATTTAGAACACGTTATGGTCATTATGAGTTCTTAGTTATGTCTTTTGGATTAACCAATGCCCCAGCAGTGTTTATGGATCTCATGAATCATGTTTGCAAACCATACTTGGATAAATTCGTGATCGTATTTATCGATGATATATTGATATATTCACGAACCAAGGAAGAACATGGCCAACACCTGCAAATAATCTTGGAACTACTAAGAAAAGAAAAGTTGTACACTAAATTCTCCAAATGTGAGTTTTGGATTAGAGAAGTACAAGTTTTAGGTCATGTAGTTAGCAACGAAGGAATTCATGTTGACCCATCCAAAGTTGAAGCAATCAGGAATTGGGAAGCACCAAAGACGCCAACAGAGGTGCGTCAATTCCTAGGACTTGCTGGCTATTACCGTAGATTCATAGAGAATTTCTCCAAAATAGCCAAGCCACTTATAGCACTAACCCAGAAGAATACCAAGTTCAACTGGGAAGACAAACAAGAAGCTGCTTTTCAGAAACTGAAGCCAATGTTGTGTAGTGCACCAATCCTATCCCTTCCAGATGGAACAGAAGATTTCGTTGTATACTGCGACGCGTCAAATCAAGGATTGGGATGTGTGTTGATGCAAAGAGGAAAAGTTATCGCCTATGCATCACGACAACTTAAGATGCATGAGAATAATTACACTACCCATGATCTTGAATTGGGAGCTGTAATTTTTGCACTAAAAATTTGGGGACATTACTTATACGGTACTAAGTGTACTATTTTTACCGACCACAAGAGTCTCCAACACATCTTCGACCAAAAAGATCTTAATATGAGACAAAGAAGATGGGTTGAATTGTTGAATGATTACGAATGTGAGATTCGTTATCATCCCGGAAAGGCAAACGTGGTCGCAGATGCCTTGAGCCGGAAAGAATATATTAAACCCCGACGAGTACGAGCATTAACTATAACTATCCATTCTAACTTTACCGCACAAATTAGAGAAGCTCAGCTTGAGGCTCTAAAAGAAGAAAACATTAAGAACGAAGCTTTGCGAGGAATGGAAAAGCAACTTATACGAAAAGATGACGGAATACAATACTTTATGAACCGAGTTTGGACGCCTAGGTTCGGTGGAGTCAGGGACTTGGTCTTAGAAGAAGCCCACAAGTCCAGATATTCCGTGTATCCAGGTTCTAACAAAATGTACTTAGATTTAAAAGTACATTATTGGTGGCCAAAGATGAAGGCTGAAATTGCTACTTATGTGAGCAAATGTTTGACTTGTTCTAGAGTAAAGGCAGAACATCAAAAGCCTTCAGGTTTACTTCAACAACCGGAAATACCTGAATGGAAATGGGAGCAGATATCAATGGACTTCATCACTAAATTACCTAAAACTCCTAGTGGGTCCGACACTATTTGGGTGATAGTCGATAGGTTGACTAAGTCCGCCCATTTCTTACCAATTAAGGAGAACGACAAGATGGAGAAGCTGACTAGAGTTTATCTTAAGGAAATTGTCAGATTGCATGGAGTTCCAAATTCTATTATTTCTGACCGAGATAGTAGATTCACTTCACGATTTTGGCAATCTCTACAAAAATCCTTAGGAACACGTCTAGACATGAGTACCGCTTACCATCCACAGTCTGATGGTCAGAGTGAGAGAACCATTCAGACTTTAGAAGATATGCTCCGAGCCTGTGTAATAGACTTTGGAAATGCGTGGGATACTCATTTACCGTTAATTGAGTTTTCCTACAACAATAGTCATCACACCAGCATCAAGGCTGCACCATTTGAGGCTCTTTATGGACGAAAATGTCGTTCCCCAGTGTGTTGGGCAGAAGTTGGAGATACGCAGATGGCCAGAGAACGTACAGGCGATACCTTACGTACTGGACCAGAAATAATCCATGAGACAACTGAAAAGATCGTGCAAATTAAGGATCGATTAAAGGTTGCACGTGATCGTCAAAAGAGCTATGATGACGTAAGACGTAAGCCTTTAGAATTCCAAGTTGGAGATAAAGTAATGTTGAAAGTATCTCCTTGGAAAGGTGTAATTTGATTCGGGAAACGAGGCAAACTAAACCCACGATATATAGGACCTTTTGAAATTCTGGCAACAATTGGTTTCGTCGCATACCAACTTAAGTTGCCTCAAGAGCTAAGTAATGTGCATGATGTTTTTCACGTATCAAATCTCAAAAGATGTATTTCCGATGACACTCTTGTTATACCTCTCGAAGAGATACAAGTCAATACGAAACTCAACTTTGTAGAAGAACCTGTTGAGATTATGGATCGAGAAGTCAAACGATTAAAGCAAAGTCGTATTCCCATAGTGAAAGTTCGATGGAACTCTTTGCGAGGACCTGAATTTACTTGGGAACATGAAGATCAGATGAAAGAAAAATACCCCCAACTGTTTAACGAAACCCCATCCATAAGATAAATTTCGGGATGAAATTATTCTAACGGGGGGAGAATGTAACACTAGTCAAAATAGGTCAATAGACAATCACATGTGATTATGCCAATCATGTAATGTGATTATGTTAACCTAGTAATGTGGTAAGAGTGTTATGTAGTTCATGATAAATTCTAATACAAATATGAATCCTCTTTATAATACAACTCAAAGTATACGTCCATACGATCCCAAAATATAGAGAATGTTTGAATCTGACTTCGCATGAAGAAGTTATGATAAACCGAACACTATAAATCTCTATAATAAGAGGAATTTAAAATAGACTTAGAATTAGCTATTTAAGTCTAAAAGAGAGTTGTAGTACTCGTAAATACCTAAACGTGGATATAAAGAACGTCAAAAACGGAGTTCGTATGCAAAAGTTATGGCCTTCCGAAGATATCGCTGTCAGAAACCCTAATTTGACTGAACTCACGACGTGAGCATAAAAACTCACGACGTGAAGACTCAAACCGCCACATTTCGGATCTAGAAGGTGTGACGAGGCTGCGAGGGGATAAGATCCAAACTGACGACGTGAACAAGGAGTTTTTCACGACGTGAGGAGTCAAAGGGACACCATCCGAAGCTAGGGACCAAATGGCGGGTCTACGAAGTGAGCAGCATCGAGCTCACGACGTGAGCATGCTTGGTTCACATCGTGAATGGCCAAAAATCAGCCTATAAATAGAAAATTCGACCTTAACACTTCTCACACCTAAACTCTTCTCTCTATCTCGTTTTTGGAGGCCATTTTGCATCCCGAGTCCCAACGACCTCGTACGCTGACCGTTTTTGCTTAGATAACATAAAATCACGCTACTAGGGTGAGTTTCACGGCCCCACTTTCTAATATTTCGGGGGAAAACGCATGCTAGATATTATATATATGTTATTATTATGTCTATATGATAGTATATAGTTATAATAGCCGGGGTATAGTTGTTCTAAATATAATATTTTTTGAATATATACAACTATTATCAACTTATCAGTATGTTAATTTACTAATGTAGATCTTAAGTTATACTTAAGATTCTATATATATGTTGTGTGCGATATAGTTCTGAAGTTATATTCGGAAGATTTATATGTTAAGTTATAAAGTATGTTGCTATTAATAGTTTTATGTCAAGATAAAACTGGATATGTTATACGTTGTTATTGTTAGTTTTATGTTAAGATAAAACTTGGTATTGTTATTGATAGTTTTATGTCAAGATAAAACTAGGAACGTTATATGTTGTTATTATTGGTTTTAGGTCAAGATAAAACTTGGTTTTACTTCAAGATATAGCTGTTATACTGGCTAAATATTATGAAGTTTGGAGTAATATTTAAAAGCATAGTCTAGTAACTTAGAGTTTCAGACATAAAGATGCTTTTGTTGTTAGAGCTATAGGAAGCCGTCAAAGTCTACATGAGTAATTGTATTCATCAACTAAGATTGGGGATCTTAGTGGAAATCCTCTGAACTGTAACCGTTAATCTTGTGTGAGCGAGGAAGTCGTGTATAATTAGTATACGGGTTGACCACCCCACTTGTGACTGTTAGCTACAGTCAACCAAAAGCAAGTGATGAACTATTCGTTTATTTGTTATTGTTCCGGCGTCGATGAAGCGTACGGTGTTGTTTCTCATGGTAAGTCATGAGTGTGTTTGTTTCTCATGGTAAATCATCAGTGTGTTCTATCAGAGGTATTATGTCATAGCAGCGGTTACAGGCTCATGGTAGCAAATTGTTAGAAACATTATACCTTGTCGTATACAAGTAGTAATGTTAAGTATAAGTTTCCCCTACTTATACCTTAGGATTAAGGAATGATTAGGTATAACACTTAATTGATAAGTAAACTATTATACCTAATATACATACTAAATGATGGAGAGTCAAAATGATACTTTCAAAAACTATACTTTTGAATGTGGAAAATGTATTATTTTATGGAGTCAAAACCTGTGGACTCACCAACTTTATGTTGACGTATTTTAAAATGCATGTGTTTTCAGGAACTTGAAAAGCTGGTATGTATTCGAACAGAAGAAGTCTTACTATTACCTTTCTGTTCATTAAGAAGTATGGCATAGTCGGATAATATGTAATAGGTTCTAGAAAAACAGTTATGTAACTTTCAGTTATCAATAAAGGTATGTATTTTCTTTAGTACTGTTCAATGTATGTTATATAACTGTGATACGAAGAATAACGTTACACTACCCGGTGTTTCCGCCAATGGCTGGGGGTGTGACAATATTAATCCCAGATATGATTACATAACTGCCCAGGTTTGACTGTAATGTACAACATCCAAATACTTTTAAGTTCTTATGACTGTGATACTCTACTTGTAGGTATCAGTGTTAGTATACTTCTTGTAAAAATACTTAAATTTTTAAAAAGTATACTTGTAGTCAGAGCTCTCAGCCCCAAATGTATTTATAGTTTGTATATCTTTTATGGATTGATATATTGAGTTCACTATAAACAATGCTCTGATACCAATCTGTCACACCCCCAAACCAGACGGCGGAAACGTCCAGGCGTGGAGGACTTCATTTGTAGTATCACAACACATGCATTATAGTAATCAAAGTACAAACAACCACTGTATTTAAAAAGTATAAGTATTTACATGTGCTTCATCATTGTATACTGAAACCAAATAGTTATACAAAAGAAGAAGACAAGACATAAATAGCTCCATCTTCTCAAAAGCTCGATGAGTACCTGTCTACTGGTTCCCTGAGAATACAAGTAATTTGAAAAGAGAGTATCAACATAAAGTTGAGTGAGTGCATAAGTATTTATGTTTGAAAGAATGTTTCTTGTTTCTTGAACATGTAAACTGTTCCAGAAAATCCTATATTTTCTGTTGTATATGGAAAGTAGTTTTAGTTACATAAAACTGTTCTATCTGTAAACCAATATTTTGTATTTGTAATCCTTTTGTAAACTTGTATCTGAGAGTGTGCCTGGTTTCATCAACTGTTATTGTAAACTGTAATATTATAATGTAAACTTTATCTTGTAAACTAGAACTTTGAAAATGTACTTAAGTATAGTTAATTATACACTAACGTATTGTTAATATCTTTTATGAGTTATTATAACCATACTGACTAGATGGCCTGACCCAATGCTATGAATGCGCCAAAAGCTGTTAATAACAATTTGTCACTCACAGACGTGTATGCCTGACTGTAGCTAGCAGTCCGAGTGCGGGGTTGTCAATCCCAATATAGATCTATACACACATTGTTTCGATCCCCCGCTGGAGATTATGGTTATAATGTCAGGACTTTAACTATATTGTTTAAATGAATTAAACAACCTGTATCACTTGACTCATAAAAAGCATATAAACGTTACATGTATAATAGTTATGAAAAACCCAATCATTCTAAAATAATGACTGACCGTATGTTCTTGAATTAGTATTCTTAACATGTATCTGAAAGATGTATAACCTTGAATAGTTTTGAATCAAACCTTTATTCTTGTAAAACAATGTACTTTAGTATACTTGAATCATGAATTAATGTTCTGTGAATCATAAATTATACATATTATAATTTATATGTACTTTCTGATTTGATAACGAGTATTCATGAATGCAACCCCTTGCTCAACATGTTACAAAGGGTAATTGAACTTAATGAACTAACTTTTATGCTTGTATACATATACAAATATATATAAGTAAAATTTAAATGACATTCGGACAAATAACTGATGCTTATAATCCCACATCCAAACAAGGAAAAGGAACCAAAGTGGGTTATCAGTCCTAAGCCTTTTAAATCTTATTTATATAAATATATATATACTACTATGATTTTTGGGAGAAATATAAGTTTATAAAAATATTTAAAAGAAGTTTGATATTTTGAAATTCATTTTGGTGACTTGATGTCATTTTGATACAATCACTGAAAACAATTTAATTTGATAAATATTGAAATCCATTTTGATAAGATATTTGAAACCATTTATTTATAACATAAAATCTTTGTGTTAGACTTGTATTCCCCCCCCCCCCACCTTAAAACAGTAAAAACTATGAAAATACGAGGGTATGAACTCACCTGCAGTGAGTGATACGAATGAAAGATCGATAAAGGATGTTAAGTGTCAAGTGAAGCCTCGAGCACAAACAGATCCTATTAAGCATATAATGACACATATATGTATATAATTAGTGTTTATACAACTAATTATGTAAGGACAACACCTTAGGAACTAGGAAACGCTTAGATTGAAGTGTTATAAGTACATATGATTGCATATAAGGGGTTTATGGCCACACTAGAGTGTGTACGGCCAAGTGGTATACGGCCATGGAGTGTACGGCCGTACACTCCTTGAAGAACATACCAAGAAGGTGTTTTATAGTTATATCTAGCATCCCTCTAAGTGTCCATGATCTTATGTTGGGACATAACATGAGTTGAAGGTCTAATTATGCACTAAACAAGGGGTGTACGGCCACATGAGGTGTGTACGGCCGTACACCCTTGAAGTTCTTGCTTTGGACGATGATTTAAGGCTAGAACTCAAGTGATTCACAAGCCTAACTAGCAGATAGAAGAGAAACTCACACTTTTGGAGGTTCTTATCGATTTCACAGCCCAAGAACAAGTAAGTGTTCTTGGTGTTCTTGGTGAAAGTGTTGAATACTTGAAGATATTATTGAAGATCTAGATGAAGAAAGTTGATGATAGTTGAGAGAGAAATATGATTTCTTGAGGTGAAAGTGTGAGAAATGAGAAAAAATGAAGGGAAAACATATATATATATATATATATATATATATATATATATATATATATATGTTTGGGTTCACGGCCACCTTGGGTGTACGGCCATACACCCATGTGTACGGTTGTACACTCATATGTACGGTCATGCACATGTGTACGGCCGTACACTCCTCTAGTCGGAGTGTTTGGCCTGAATGCTATACGATGAACTTTAAGATAACTCATCCTTAAACCCAAACTTTGAATGTACTAGGCTTAGAATACTCAAACAGACCCTGAACAATACTAAAAGATAGCAGAAACGAGTCTGACTGTGATTGAATTTGAAAGACTGTACAAGATAGAAGTTTCGGGTTGTCACACCTGCATAACATATATCAGACCTGAAACATCCACAGAAAAAAAATAGTCAGTGATCTTAGGAAGCTCTTCTTCTTCTCCTTCATCTTCAAGGGCATTAACCCTGTGATGATCATGTAACGCCCGCAGATCCGGGCTAGTCAATTTAGAGATAATAGGGGTCGAAAACGACTTTTCGACAAAAGATTATTTAGAATAAATAATCTTAACCATGTTGTAGAATATGTCTCAAGGGTTCCGTACATATAAAGAACGCCCAAATCTAACTTTGTATGAAGAAGTTAAGATTTTTCGAAGTTTCGGCTTAGTAGTGTACAGCCCGAAATTCGAATATTAGATCGAGCGGTTTTTAGCCGACACAACCTAAACGAGAATCAAACATCTCGTTAATAGTAGCGTATCGGTAAAAAGACAGACGAAAACGAACGTCGGATGAAGAAGTTATGAAATTTTAACGGACCAATCGTGTCCCGGCCTGTTAAGAATATAACTATTAAAATAGAGTCAAAATTAGCCGACGGAGTCTAAACGAACGTTGTAGAGTATATTCCCGCCTTCGCGTGGATATAAAGAACGTCAAAAATGGAGCTCGTATGCAAAAGTTATGATTTTTAGAAGTCGGAGTAGAAAATCACGAAATCTGATGCGAGATAGATGACGTGGCTCGATATGAGCCGTCCTATGAAGGCCAGCCTCGCATCCGATGAACGCCACGTCGCTTCGCACTACGCCCCGCGTACAAGGTCCGGTACGCCCCGCGTACCTTCGGTCTTATCCGGGTCCTGTCCGAGTGCGAGCCAGCTGGAACACGCCTGACAAACCTATCCGAGACTACGCCCAGCGTAGCTGCTGGACGCGCAGCATAGTCCGAGGCTACTGGAAGCTATAAATAGCATGCGAGCCTTTCTGAAATTTTCACACCTTTCTTCATTTCTTCTCACACTACTTTTTCTCTCTAGGGTTTTGAACCCTCCCTAAAGTCTAGGTGAATCCCTAGCACCCGAAGGAAGCCCTGAGACTCCCGGAGTCCCGAGAAAAAGGGTCTTTCGGTTTCGGAAACGCTGCTCCGAGCAAAGCCCGATTTTCTTTAAAATCCGCTGTTTTGGTCAAGGAAAAATTGTTTTGAGATAACGAAGCGTCGTTCAAGTATCGATTCACCACCTAATCAGGTGAGTGCATAGTCCCTTTCATCTTACACATAGATATGAAGTATTTAATATAAATTACGTGCTATGTGTGCATATTATCTGTATACTTGCTATCTATGTTGGATGAACGTTTTTATACATGTTTTAACTGATTTAAACTGTATACGTATTTTATATCTACAAATATGTTGGGTATAACATGGGTAGATGAATGATGAGAGATAAAAGATGATGTGAGTAAACATTGGCAGCTATAAACTTAGTGCCCAATAAATAAACACCGGCAGCTATGGACTTAGTGCCTATTGGACAAACGATGGTAGCTATGGACTTAGTACCTAATAGGTAAACATAGGTAGCTATGGACTTAGTACTTGTTAGGTGTTGGTAGCTATGGATTTAGTACCTGGTAGCTATGGACTTAGTACCTGTTAGATAAACGTTGGTAGCTATGGACTTAGTACCTACACTGGTAGCTATGGATTTAGTACCCGATGAAGGAACTTATGCAGCTATGGAATTAGTGCATTGGCAGCTATGGACTTAGTGCCGGCCTTATAACCCTGGAAGCAAGGGACTTCGGAATAAATGAATAGATGACTCTTAGGGTAGACCCTTGAGAGTAAGGAAGATAATGGAGATGGGTAAATGGAGTTGATTGTTTGTTGTTTAAACATAATAATTATATTATTGTGGGTTGAAAACCCTATGTACTCACCAGGTTTCCCAACCTGACCCACTCAAGGTTATTTGTATCACAGGTGTCGATATGAAGCTACTTTACACTGAGAGATTTAAAAGAGATGTAGTTCACTAGTGTAAATAATGTAAGTTCTGTTTATGCTTATGTTTCTGTATTGACAATGACATCCCAATGTTTTGAAAATAAATAATAATACATTTCCTCGGAAATGCTTTGATAACCTATTTATCATGTTTTCTGGGAACAAATTCCGCAACATTTTTGTTAAAAGAAGTACTCTGATTTTTATAAAGCATAAACAAAATCGGTCTTTTCTGGCCGTGAAAATGGGGATGTCACAGTTGGTAACAGAGCATTAGTTTAAGCGAACTAGGAATTTGTAGGAAATTTCTAGACATAAACTTAGAATGCTAAGTGATGATCGTGAGGAGTGTGTCTAATAAAATTTTGGTAATACACCTGAATAGACACGAGCACTAGCTTATTTTAGGAAAGGTGCCTAAAATGCTTTTACGTGCTATATACTATTATTTGTTCGGATCTATGGTCTGTTTCCGACCGGATCTGGAAACCTTATGTGTTTAGGATTCTAAACGTACGACTACGATATTAGAACTAGCATATAAACGTTTCGGAGTGATAAGGATTATTTAAAAGTCAATCCTAAATTAAGATCTAGATTCACCTTATTCGGTGTATAGAACAAAATGGCAAGAACCCGCAGTGGAGCTGGGGATGCAAATGGGAATAGGAATCAACCCCCGGTGATTCAGCAAATACCTGTCGTAGTAGAAGTTGCACCTGAGCCAATCACCATGGCTGGAGTACAAGCCATGATGCGAGCTATGTTAGCTGAACAAAGGGAAGAAATGAGGCAAATGATGCAAGAGAATAGGGACGAAGCCACCGTGCCCATTGTGCAACAAGAGACGATTCCCGAGCAATCGGAGGAAGGTAACTATAGCCGCCATGTGAGTCAAGTTGGGACTCAAGGAGAACGAAGGAATGACCCGGAGAGGGGCAACGACAAGGATGGGCAGATGTATAAGAATTTCTTGGGTGCCAAGCCACCAAGTCTCTCAGGAAGCCCAAAGCCTGTTGAGATTATGGATTGGATCTCCAAAATGGAGATGGTGTTTGAAAGTTGTGACTGTAGCGACAGGCAGAAAACCGTCTTTGCAGTCAGACAATTAAAGTCTGGAGTACTAAGCTAGTGGAAGCTACTAGCTAACACAATGCCCAAGGGAGAAGCAAGCAAGATGTCTTGGGAAGATTTCCTGGTGCAACTGAAAATGCGGTACTGCTCTAAGCAGGATCTTCTGGAGATCAACAATGAGTTCCAGAATCTGAAGAAGGGAAGGATGAGTGTAACCGAGTATGCTGCAAGTTTTACGGAAAAGATGAAGCTTGTCCCCTACCTAGTTCCAACGGAACTTTCCAAGGTCAACAAGTTTTCCAATGGATTACCAGCGGACTTTGGTCCAATGGTCAAACAAGCAACCACTTTGAAAGCCGCCATCTGGGCAGCCAAGAATGTTGAGACCCAAATAAGGGAAAAGGGTTTGGAGAAAGCTGAAGTTGGCGAGAAAAGGAAGCTTGAAGGATCCTCAAGACCTGATAATAAGGGAAAGTTCTCAAAGTCTAACCTGGATGACCAAAGGTATGGAGCCAAGTGGTGTGAAAAGTGCAAGAAGAAACACTTTGGAAGATGCAACGAAGAGGTAACCTGTTACAAATGTGGAAGGATCGGCCACTATTCCAAGGATTGTACACAAAATGATAAGGTATGCTTCGGATGTGGAGGCAAGGGGCACATGTCTAGAGACTGCCCGAAGAAAAATGAAGCAGCAAGGCTAGAAGCACCGCCAAAGCCAAGGGCATTCCACATGATCCTCGACGAAGCAGACAATAACGCGAGGAATCAAGGATAAGGAATTCATATCCGAAGATCGAGTTATAAAGTAGCCAAGGGGATAGAATCATACGATGTAGCCTATTAGAGGCATAGACTAGGGTGAACTTGAACACCTATGTAATAGTTTCAAGAAATAATAAAGCCTTCGTTTTGTTATCTGATGTGTTAAACTGTTATGTGATTTTCTTGTATGGTGACTTGGGGACTGCGAGACAATACTTGGGACGAGTATGAGTATGTGTGAAAGGTAGTAGATGCATATACTACCGGAAGCACAGGACTCACGCTTGGATCAGGGAAAGTCACAAGGTTACCAAGAAGCTAGTAATTGATTTTGTTTTACTCAAGCTTGTCGTTACCATCGATTCAGTGATGACTAATAAGATTGTTGTTATTCCGACCCTGGTGGTCATATCGAATTGAGTCCGACTACGGTGAGTATCATACGTGGTTCAGAGAACCAATTCCGATGTAGCATCTGACTTAAGCTAGAAGCTTGAAGTAAAAGACAATCAAAGCGATCAGTAGAGGTATCGCGATAGTTGCTTGTAGCTAGGAATGCTACCTTTGAAGATGTTATTATATCCCATTAGAACATGAAGGCAGGTATAGTCTGTTCTAGAATTTGACTCTAAGAGACCTGAGTCTAAACGTGCATCACATGATGATAGGTCATAATTTGGAGTCTAACCTGAGATAGAGAGCAGGTGCACGAGTACTGCTTGCAGTCAATAAGTCTAAGAGATAGACTCGAAGGAATATAGAAGTTATAATTATTACCTATGATGAAGATATGACGTATGGAGTCATTATACGAGCCCTGTTTCGTTGATGATTCCGGGACGTAATCATCCTAAGGGGGGGATAATTGTAACGCCCGCAGATCCGGGCTAGTCAATTTAGAGATAATATGGGTCGAAAACGACTTTTCGACAAAAGATTATTTAGAATAAATAATCTTAACCAAGTTTTAGAATGTGTCTCAAGGGTTCCGTACATATAAAGAACGCCGAAATCCGAGTTATAACGAAGAAGTTTTGGCCCGTCGAAGTTTACCGACGGAACCGGCACGACACCAGGAAACGTAAATAGTGAATTTACGATAGAGCGATATTCAGCTTTAGCGATCTAAACGAAAGTCGTAGAATATGTTAAACCGAGAGCGTCCATAAAAAGAACGCCCAAATCTGACTCGTATGAGGAAGTTAAGATTTTTCGAAGTTTCGGCTTAGCAGTGTACAGCCCGAAATTCGAATATTAGATCGAGCGGTTTTTAGCCGACACAACCTAAATGAGAATCGAACATATCGTTAATAGTAGCGTATCGGTAAAAAGACAGACGAAAACGAACGTCGGATGAAGAAGTTATGAAATTTTAACGGACCAATCGTGTCCCGGCCTGTTAAGAATATAACTTGTAAAATAGATTCAAAATTAGCCAATGGAGTCTAAACGAAAGTTGTAGAGTATGTTCCCGCCTTCGCGTGTATATAAAGAACGTCAAAAACAGAGCTCGTATGCAAAAGTTCTGATTTTTAGAAGTCGGAGTAGAAAATCACGAAATCTGATGCGAGATAGATGACGTGGCTCGAGCTGAGCCGTCCGATGAAGGCCAGCCTCGCATCCGATGAACGCCACATCGCTTCGCACTACGCCCCTCGTACCTTCGGTCTTATACGGGTCCTGTCCGAGTGCGAGCCAGCTGGAACACTCCTGGCAACCCTATCCGAGACTACGCCCAGCGTAGCTGCGGGACGCGCAGCGTAATCCGAGGCTGCTGGAGGCTATAAATAGCATGCGAGCCTTTCCGAAATTTTCACACTTTTCTTCATTTCGTCTCACACTACTTTCTCTCTCTAGGGTTTTGAACCCTCCCTAAAGTCTAGGTGAATCCCTAGCACCCGAAGGAAGCCCCGAGACTCCCGGAGTCCCAAGAAAAAGGGTCTTTCGGTTTCGGAAACGCTGCTCCGAGCAAAGCCCGGTTTTCTTTAAAATCCGTTGTTTTGGTCAAGGAAATTTTTTTTTGAGATAACGAAGCGCCGTTCAATTACCGAGTCACCACCCAATCAGGTGAGTGCATAGTCCCTTTCATCTTACACATAGATATGAAGTATTTAATATAAATTACGTGCTATGTGTGCATATTATCTGCATACTTGCTATCTATGCTGGATGAACGTTTTTATGCATGTTTTAATAGATTTAAACTTTATACGTATTTTATATCTACAAATATGTTGGGTATAACATGGGTAGATGAATGATGAGACATAATAGATGATGTGAGTAAACATTGGCAGCTATAAACTTAGTGCCCAATAAATAAACACCGGCAGCTATGGACTTAGTGCCTATTGGACAAACGATGGTAGCTATGGACTTAGTACCTATTAGGTAAACATAGGTAGCTATGGACTTAGTACTTGTTAGGTGTTGGTAGCTATGGATTTAGTACCTGGTAGATATGAACTTAGTACCTGTTAGATAAACGTTGGTAGTTATGGACTTAGTACATACACTGGTAGCTATGGATTTAGTACCCGATGAAGGAACTTTTGCAGCTATGGAATTAGTGCATTGGCAGCTATGGACTTAATGCCGGCCTTATAACCCTGGAAGCAAGGGACTTCGGAATAAACGAATAGATGACTCTTAGGGTAGACCCTTGAGAGTAAGGAAGATAACGGAGATGGGTAAATGGAGTTGATTGTTTGTTGTTTAAACATAATAATTATATTATTGTGGGTTGAAAACCCTATGTACTCACCAGGTTTCCCAACCTGACCCACTCAAGGTTATTTGTATCACAGGTGTCGATATGAAGCTACTTTACATTGAGAGATTTAAAAGGGATGTAGTTCATTAGTGTAAATAATGTAAGTTCTGTTTATGATTATGTTTCTGTATTAACAATGACATCCCAATGTTTTGAAAATGAATAATAATACATTTCCTCGGAAATGCTTTGATAACAAATTTATCATGTTTTCTGGGAACAAATTCCGCAACATTTTTGTTAAAAGAAGTACTCTGATTTTTATAAAGCATAAACAAAATCGGTCTTTTCTGGCCGTGAAAATGGGGATGTCACAGTTGGTATCAGAGCATTAGTTTAAGCGAACTAGGAATTTGTAGGAAATTTCTAGACATAAACTTAGAATGCTAAGTGATGATCGTGAGGAGTGTGTCTAATAAAATTTTGGTAATACACCTGAATAGACACGAGCACTAGCTTATTTTAGGAAAGGTGCCTAAAATGCTTTTACGTGCTATATACTATTATTTGTTCGGATCTATGGTCTGTTTCCGACCGGATCTGGAAACCTTATGTGTTTAGGATTCTAAACGTACGACTACGATATTAGAACTAGCATATAAACGTTTCGGAGTGATAAGGATTATTTAAAAGTCAATCCTAAATTAAGATCTAGATTCACCTTATTCGGTGTATAGAACAAAATGGCAAGAACCCGCGGTGGAGCTGGGGATGCAAATGGGAATAGGAATCAATTGGGCAAGATGATCCGATGTGATAGAGGTGGAGAATATCTTGGTATCGAGTTCAACGACTATCTTAAGGAATGTGGAATCGTTTCACAATTGACACCTCCTAGGACACCACAACTTAATGTTGTAGCTGAGAGTCATAATTGAACCTTGTCTGACATGGTTCGTTCCATGATGAGTCGGGCTTCACTCCCTATATCGTTATGGGGTATGACTTAGAGGTAGTCGCCCATATCCTTAGTATTGTTCCTATCAAGAAGGTTTCCAAAATTCCTCATGAGATGTGGACAAAGAAACCTCCCTCGCTCGCACATATCAAGGGCTGGGGTTGTGAGGCTCTCATTAGGCGCGAGAAACTGGAGCTTAGAGCAAAGATTTGTATTTTCATTGGTTATTCACAAAATTCCTTTGGATACTTGTTATATAGACCATCTGATAATGTGGTTTATGTAGCTCGAATGAGAGTCTTTCGTGAGAGAAAGAGAGAGCTCATATCAAAAGAGGGAAGTGGGAGTGAGATTGATCTTGAAGAAATTCAAGAGTCATCCAATGAAGGAACATGAAATGACACTAGCTCACAAGCAGAGGATGAACCTGTTGAGCCTATTGACAATTTGTTACCTCTTCGTCGATCCAGTAGAGTTAGTATGCCACCTGAGTTTTATGGTTTCCATACAACGGCAGATGGGGACACGTTTATCAGTGATAACATACTGGTAAGATTGGATGAGCCGGCTAAATAAAAGGAAGTGATGGCAGACCTTAAGGCTGCTAAATGGAAAGAGGCAATGGATAGCGAGATCCAATCCATGTACGATAACCAAGTGTGGATTTTGGTTGATCATACACCTGGTTGAAAGACAGTAGGTTGTAAATGGATCTTCAAGAAGAAGACTAACATGGATGGTAATGTAAATACCTTCAAGGAAAGTTTGGTTGCAAAGGAATTTACTCAAACCCAAGGGGTTAACTATGATGAGACCTTTTTTCCAGTTTCGAAGATCAAGTTAACTAGGGTAATGTCCCCTATAACTGCTTATCATGACTATGAAGTATAGCAAATGGATGTTAAAGCTGTTTTCCTTAACATGACTCTAACTAAGGATGTTTACATGGCTCAACCAGAAGGTTTTGAACGTGCAAAATTCCTTAATAAGGTGTGTAAGCTTGAGAAGTCCATTTATGGACTTAAACAAGCATCTCGCAACTGTAATCTTTTCTTCCATGAAAAGGTTAAAGAGTTTGGTTTTTCTAAAAGTGAGGATAAGTCTTACGTGCATGTCAAATCTAGTATGAGTGTAGTGACCTTTCTAGTTTTGTATGTCGATAACATACTCCTTATAGGAAACAATGTTTCAACTTTGTAAGATGTGAAGTCTTGGCTTGGAAAATGTTTCCCTGTGAAGGATCTAGGAGAGGCAACGTACATTCTTGGAATAAGGATTTATATAAATAGACATATATGTTTGTTTGGTCTTACCAAGAGTACTTACTTTGGATAAAATACTGAAACAGTTCAATATGGAGGATTCCAAGAAAGGGGATTTACCCAGACATCATGTTGTAAAATTGAGTAAGGCTTAATGTTCAAGTAGTGATAAGGAAATAGATGTAATGAGACGAGTCACATATGCTTCGGCTATAAGATCAATCATGTATGATATGACCTGTAATCGACCTCATGTGGCTTAGGCTTTGAGCATGGTTAACAGATATAAGGGAAATCCTAGTGCAGCTCATTGGACAGTAGTGAAAAACGTACTTAAGTATTTGTGAAAAACAAATGATATGATTCTAGTTTTTAGTGGCAAAGATAAACTTAAAGTGAGTGGATATAGTGATTCCAGTTTTCAAATACATCGGGATAGTAGTTATTTGTAATTTAGCTGGGTATTTCTATTGAATGGGGGATCGGTGACTTGGACGAGTTCCAAGCAACAAACGGTGGCTGATTCTACTTATGCATCAGAGTACATCGCAACAAGCGATGTGGCATGGTTAAAGAATTTCATTGGAGATCTTGTAGTTGTTCCATCAATCCAAGATCACATGGAGATTTTCTGCGACAACGAAGGTGCGGTTGCTTTAACCAAAGATGTAACGTCATAAAAATACTACCAAAAATTTTCATTTTTAAAATCATAAAACCATACTTCGTGAGTTTCATAACCAACCATATTACAATATATCAAAGTCATCAGAGTAAAATAATCATTGATGCGAAAATCATAAGGGATGTTGTGCAGTCAAGCCAAGTACCTGAAAATGTTAAACCACAAAACCGTAAGCACGAAGCTTATTAAGTTCCCAAAAAAACCACATACCATACATAACTTTGGGCCTCGCCCATGTACCGGGTCCCGCCCATCATAACGGGCGTTGTCGAACATACAAACGGGACCCGCCCAGCAAACAAATTGGACCCCGCCCAGCATACATAACGGGCCCCGCCCAGTATACATAATGGGCCCAATCCAACATACAAATGGGCCCCTCCCAACATACATAATACAAGAGTCACAAAGATAGCTAGCATCCTACACATTATAGTGAGAAGAATCACGTGACTCACATAATCAGCTAACAACACACCTCACTGCCACGTGAATGACACTATAACATACCTATTGAATCAAACAAAGTCCCACCTTAGTCTCACCTCCACAACTAGCTAATTTGACCAAAAGTCAAACCAGGTCAACGAGTCAACATGCAAGGTGAAAGTCAACGGTCAACATCACCATCAGCGGGCCCTCACGTTGTGACCAGTCCATGGTCACGTCGTGAGAAACTCACTCCGATTGGGTCCAACTCAGTTTCCATCCAATTTAGCCAATTTTAATTTCCTTCCAACTTGGCCAACTTAGTCTCGCTCATTTCTTCCATCACGTCGTGAGAACGGGGTTTTTCATGGCTTAATGGGTTCAGCTCTCAATCCATCAAGCCTTCCCACTAATCCCTCCAGAAGGCTTTCAAACACCTAGGGACACATAAAGGTCGATTATTTTTGTCCAAACAATCTCTTAATGGATCTAGATCTCATACTTGGTCAAAAGTGAAGAAATATCACCAAAACTTGCATGCATCGGTCCAAAACTCTCCCAACTTCTAGATATGAACCAAATAATACTCAAGGGACCCCTAGAATCCATAAATTTGCTAACTTTATGGATCCTACCAATCAAGCTTGCTCAAACAAGAAGAAAATGGAGCAAAAGCTTCGATCTAGCAACCTAGGGAAATAAAGTTTGAGTCATAGACACTTACAAAGGTCTAGAAAGAGTATGAGATGATGATGATGAGGTTTCCTTTCAAGCTTCACTACTAGAACACATTCTTCTTCTTCTTCAAGCTAGCAAGTGCACCAAAAGTCCAAGAATCACCAAGAGGATTATGATTTGAGTTTTCTTAGGCTTGAGAGTGAAGGTGGCTGAGAGTGAGAAAACCCTAGCCCTCTTATTACTTTAAATACCCGAAAATTAGGATTTTTGGTCTCTGGATCTTTTCCACATTGTGACACCAAAAAAATGACCATCCCGCAAAACACGGCCATGTCACGACGTGATGGTGCATCCCTCACGTCGTGACCCACTCAAATCACGCAAATTACTTGTAATTTAGTACCTCGAGGATCTGGATGTTACAACTCTCCCCCACTTGAATTAGACTTCGTCCTCGAAGCCCACATCCATAAACAAATCAGGATGATGCTCCTTCATTTCTTCCTTGGGTTCCCAAGTCCACTCAGAAACCTTATGGTGCTGCCACTACACCTTCACTAATCCCACTACCTTGTTGCGCGAGGTCTTCGTTTTCCTGTCAAGGATCGCAATCGGTCTCTCCACATAGTTCAGGTGCTAATCCACCTCAATGTCATCCAAGGGTACTAATCCATAAACATCCACCAAACATTTATGCAGTTGAGAGACATGAAAAGTGTTGTGAATTTGGCTAAGCTCATCAGGCAGATCCAAACGATACGCCACTTTTTCCACTCAAGCAATAATTTTGAAGGGACCAATATACCTAGGGCCGAACTTGCCCTGCTTCCTGTACCGAATGACACCTTTCCAAGGCGACACCTTCCTAAGCACAAAATCTCTGAGCTCAAACTCGAGGTCTGAACGCCACCGATCAGCGTAACTCTTTCGGCGACTCTGAACGATCTGCAGTCGATCGCGCACCTGTTGTATCAACTCGGTAGTCTTAAGTACTACCTCCGTACTCCGCATAATCTGATACCCCACTTCCCCCCAACAAATCAGGGTCCGACATTTCCTCCCAAAAATCATCTCGAAGGGAGGTCGGTCAATATTGGCGTGATAATTGTTGTTGTAGGAGAACTCGTCCAAAGGAAGGTAGGCATCCCAACTCCTGCTAAAATCTAACACACATGCCCAAAGCATATCCTCAAGAGTATGAATAGTTCACTCGCTCTGTCCGTCGGTCTATGGGTAGTATGTTGTGCTGAAGTGCAGCTGAGTACCCAAATCCTCATGAAACTTCCACTAAAACCTGGAGGTGAAACGAACATCGTGGTCAGAAATCACCGCAACTGTCACCCCGTGCGAAACCAATACCTCCCTGATGTATATGGCGGCCAACTTCTCGGCAGATATACCCTCCACAAGAGGAATGAAATGAGCACTCTTGGTCAACCTATCAACAATGACCTAGATAGAATCAACCCCACGTGTCGTCCTCGGCAATTTTGTAATAAAATCCATGGTAATCTCCTCCTATTTCCACATGGGGATGGGTAACGGCTGCATCTTCCCATGAGGTCTCTGATGTTCGGCCTTGACTTTCCAGAAAGTCAGGCACTGCTCCACATACCATGATATCTACCTCTTCATGTAGGGCCACCAATAACTTAACCTCAGGTCTCGGTAAATCTTTGTGGCCCCTGGGTGGATCGAAAACTTCGACTTATGAGCCTCCTCCAATAATGGCTGCCTAACCTCACCAGCAACCGGAACCTAAACTCTGCAACACTTAGTCAATAACCCATGACTAACCCTGAAAAGTAACATAATTTGACCCATGATTCTCTCTTCCTTCCAATTTTCCTTCTTCAACCCTTCTACTTGAGCCTTCTTGACAAACTCTAACAATGGTGAAACAATAACCATCCTTAGATATAAATCTCCAATAGGTGCATTTGATGCCTTGCGGCTCAAGGCATCGGCTACAACATTGGCCTTCCCAGTGTGATACAAGATCTCACAATCATAATCTTTCACCATGTCTAACCATCACCGTTGCCTCATGTTCAAGCTCAGCTGATCCATCAGATACCTCAGGCTCTTGTGATGCATATAAATAGTGCACCTGACCCCATACAAATAATGCCTTGAAATCTTGAGGGAAAACACCACCGCCCCCAGCTCCAAATCGTGCGTATGTTAGTTCGCCTCATGAGGCTTTAACTGCCTCGAAGCGTATGAAATCACATGACCCCACTACATTAGCACTTCTCGCAAACCCAAAATCGATGCATCACAATAAACCACGAAATCATTCATACCCTCGAGCAGAGTCAGAATCGGAGCCTCGCACAACCTCTGCCTCAAAGTCTCGAAAGCTGCCTGTTGATCAGGTCCCCACCAAAAAGTAACGTTCTTCTTCGTTAATCGGGTCAACGAAATAGCAATCTTGTAGAAACCCTAAATAAATCTCCGATAATAACCTACTAAACCATGGAAACTCCTTATCTCAGATGGTGTCTTCAGAACTTCCCACTGCATCACTGCCTCTATCTTGGCCGGGTCGACCAATATTCCATTTTGGTTGACGATGTGCCCCAAGAACTATACCTCGCGTAACTAGAACTCACACTTGGAGAACTTGGCATAAAGCGTCTCCCTCCTCAAGGTATCCAAAACCTCCCGTAAATGCTCCTTGTGCTGCTCCTTGGTCTTGTAATATACCAAAATATCATCAATAAACACAATCACATACCAATCCAGCATCGGCCTACATACCCTGTTCATGAGATCCATGAACATTGTCGGTGCGTTGGTGAGCCCGAATGGAATCACCACAAACTCGTAATGACCATAACGAGTCCTGAAGGCCGTCTTCTGCACATCCTCATCTCTGACCTCATCATGTGATAACCCCGATGGAAAATCAATCTTAGAGAACCAAGATGCACCTTAAAGCTGGTCAAATAAATCATTTATCATCGGGAGCGGGTAACGGTTCTTCACCGTCAGCTTGTTTAACTCCTAATAATTAATACATATCCGGTGTGAACCATCATTCTTCTTCACGGAGAGTATCGGTGCTCCCCACGGTGAACTACTCGGTCTGATAAATCCCTTGTCTAGCAACTCATGCAGTTGTGTAGACAATTCCCTCATCTCTGGAGGTGCTAAACGATACGGTGCCTTGGATAGCAGAGCCACACCGGGAACCAAATCAATCTGAAACTCTACCTGCCTCATGGGAGGCACTCCAGGTAAATCCTCAAGAAATACATCAGGAAAATACCAATCTATGGATACATCACCCATGGTGGTCATCCCCTCAACTCGAGTATCCGCATAGGCAAAAAATCCAGAACATCCCTGATGAAGATATCTCCTAGCTCTCGCAGTTGAACAAAGATTCGGTCCATGTAGAGAACCCTCATCGCGGATGACCAATTCTCCCCCACTCAGGGTTCGAAATCTCACCAACTGATGCTCGCAATCAATCATAACCCCATTGGGGACCAACCAATCCATATCTATAATAACCTTCGACCCTCGCAGAGGAATCGGTAATAGGATCAATCAGATACCTCTCACTGAACATATTCAGAACACATCCTCGATGCACCCTCGAAGTAGTCATTGAATGATCATCGGCAATCTCCACCTCCAATGGATATTCCAGAGTCCCTGAAGCGTCGCTAAACTTCTTACTAAGCGCAAGAGATAAAAAAGATCAGGTAGCACCCGAATCGAACAAAACATGAGCAGTCATACCATTGACCAAAACGTCCATATACAAGATCAGTTAAGACATAAGCATAAATAAGGAAAGCAGTAAAAGATATGGTAAAGATACATACATGTAACCACATCAGGTGCTGCTCGCGCCTCCTCGGATGTCAGCTGAAATGCCCTGCTCTTCACCACAGGAGCAGCCGCGTTGCCCTGGTGGCCATCGGTAATCCTCAAAGAGGTTGGTGCAGGCGCCGCCACTTCTCCTCCTGTCAATCTCGGGCAATCGGCCTTTTATGGCCCATCTGATTGCAGTGGAAACATAGCAGTGCTCCACGAGTACAATACTTGCTGAAGTGACCCGACTGGCTGCATATAAAGCAACTCCCTCCCTTCTCACGATAACTCCCCTCATGAGACCTCCAATATCTAACACAACGGCCTCTGTCACACCCCGAAACCGTAATGGCGGAATTGTTCCGGGGTGGACGACGTCATGCGTAGTATCACAACATTTGTATAGCAAGCATAGTAAACACAACCAAACATTGAGTACAAATATGAAAAGTGTTTACATCAGTTTGAAACTTGTTTTAAATACATCAAAAGTGTATATAATATAGAAAACATGGCTCTTATTGCTCCGGCTTTTCCAAAAGTGAGCGAGGGTACCTGTCTATCGTTGCCCTGAGAATACAAGCAGTTTGAAAAACATCAGCATAAAGCTGGTGAGTTCATAAGCATTTAGTTTTAGAGAAAAATTGTTCTTTGATTCCTTTGAAGAGTGTTCCTCAAGAAAATCCTATATTTTCTTATGAAAGGTAGTTTAGAAAGAGTATCTATTAGTAGATGATAAACCATCGGTTTTAGAAAACATGTTTTCTGTCCTAGAGGTAGAGATGCCAGTTTAGAAATCCCTGAATACTATCAGTATATATATAAAAGTAGTTTTATTACTCAAAATAAAACTAATGAAGGGTAGAGTCCGTAAACAAAGTTAGTTTATACTTATTTGCGAGTCGTATAACCATACTTGATATGACCGAGAGACCTTTATAACGTTCTTCAGGCGTTAAGCTAAATGACATTTGTTTACCACAGGCGTGCCCGCCTAACTGTAGCTAGCAGTTCTGGTGTGGAATTGTCAGTCCCGAATAGATCTATTCACAAATCTCACATTCTCCCTCCAGGGGACTCTGGTTATACTAAAAGGATTTATCACTATACACCTAAGGGTACAGTATTGAAGTAGCGCCTCACAATTATGTATAATCTAGTTTACTAGCGAGAAACAGTATAAAACAATAATTAACCTTGAATAATAGTACTATACTCTCGAGAAAATAAATAACATAAACTAAATCTACCATAGTTTATATATGTTCATTTAAGAAATCTGATTAAGTAGAGACTTCCTAGAGGGTTATCCCAAACTATACCCATTATAGTTTATTAGAGTTGATATGGAAAATGCTTTGTAAAAACCTTTCTGAAAGCTGTGAAGTTGGATTGCCAAAATAGAAGTTTCCCTTATGCTCAACATATTACAAAAAGAGATAAAATATCCGAATATGTCATTAAACGTGGAAATCGTTGGACTACATTAATAAGTTTAAAACTTAACAAATACTTAGAGTTTGGCTTGTATTCCCCCCCCCCCCCTGAAAACATTAAAAACACGGAAAATGTAGGGGTATGAACTCACCTCGGGTGATTTGAATGAAGGATCGGTACGGAATGCGGGATGTTCAAGTGAAGCCTTGAACACGATTTGATCCTAATCAACAAGTAATGACACATAAAGGAGTCAAATGATGGTATTTCACCACTAGACGTGATGAAGAACCACTCTAAGAACTTGGGACTACTTGCACTAAGTGTTAGGACCTCAAAGGATTGCATGAGGGAGGTGTATGGCCACCTTAAAGGTGTGTACAGCCATGGGTGTGCGGCCGTACACTCATGATGGAAGGTACCTTTAAGGTGTTTTCAAGGTCCATACTTGCATCCATGAAGTGTCTTAGGCCCATACTTGGTCGTAGTACAAGTTTAGGGTCTTAGAAATGAGTTTGTGGTCCTATGGTGTGTGTGTATGGTCGCACAAATGTGTGTGTTGTTGCACAAGGGAGTGTGCTACCTCATACAGGAGTGTACTGCCGCACACAAGAGTGTGTGGCCGTACACAGGAGTGTGCTACCACACACAGGAGTGTGCTGCCGCACACATGAGTGTGCTGCCACACAAAGGAGTGTGCTGCCGCACACATGAGTGTGTGGTCGCACTCCTTCAAAGAGAGGAAGAACATGACGGGACTTTCATGATTCAAGGCCTATATCAAGAGGTTCTTCATGCACGACAAGTTAAGGGATGGATTACTCACGTTTTTGAAGCCTTGGGAGGGTTTGTGGTTGAAGAAGCTTGAGAGAAATGGTGTTGTGTGCTGCCAAGGTGTTAAAGGAATGAAAGGAACGGGGTCTACCCATTATATAGGAGTGTGAACGCTGTCAAAAGTGAGTGTGCTGCCAGGAGGTGTGTGTGCGGCCGCACACCCATGTGTACGGCCGTACACTCCCTCCAAAGGTGTGTATGGCCTTGTTTTGACAGTATACGACTTGCTGACTCATTCCTAGACTCAACCTTGGTCATGCTCAAGCTTAGAATCACTTAAACGAACCCTTGAATAGTACTAGAAATCGACAAAACAAGTTGAATATTGATTGAATTGATTAATTGTACAAGATTGAAGTTCCGGGTTGTCACATCATACCCACGTTAGAGGGAATTTCGTCCCGAAATTCAAGGATAAAGTACAATCATGAACTTGGAAAGAGATTGGGGTACTTCTGCTTCATTGAATCCTCACGTTCCCAAGTGAATTCAGGACCCCGCTTGGCATTCCAGCGGACCTTCACTATCGGGATGCGACTTTGCTTGGTACGTTTGACTTCACGGTCCATGATTTGAACAGGTTCTTCCACAAAACGTAGACTTTTGTCCAGATCGATCTCGTCGAGAGGAATCACAAGTGTCTCGTTGGACAGACACTTCTTTAGGTTCGACACGTGGAAGACAGGATGGATGTTGCTGAGCTCTCGTGGTAACTGGAGTTTGTATGCTACGGGACCGATCCTAGCAAGGATCTCGAATGGTCTAACGTACCTTGGGTTTAGCTTTCCACGTTTTCCGAAACGTATCATGCCCTTCCAGGGCGAGACCATTAGAAGGACGCGGTCACCGACCTGGAATTCCAAGGGTTTTCGTCTCTTATCAGCGTAGCTCTTTTGTCTATCCCGAGAGGCTTTCAGTCGCTCTTGGATTCGTACGATCTTTTCTGTTGTCTCTCGGATGATTTCAGGTCCAGTGAGAGTACTGTCGGGGACTTGACCCCTGGCTAGCTGCGTGTCACCCACTTCAGCCCACCATAGAGGGGATCTGCACTTGCGGCCATAGAGGGCTTCAAACGGCGCAGCCTTGATGCTGGTATGGTAACTGTTATTGTAGGAAAATTCGACCAAAGGAAGATGAGTGTCCCATGACATACCGAAGTCGATTACAAATGCTCTCAACATATTTTCCAATGTCTGGATTGTCCTCTCACTCTGACCATCTGTTTGAGGATGATAAGTTGTGCTCATATCCAACTTAGTTCCAAGTGCCTTCTGAAGCGATTGCCAGAACCTTGAGGTGAACCTGCTATCTCGGTCAGAGATAATGGATACAGGTATCCCATGAAGGCGAACTATCTCTTGAATGTAGATCCGTGTGAGTCTCTCCATTTTGAAGTTTTCCTTGATTGGCAGGAAGTGGGCGGATTTAGTCAACCGATCGACGATTAACCAGATGGCGTCGTGCCCACTCGGGGATCTAGGTAACTTAGTGATAAAATCCATTGTTATCATTTCCCACTTCCACTCCGGTATTTCTGGCTGCTGAAGTAAACCTGAGGGCTTCTGATACTCCACCTTCACCTTGGTGCAAGTCAAGCACTTGCCCACGAAGGTTGCAATTTCTGCTTTCATGTTTGGCCACCAATAGAGCTGCTTGAGGTCCAGATACATCTTATCGGAACATGGGTTGACGGAGTATTTCGTCTTGTGAGCCTCATTCATGACAACCTCTCTGTACCCGCCAAACTTTGGGGTCCAGATCCGGTTCATGAAATAGTACACTCTGTCTCCCTTGACCTCTAAGTTCTTGTCCATTCCCCGTAATGCTTCATCCGTCGCTTTCTCTGGTTTCAAGGCTTCCAGCTGAGCCTCCCTGATTTGTGCGGATAGATGGGAATGAACAGTCATTGTCAATGCCTTCACCTTTCGCCCGGAATATTCCTTTCGGCTGATGGCATCTGCTACCACATTGGCCTTGTCGGGATGGTAGCGAATTTCGCACTCGTAGTCACTGAGTAGCTCTACCCATCGTCGTTGTCTCATGTTCAACTCTTTCTGATCAAAGATGTGTTGCAAGCTCTTATGGTCGGTGAAGATAGTGCACTTGGTTCCATAGAGATAGTGTCTCCATATTTTCAATGCAAAGACCACTGCTCCAAACTCTAGATCATGAGTTGTGTAATTGACCTCGTGTGTTTTCAACTGCCTCGAGGCATAGGCGATGACCTTTCCTCGCTGCATGAGCACACAGCCTAGGCCCTTATTTGATGCATCACAATAGACCACGAAGTCTTCCGTCCCTTCGGGCAGAGACAGGATAGGTACGCTGCATAGGGCCTGTTTCAAGGTTTGGAATGAAGTGTCTTGCTTCTCATTCCAACAGAAAGGTACGCCTTTCTGAGTCAGAGTGGTTAAGGGTTTGGCGATTTTTGAGAAATTTTGGATAAATCTGCGATAATAGCCAACGAGACCCAATAATTGACGAATTTCTGTGGGTGTCTTTGGTGCTGACCAGTTCTCTATCGCTTTGATTTTGGAAGGTTCCACGTGAATGCCTTCCTCGCTTACCACGTGACCTAGGAAGGTTACTTTTTGAATCCAGAATTCGCACTTGGATAATTTCGCGTAAAGTTTTTCCGCCCTTAAAGTTTCCAGCACCAATCTCAAGTGTTGTTTGTGATCTTCCTCGCTTCTGGAATAGACAAGTATATCGTCGATGAACACGATGACAAACTTGTCCAGGAAAGGACGGCACACCCGATTCATCAGGTCCATGAATACAGCTGGTGCGTTAGTTAGACCGAAGGGCATTACTACGAACTCGTAGTGACCATAGCGAGTCCGAAATGCTGTTTTAGGAACATCACCCTCATGGACTCGCAGCTGATGGTACCCTGATCTTAGATCTATTTTCGAGAATTAGCTGGCTCCTTGAAGTTGGTCGAAGAGATCATCGATTCGAGGAAGAGGGTAACGGTTTTTGACAGTGAGCTTGTTCAGCTCCCGATAATCGATACACATTCGAAAGGATCCATCTTTCTTTTTCACGAATAAGATAGAAGCTCCCTAAGGCGAGGAACTCGACCTTATGAACCCTTTGCTGATCAGTTCATTGAGCTAGCTGGATAGCTCTTGCATTTCTGCCGGCGCTAAACGATAAGGAGATTTAGCTACAGGAGTAGCTCCAGGGATTAAGTCGATACGAAACTCGACTTGACGCTCGGGAGGAATTCGTGGGAGGTCTTCAGGGAAGACATCAGGGAAGTTGCAGACTTCGGGAAGACTCTCGAGATCTTTAACTTTTTGCGTTTCATCAACGACGTGAGCTAGAAATTCATGGCATTCCTTCCGCAGGTACTTCTGAGCTTTGATGCACGAGATGATACGAAGGTTCGAGCTAAGTTTATCACCATAAATCATGAGGGTTTCACCAGAGGGAAGGTTGAGGCGAATGGATTTTTCGAAGCAAAGGATATCAGCATGATTGGGGCTCAACCAATCCATACCGATAATGACATCGAAACTCTTAATAGATACATGCATAAGATTGATAGAAAAGGAATGATTGCCTAAGGTAAGAGTACAGCCTATGAATATGTCATTCGCGCTTTCTTTCTCTCCGTTAGCCATCTCGACGATGAACGTTTCGGTTAAAGGTTGGGATTTATGTTTGATTAGATGTTTGAATGCATGACTAACAAAACTCCTTTCCGCACCAGAATCGAAAAAGAATGCATGCATGAGAGTTGTCAAGGAGGAACGTACCCGTAACAACGGTAGGATCAGCGACCGTTTCCTCCTGACCCATTGCCAGCACCCTTCCTGCATTGCCACCTGTTGTCGCCTTGGGGCAGTTTCTTTTGAAATTTCCAACTTCTCCACATCCATAGCAGGCTTGGCTGGCACCCGCTCCAGGAGTCGGATTGGTTGGTTGGGTTGGTGCTCTGCAGTATCGGGTCATGTGTCCCTTCCTTCCACAGTTGTTGTAATTCAAATCATGGCAGGGTCTGTGATGATGAAAGGTACATTTGTTGCACAGAGGTAGTTTCCCTGAATAACCACCGGTAGGAGCTTGGGTGGTTGGAACAGCAGTGGGGGTAGCAGTAGGAGTAGTAGCAGCGTGGACTACCACTGTTTGTTGCTTCTTGGAGGGCTCCTGAGGAGACTGGCCCTTGCGTTTGTTCCAAAACTTCTTCTTCTGCTCACCACTCTCTTTTTGTGACTCGGCGACCGCTGAGGCCTCATCCAGACCGATTCCATGATCGATCAGAGTCTGTGCCAGATCCTTGGCGCTCTCAAATGTGGCCAGTCTAGCAGCCAGGACATTTCCTTTGGTTGGCTGTGTCAGTCCCCAGATGTACCTCTCGATTTTCTTGCTTTTCGGGGTGACCATTCCCGGACAGAGGAGAGCCAGATCACAGAATCTAGCGGTGTAGGAAGTGATGTCGGAACCCTTCATCTTCAAGTTCCAGAGTTCGTGCTCCAACTTTTGCACTTCGCCCCTCGGGCAGTATTCCGCAAGCATGAGCTCCTTCAGTCTTTCCCAACCCATGGCATTAGCCACTGGCAGGGTTAGGGTTTTGACTCGACCATTCCACCAGGTCAAAGCTCTGTCAGTGAAGGTGCAGGCAGCGAACTTCACCTTGTTGGCTTCGGAACAGGCGCAAATCTCGAAGATGGATTCGATCTTCTCGAACCATCGAGTCAGAGCGATGACTCCTCCGCTTCCGTCGAATGACTTGGGTTTTGCAGTCATGAAGTCCTTGTAGGAACACTCCTTTTGATGTCCCTGACTTCCATCTTGCCGTTGGGGGTCGGTTCCACCTCCAGCCCCACCGGAGTTCACTTGTGCCATTGCTGCGGTTACGGAGGCGGTAACTGCTGCCTGGAACATGACGGGGTCGAATTGGGGTGGTGGTGGTGGCGGGGTGTCGTCCCTTTTGTTGAGTCTTGGTCGAGGAGGTATCTTCTTCTAGAAACAATCAGGAAGAAGAGGATGGTAAGTCCTCAAGATATATGAAACATGATATATCTCATCCTGATAATGAAAGCATTCTACCAAGCGATAAGCACAGGAAGGTTATTAATGCAAGAAGGTTATCGCTACGAAATAGATAGGTAGCAACACTAAGAATGAATCCATTCATTGAATTTGGCTCTAGCAAAATACTCCTATAGTATTTTATGATGAAAGTTTTTGGTAAGTTTTAGGCCTGCTGTAACACCACCGTCACTCTCAAGCACATGTTGGTCATGTTTTGACTGAATATAGTTGATCAGGCTATATTCACCCGAAACACGATTACATAACTGCCCAGGTTAGACCGCAGTGTCCCAACATCCAAATACTTTTTGTGTTGATCCACTAATGACACGAATTCTGATACTCGGGTATACTTATATATTTTTATAAAAATACTTGTATTTCTGAGAGTATACTTTTAGTTTAGAGGGCTTAGGCCCCTTAATATTTATAGTTGTATACCATGTAAGGTTCGGTATACTTATTTCGTAATAAACAAGGGCTCTGATACCAATCTGTCACACCCCAAAACCGTAATGGCGGAATTGTTCCGGGGTGGAGGACGTCATGCGTAGTATCACAACATTTGTATAGCAAGCATAGTAAACACAACCAAACATTGAGTACAAATATGAAAAGTGTTTACATCAGTTTGAAACTTGTTTTAAATACATCAAAAGTGTATATAATATAGAAAACATGGCTCTTATTGCTCCGAATTTTCCAAAAGTGAGCGAGGGTACCTGTCTATCGTTGTCCTGAGAATACAAGCAGTATGAAAAATATCAACATAAAGCTGGTGAGATCATAAGCATTCAGTTTTAGAGAAAAATTGTTCTTTGATTCCTTTGAAGAGTGTTCCTCAAGAAAATCCTATATTTTCTTATGAAAGGTAGTTTAGAAAGAGTATCTATTAGTAGATGATAAACCATCAGTTTTAGAAAACATGTTATCTGTCCTAGAGGTAGAGATGCCAGTTTAGAAATCCCTGAATACTATCAGTATATATATAAAAGTAGTTTTATTACTCAAAATAAAACTAATGAAGGGTAGAGTCCGTAAACAAAGTTAGTTTATACTTATTTGCGAGTCGTATAACCATACTTGATATGACCGAGAGACCTTTATAACGTTCTTCAGGCGTTAAGCTAAATGACATTTGTTTACCACAGGCGTGCCCGCCTAACTGTAGCTAGCAGTTCTGGTGTGGAATTGTCAGTCCCGAATAGATCTATTCACAAATCTCACACTCTCCCTCCAGGGGACTCTGGTTATACTAAAAGGATTTATCACTATACACCTAAGGGTACAGTATTGAAGTAGCGCCTCACAATTATGTATAATCTAGTTTACTAGCGAGAAACAGTATAAAACAATAATTAACCTTGAATAATAGTACTATACTCTCGAGAAAATAAATAACATAAACTAAATCTGCCATAGTTTATATATGTTCATTTAAGAAATCTGATTAAGTAGAGACTTCCTAGAGGGTTATCCCAAACTATACCCATTATAGTTTATTAGAGTTGATATGGAAAATGCTTTGTAAAAACCTTTCTGAAAGCTGTGAAGTTGGATTGCCAAAATAGAAGTTTCCCTTATGCTCAACATATTACAAAAAGAGATAAAATATCCGAATATGTCATTAAACGTGGAAATCGTTGGACTACATTAATAAGTTTAAAACTTAACAAATACTTAGAGTTTGGCTTGTATTCCCCCCCCCCCCCTGAAAACATTAAAAACACGGAAAATGTAGGGGTATGAACTCACCTCGGGTGATTTGAATGAAGGATCGGTACGGAATGCGGGATGTTCAAGTGAAGCCTTGAACACGATTTGATCCTAATCAACAAGTAATGACACATAAAGGAGTCAAATGATGGTATTTCACCACTAGACGTGATGAAGAACCACTCTAAGAACTTGGGACTACTTGCACTAAGTGTTAGGACCTCAAAGGATTGCATGAGGGAGGTGTATGGCCACCTTAAAGGTGTGTACGGCCATGGGTGTGCGGCCCAATGGGTGTGCGGCCGTACACTCATGATGGAAGGTGCCTTTGAGGTGTTTTCAAGGTCCATACTTGCATCCATGAAGTGTCCTAGGCCCATACTTGGTTGTAGTACAAGTTTAGGGTCTTAGAAATGGGTTTGTGGTCCTATGGTGTGTGTGTGTGTGTATGGTCGCACAAATGTGTGTGCTGCTGCACAAGGGAGTGTGCTGCCGCACACAGGAGTGTGTGGCCGTACACAGGAGTGTGCTACCACACACAGGAGTGTGCTGCCGCACACATGAGTGTGCTGCCGCACATAGGAGTGTGCTGCCGCACACATGAGTGTGCTGCCGCACACATGAGTATGTGGTCGCACTCCTTCAAAGAGATGAAGAACATGACAGGACTTTCATGATTTAAGGCCCAGATCAAGAGGTTCTTCATGCACAACAAGTTAAGGGATGGATTACTCACGTTTCTGAATCCTTGGGAGGGTTTGTGGTTGAAGAAGCTTGAGAGAAATGGTGTTGTGTGCTGCCAAGGTGTTAAAAGAATGAAAGGAAAGGGGTCTACCCTTTATATAGGAGTGTGAGCGCTGTCAAAAGTGAGTGTGCTGCCAGGAGGTGTGTGTGCGGCCGCACACCCATGTGTACGGTCGTACACTCCCTCCAAAGGTGTGTATGGCCTTGTTTTGACAGTATACGACTTGCTGACTCATTCCTAGACTCAACCTTGGTCATGCTCAAGCTTAGAATCACTTAAACGAACCCTTGAATAGTACTAGAAATCAACAAAACAAGTTGAATATTGATTGAATTAATTAATTGTACAAGATTGAAGTTCCGGGTTGTCACAGCCTCGGCCTTGATGGCCTCTCGATTGCGATTCAGCAGTCTTGGGCCTCTTAGCCTGGCCCTCTGATGTCGGTGCCTGTACTAGTCTCCGCTTCTTTAGAAGCTCCACATCAATATCCCGTTCCCGGGCTCTAGCAATCGTATCATCAAGGATCTTGCACCCCGACATGCTTACAAACTCCCTAATATCATCTCTCAACATGTCGTGGTACCTCGTCTTCTTCATCTCCTCATTTGTCGCGTACTGTAGAACCAATAGAGCTATCTCTTGGAACTTGGCGATGATATCCGTCACATTCTCCGTAGTCTGGCGAAGGTCCTAAAACTCCCTTGCCAACTGTTGCACCTCGACAGCCGGTGGAAACTCTGCTCAGAACCTCATCATGAAATCATCCCAAGTCATGGATCTCATGGCTGCAGATCCCATTGTATGACCAACCTCCTCCCACCAGTCATGAGCTCGGTCCCTAAGAAGGCAGAATGCAAACCCCACCTTCGACCCCTAGGGGCAGAAGCTTGTTCATTGAGCATTCTTCATGTCAGTGATCAATCAACGTCTAGCAATGGGTTCCTTATCCCCAAAGAACTCCGGGGATCCATAAGCCTTGAACTCCCGAAATGAAAGAGTTTGTGCCCGTAACTGCCTCGCCTCTATCTTGGCCCGAAAGGTCCCTACGCACTCGTCCATAAGCTCACCCATGCACTCGTCCAGAAGCTCAATAATCCCCTCCTTGATGGTACCAAAAATTGTAGGGTTGGCCTCCATTATCGCGAGTAATCTCTGACGCGATGAACTCACACATCCTCTCTTCAATCAGTTCTACACCAGAGCCAGAACCGGATCCAGAACCTCCTCCTCGAGTGGTCACCATACCGAAATAAAAACATACAACGATCAGAAACATACTCGCGGGAACTCTCACACCGCAAGTTCCTTAGAATCTCCGGTACCAACATTGTCTTGAGTACAGATCTTGTGCTTTCAGTAGTACGGAACCAATACTACCTTCCGCACATATCCGTATTTTCCCCAAGATCCATATCAAATCCTCTAAGCCACCTCACTAAGGCAAAACACACAGTCTCTATGCTAGATATCATACATAACTCCCACATTAATACTCCTTAGGCTTTCCTAGGAATCCTCGCCTCACTGGCCTCCATAATACTAGGAAATTCTACCAATACCGCAAGTTGCCTTATGCATGCAAATAGTACACAATACGGAATCAGATAGACAGTCGAATAATGATTCTACCCTAAGCCCACAACTAAACAAGGAATAGTAAATAAGGCTAAATCAATCATTCTAATGTTAATTGATCCTGACCATATACAATCTTTTTGAACATACACTTAGCAATTAACTTTACTGATACAATTCCCAAGTACTACATAGCATCCAATCCGCCTAGGCTATAAGGCATCACACAAATTAGGCAATTCTAGCATGTGATTCCCAAAAGTATCCTTAGCCCTACTCCAGCATGCGATTCATATAATAGCATACTAAACATAATACACATGTATGGGTGTTTTGGGAATCGCGTACTTGAGCTCGACTAATTGCACCCATCACACCCATTTTCTTTATAGAAATCTTTTTAGAAAAATTTGTTTCCTTTTCAAAAAGATTATCAAATTCTCAATTGGAGTTCAGACACGTCCGAGAGTGACACCAAGGCTCTGATACCAACTTGTAACGTCCTAAAAAAACTAACAAAATTTTCATTTTTAAAATCATCAAACCATACATCATGATTTTCAAAACCAACCATATTACAATGTATTAAAGCCATTAGAGTAAAATAATCACCGATGCGGAAATCATAAGGGGATGTTGTGCAGTCAAGCAGGGCCCTTCCCTTTAGAACTGGAAGTACCTAAAAATTTTAACCACAAAACTGTAAGCACGAAGTTTAGTGAGTTCCCTAAAATACCACATAACATACAAAACTTTGTGCCCCACCCATCGTAACGGGTGCCGCCCAACATACAAATGGGCCCCGCCCAGCATACATAACGGGCCCAATCCAACATACAAATGGGCCCCTCCCAACATATATAATGGGTCTAACCCAAAATGCAAATGAGACACACCCAACATATATAATGCAAGTGTCACAAAGACAGCTAGCATCCTACACAGTATAGTGACAAGACTCACCTATCTCATGGAATCAGCTAACAACATAGCTCATTGCCATGCGAACGACACCATAACAAACCTATTGAATCAAACAAGGTCCCACCTTAGTCTAACCTCCAAAAATAGCTAATTTGACAAAAAGTCAAACCAGTTCAACGAGTCAACACACAAGGTGAAAGTCAACGGTCAACATTACCATCAACGGGCCCACACGTCGTGACTAGTCCATGGTCGCCTCGTGAGAAACGCACTTCGGCCGAGTCCAACTCAGTTTCCATCCAATTCAGCCAAGTAAGTTTATTTCCAACTCGGCCACCTTATTCTTGGTCATTTCTTTTGTCCCGTCGTGACGAGGAGAACGTCACATCGTGAGAACGGGGTTTTTCATGGCTTAATGGGTTCAACTCTCAATCTATCAAGCCTTCCCACAAATCCTTCCAGAAGACTTTCAAACGCCTATGGACACCTAAAGGTCGGTGCTTTTGTTCCAAACCAAATCTTAATGTGTAACGCCCGTGTTTCTAGGCAAGGCATTAATATTGACGTAATAGTCTAGGTTAACCTTTGTAACTCATTTTGAAGAAATGAAAAGGAATTATGTGAATATTATGTCAATTATGTGTTTTATGCTTAATTATTAGGATTTAACTAATTAAGAATAAAAATGAGCATCGAAAATAAATATTAGATAAAGCCGATATCTATTACGAAAGTTGTAGTGGTCGTGACAAGGATTCCGGATATATAAAGAATACCGAAATCCGAGTTATAACGAAGAAGTTATGATTTGTCGAAGTTTCGCGACGAAACCGGCACGCTGTCGAATGACGTAAAAAGTGAGTTTTTGATAAACTACTTTTTAGCCTTAGTGATCTAAATTAAAGTTTTAGTGTTCGTTAAACCGAGAGTATGCATAAAAAGAATGCCCAAATCTGACTTCGTATGAGGAAGTTATGATTTTTCTAAGTTTCAGCTTAGCAGTAGACAGCTAAAAACTCGAATTTTAGATCGAGTGATTTTTAGCCGACACAACCTAAACGATAATCGAAGGTCTCGTCAATAGTAGTACAACGGTAAAAATACAGACAAAAACTGACGTCGGATGAAGAAGTTATGAATTTTTAATGGATTTCCTGTCCCGTTTTGTTAAAAATAATAATATTAAAATAAAGTCAAAATTAGCCAACGAAGTCTAAACAAAAGTTGTAGAGCGTAATTTTACCTACGCGTGCATATAAAGAACGTCAAAAACGGAGCCTGTATGCGAAAGTTATGGATTTTAGAAGTTTTGGCACAAAAATCAAGAAAAAAACACGAAATCCGAGAAATTTCGCATAGTCATGCTTCGGCCACGTCACCCTCGCTCGCAGCATGCCGCGTGTCCGATCTGATGAGTCATCCGAGCAGCTGGCAGACGCGTGTCCGAAGCCGCCTCGCCTCCGTCCGAAGCGTGCCCTCTTGACGTGTCCGAGCTTCGCAGGCGCTCCACCTCCCACCCCTCGGACCATAGACTTCGGTCCAATCAGAAGCCAACACCTGGATTCTCGCACGTGCGTGCCACCTGCCCCTCGGATCTGCTGACACCTATTCGCTTCTCAGCCCTCGAATCAGAAGCCTCGCCCCTATAAATAGAAGGGTGCGAGACCTCCCGGGTATATTTTGGAAAAGTGTCATTTTTCACCCCTTAAACAATATTTCTTCCATTCCAACTTCCCCCAAAGCCCCGGTATTATACCAAACACCCAAAATACGTTCCGAAGTGCCCGAAGACCCGAAAAAATTTATCTTTTCGGTTTTGAAGCACAACCCTCGCAGAGCCCGGTTTCTCAATAAAACTCTCGGTTTTATTAGAAACGACCATTTTAGGAAACGAAGAGCTGCCCGATTATCATTAAATCAGATGAGTGTGTAGTCACTTTCACCTTACACATAGATATGAAGTATTTTCTTCAAATACGTGCTATGTGTAATTATATTAATTGTTTCTTTGAGGTGACTGTTGAATAGATGTTTTATACAGGTTTTAAACCGTATATGTATTTTATCTACAAATATGTTGGGTAAAACATAGGTAGACGAAATAGTCGATGTGTGTTAAAATGGTGAGAGGCCTCGATGTTGTTGTTGTTGTTGTAGTCGTCTAGCGGAGTATAGATGACGACCGCGGACCTTTCTAGACAGTCCGGTGGAACGCTAGCAGGTTCGCAACCTGTAGGTGTTGGTGAACTATATGTTCATTGGCGTACTCCATCCCCCTCATGGTTGCCTTTAGGACATGTATGGCTGAGGAGTCCCCTTAGCAGTAGTGTCCATCCCGATGATATTCCTTAGGCTAGGTCCCTTGTGATAGGTGTTTAGGGACGTAAAGTGAGGATAACGGGAATGGGTAATCAGGGTTATTGTTGATTGATGAATCTAATAGATTTATTATTATTGTGGGTTGAAAACCCTATATGCTCACCAGGCTCCCAAGCCTGACCCACTCAGCTTTTTATATTACAGGTAGTGGACCCCGAGAATAGTCGGATGATGATGAGAGATTTTTGGATTATAGGCCAGTAGTTGTAAATAACTGTTGTAAGGCTTATAATGTCTTGTTTATGCTTTTGATCTGTATCGGAACATGACATCCCGAGGTTTTGATATAAAAGGAAAATATATACTTTCTTAAAGAAAGGTTTTGATAAATTTTTATCATGTTTTGTTTTGGGGACCAATTCTGCAACATCTTTTAAAAGGATTTCTCTGACTTTATTTTAAGAGCATAAATTACATCGGTCTTTTCTAGCCGAGAAATTAGGGGATGTCACAGTTGGTATCAGAGCATTAGTTTAAGCGAACTAGGAATTTGTAGGATTTCTAGACTTAAACTTAGAATGCTAAGTGATGATTGTGAGATGAGTGTCTACCATATTTTAGACACGAGCGCTAGTTTATTTTAGGAAAGATGCCTAAAATGCTTTTATGTGCTAAATGCTATATGTTTGCCATATATGCCATTATTTGTTCGGATCTATGGTCTATTGCCGACCGGATCTGGAAACCTTATGTGTGTAGGATTCTAAGCGTACGATTACGATATTAGAACTAACATGTAAACGTTTTGGAGTGATAAGGATAATTTAAGTATCTATCAAGGATAAAGACCTAAATTCGCCTTATTCGGTATATAGATTATAATGGCAAGAACTCAAAGTGGAGCTGGAAATGCAAATAGAAACCAACAACCTCAACCCCAAGTGGTGGAACAGGTGCCTATAGCAGGAGCTGACCAGAACCCATCACCATGGCTGGAGTACGAGCCATGATTCAGTCAATAATGGTTGAACAAAGGGAGGAAATGAGGCAAATATTGCTGAACAACAGGGATGAACCTTCAATTCCTGTTGAACAACCTGAATTAAATGATGATCAGTATGAAGAAGGAAACAACAGTAGATCTGTTGATCATAGTGAACCGCTTGTGGTTGGGAGAAATAACCATGAGGATAGAGTGGAGAGAAATGGATGCAAATATAAAGACTTTATGACTTGCAAGCCATCAACCTTCACTGGAAAAGAATATCCCGTCGGAGTAATGGATTGGATCTCGGAAATGGAATTGGCTTTCATGACATGTGGTTGCCAAGGCAAGTTACACACCATATTTGCAGTGCATCAGTTCAGAGGTAGTGCTGCTCGTTGGTGGAACACTCTGGGGAAAACACTAAGCCCTAATGAGCCACTGCAACTGACTTGGGCAGAGTTCTTGGTGCACTTCAAGCGCAAGTACTGCTCGGCCCAAAATGTGCTTGAGCTAGAAAACCAATTTCTGATGTTGAAGAAGAGAAGTATGACTGTTGATGAATATACAAATAACTTCACAGACAAAATGGAGTTTGCTTTGCGTATTGTCCCAGATGAGCTGGCAAAAATTGACAGGTACGCAAAGGGACTTCCATGGGAGTATGCGGTGCCAGTACGTCAGGCACTTACTTTGGAGGCAGCTATCTGGGATGCCAAGTCTGTTGAAGATATGATTAAGGGGAGAGCCGCCAGCCAGGTTGAAGTTGGCAAAAAGAGAAAGTTTGAAGGAACTTCAGGTTCCAATAAAAAGAACAAGTTCTCGAAGACTGGTTCGAGGAAATTCGGAGGAGGAGCCGAAGCCAAGTGGTGTGACAAGTGTAAGAAAAAACATGCTGGGAAATGTAGCGAGGGAGTCACTTGTTACAAATGTGGAAATCCTGGGCATTAGCCCAATGAATGCACCTTCAATAAGAACGTCTGTTTTGGGTGCAATGAAGAAGGGCATATTTTGAAGGATTGCACGAAGAAGAAGGATGCAGCAAAGCCCAATCTTCCACCAAAGCCGAAGGCGAGAGCCTTTCAGATGACACTTGAAGCTGCGAAAGAAGAAGCCGATGTCGCTTCAGGTACCTTTCTCGTAAACGAATTGCCTGCCCAAATTTTGTTTGATTTTGGAGCCAATTACTCCTTTATTTCGCATGAATTTGGTGGAAAACTAGCTTTGCCTGTTGATAGACTGGTTAATGTTTTAATAGTCGAGGTTGCTAGTGGCAAGTTTATACCTGTTAGCCATCGTATGAAAAACATCCTTATTGACTTGAATGGGAATAAGTTCCACGAGGAATTATTACCTATCAAGTTAAATGGTTTCGACATAGTCCTAGGAATGGATTGGCTTAGCGCCAATGATGTCGAAATATTATGTAGGAAGAAGATAGTAAAAGTAAAACCGCCAGGGAAAGAGTCGTTTATGGTGTATGGAGACAAACGCATAGTAAACTCTAGAATCATTTCCCTAATGAAAGCCAGAAAGTGTTTGGTCATGGGATGTACATCATATCTAGCATTCGTGATCGATGCTAAGAAGGAAAAGAAGGAGGTGCAGAATATTTCGGTGGTGTGTAACTATCCGGAAGTCTTTCCCGAAGATCTTCCCGGATTGCCCCCTGATCGACAAGTAGAATTTCGTATCGACTTGTTACCAGGAACGACACCCATAGCAAAATCACTGTATCGATTAGCACCAATAGAGATGAAAGAACTTATGACACAACTTCAGGAGTTATTAGACAAAGGTTTTATTCGACCTAGTTCATCACCCTGGGGAGCCCCGGTGTTATTCGTAAAGAAGAAAGATGGGAGCATGAGAATGTGCATCGATTACAGAGAGCCGAATAAAGCAACAATAGAGAACAAGTACCCGTTGCCGAGGATTGATGACCTGTTCGATCAGTTGCAAGGTTCGAGCTATTTTTCGAAGATCGATCTTAGGTCAGGATATCATCAGCTAAAGGTAAGAGAGCAGGATATTGAAAACACTGTGTTTAGAACAAGATATGGACACTATGAGTTCTTGGTTATGTCGTTCGGACTAACCAACGCTCCAGCAACTTTCATGGATTCGATGAACAGGGTTTGTAAACCATACCTTGATAAATCCGTGATAGTGTTCATAGATAATATCTTGATTTATTCAAAAAGCAAGCAGGAGCATGACAAGCATCTGCGTGAAGTTCTAGAAGTTCTGAAAAAGGAGAAGCTATATGCAAAGTTCTCCAAATGTGAATTTTGGATTCAAGAAGTCCAATTTTTTGGTCATGTGGTTAACCAAGAAGGGATAATGGTTGAACCAGCGAAGATTGAAGCTGTGATGAAGTGGGAACAACCGAAGAGTCCTACGGAGATCCGAAGCTTTTTAGGATTAGCTGGATATTATCGAAGATTTATCCAAGGCTTTTCTTTGATCGCGACTCCGTTAACAGCTTTGACCCACAAAGGAGCTACTTATACTTGGAATGAGAAGCATAAGGAAGCTTTTGAGAAGTTAAAGAAGAAATTGTGTGAATCACCGATTCTTTCGTTACCTGAAGGAGTTGATGACTTCGCATTTTATAGTAATGCCTCTGGAGTTGGGTTAGGTTGTGTTCTGACCCAAAGGGATAAAGTGATAGGGTATGCATCGAGGCAATTGAAAGAGCATGAAAAGAACTACCCCACTCATGATATGGAGTTGGCAGTGGTAGTATTCACCTTAAAGATATGGAGGGACTATCTTTATGGCACTAAATGCAAACTTTTCACTGATCATAAGAGTCTTCAATATCTCTTTAATCAGAAGGAATTGAACATGAGGCAACGACGCTGGCTAGAGTTACTCAAGGACTACGACTGTGAGATACTTTACCACCCTGGTAAAGCAAATGTTGTTGCTGATGCTCTCATTCGGAAGGTAAACCTTGAAAAGAAAAGGCCAAGAGCGTTGAGAATTGAAGTTGTCTCGACAATTGTGGAAAGTATAAAGAAAGCTCAAGAGGAAGCTTTAGAGAAAAATGACCGAAAGGAAGAACGTTTGGGCAAAATGTTAGTGTTTGATACAAACGGTCAAGGACTGAAGGTATTCCAAGATAGGATTTGGGTACCTAAGACGGGAGGAGTAAAAGACCTTCTGATGGAAGAAGCTCACAAGACCATGTACTCGATTCATCCCGACAGTACAAAAATGTATAGGGATCTAAAACCTTATTACTGGTGGCCGACGATGAAGCTCGATGTTGCTAAGTATGTGGCCGAGCGTGTAACATGTTCTAGGTTAAGGCACAACATCAGAAACCGTATGGGAATTTAGAACCTTTACCTGTACCCATGGGTAAATGGGAAGACATCACCATGGATTTTGTGACTAAACTGCCCAGAACAAGGAACGGTCACGACATGATTTGGGTGTTCGTTGATCGCTTCACTAAGAGTGCGCATTTCATAGCACCCAACGAGAAATGGTCTATGGATAAACTTGCGAATTCTTACGTGAAGGAAATTGTGAGGCTTCACAGTGTTCCGTTAACGATTGTATCAGATCGTGACAGCCGTTTTACCTCAAGGTTTTGGAGGAGTCTAAAAGAGGAATTGGGTACCAAGTTGTGTTTGAGTACAGCTTACCATCTGCAAACCGATGGTCAGAGTGAACGAACAATTGAAACGTTGGAGGATATGTTGAGAGCATGTTCCCTGGAATTCCAAGGTAACTGGGATGAACACTTACCTCTAGTAGAATTTTCCTATAATAATAGTTTCCACTCGAGCATCAAGATGGCACCTTATCTCGCTTTGTATGGAGAAAAGTGTTGAAAGCCATCATGTTGGATGGAAGCTGGGGAAAAGCAGTTTATGGGACCTGAAATAGTCCATCAGACTGCTGAAAAGTTGAAAGTGATTAGGGAAAGGATGTTAGCAGCTCAAGATCGACAAAAGAGCTATGCTGACAAGAAGAGACAACTGATATCATTCAAAGTTGGGGATTCGGTTTTACTTAAAGTCTCGCCGTGGAAGGGACTTATAAGATTTGGTAAGAGGGGAAAATTGAGTCTAAGGTTTATTGGACCGTTTAAAGTTCTTCATAGGATCGGGAATCAAGCTTACAAGCTAGAATTACCGGAAGAACTAGAGGGTATTCATAACACCTTTCATGTGTGTTATTTGAGGAAGTTCACGGGAGATGTGCCCGACATAATTCCAATTTCTGAATTAAGGTTGGATGAAAACAAGAGGTTAATTGAAGAACCTGAGGCAATCGTTGACCGTAAGACTAACAAGTTGCGACGCAAAATGGTCGATTTAGTGCTTGTGCGTTGGAAACATACGAATGGGCCAAATCTCACCTAGGAAACGGAGAGTGACACGATGAGTCGCTACCCGCATTTGTTTGTTGATGTGTGATTCCGGGGACGGAATCATCCTAAAGGGGGGAGAATTGTAACGCTCGTGTTTCTAGGCAAGGCATTAATATTGACGTAATAGTCTAGGTTAACCTTTGTAACTCATTTTGAAGAAATGAAAAGGAATTATATGAATATTATGTGAATTATGTGTTTTATGCTTAATTATTAGGATTTAACTAATTAAGAATAAAAATGAGCGTCGAAAATAAATATTAGATAAAGCCGATATCTATTAAGAAAGTTGTAGTGGTCGTGACAAGGATTCCGGATATATAAAGAATACCGAAATCCGAGTTATAACGAAGAAGTTCTGACCTGTCGAACTTTCGCGACGAAACTGGCACGGTGTCGAATGACGTAAAAAGTGAGTTTTTGATAAACTACTTTTTAGCCTTAGTGATCTAAATTAAAGTTTTAGTGTTCGTTAAACCGAGAGTATGCATAAAAAGAATGCCCAAATCTGACTTCGTATGAGGAAGTTATGATTTTTCTAAGTTTCAGCTTAGCAGTAGACAGCTAAAAACTCGAATTTTAGATCGAGTGATTTTTAGCCAACACAACCTAAACAATAATCGAAGGTCTCGTCAATAGTAGTACAACGGTAAAAATACAAACAAAAACTGACGTCGGATGAAGAAGTTATGAATTTTTAATGGATTTCCTGTCCCGTTTTGTTAAAAATAATAATATTAAAATTAAATTCAAAATTAGCCAACGAAGTCTAAACAAAAGTTGTAGAGCGTAATTTTACCTACGCGTGCATATAAAGAACGTCAAAAATGGAGCCTGTATGCGAAAGATATGGATTTTAGAAGTTTTGGCACAAAAATCAAGAAAAAAACACGAAATCCGAGAAATTTCGCATAGTCATGCTTCGGCCACGTCACCCTCGCTCGCAGCATGCCGCGTGTCCGATCTGATGAGTCATCCGAGCAGCTGGCAGACGCGTGTCCGAATCCGGAGAGTCGTCCGAAGCCGCCTTGCCTCCGTCCGACGCGTGCCCTCTTGACGTGTCCGAGCTTCGCAGGCGCGCCACCTCCCACCCCTCGGACCATAGACTTCGGTCCAATCAGAAGCCAACACCTGGAGCCTCACACGTGCGTGCCACCTGCCCCTCGGATCTGCTGACAGCTGTTCGCTTCTCAGCCCTCGAATTAGAAGCCTCGCCCCTATAAATAGAAGGGTGTGAGAACTCTCGGGTATATTTTGGAAAAGTGTCATTTTTCACCCCTTAAACAATATTTCTTCCATTCCAACTTTCCCCAAAGCCCCGGTATTATACCAAACACCCAAAATACGTTCCGAAGTGCCCGAAGACCCGAAAAATTTTATCTTTTCGGTTTTGAAGCCCAACCCTCGCAGAGCCCGGTTTCTCAATAAAACTCCCGATTTTATTAGATACGACCGTTTTAGGAAACGAAGTGCTGCCTTATTATCATTAAATCAGGTGAGTGTGTAGTCACTTTCACCTTACACATAGATATGAAGTATTTTCTTTAAAATACGTGTTATGTGTAATTATATTAATTGTTTATTTGAGGTGACTGTTGAATAGATGTTTTATACAGGTTTTAAACCGTATATGTATTTTATCTACAAATATGTTGGGTAAAACTCGGGTAGACGAAATAGTCGATGTGTGTTAAAATAGTGAGAGGCCTCGATGTTGTTGTTGTTGTTGTATTCGTCTAGCGGAGTCTAGATGACGACCGCGGACCTTTCTAGACAGTCCAGTGGAACGCTAGCAGGTTCGCAACCTGTAGGTGTTGGTGAACTATATGTTCATTGGCGTACTCCATCCCCCTCATGGTTGCCTTTAGGACATGTATGGAAGAGGAGTCCCCTTAGCAGTAGTGTCCATCCCGATGATATTCCTTAGGCTAGGTCCCTTGTGTTAAGTGTTTAGGGACGTAAAGTGAGGATAACGGGAATGGGTAATCAGGGTTATTGTTGATTGATGAATCTAATAGATTTATTATTATTGTGGGTTGAAAACCCTATATGCTCACCAGGCTCCCAAGCCTGACCCACTCAGCTTTTCATATTACAGTTAGTGGACCCCGAGCATAGTCGGATGATGATGAGAGATTTTTGGATTATAGGCCAGTAGTTGTAAATAACTGTTGTAAGGCTTATAATGTCTTGTTTATGCTTTTGATCTGTATCGGAACATGACCTCCCGAGGTTTTGACATAAAAGGAAAATATATATTTTCTTAAAGAAAGGATTTGATAAATTTTTATCATGTTTTGTTTTGGGGACCAATTCCGCACCATCTTTTAAAAGGATTTCTCTGACTTTATTTTAAAAGCATAAATTAAATCGGTCTTTTCTGGCCGAGAAATTAGGGGATGTCACATAATGGATCTAGATCTCATACTTGGTTAAAAGTGAAGAAATATCTGTTGGGTTTTAGTATACTACAACATCCTATGGTGCACATACAGCCCTAAATACCTTGGATCTATGTTTTCTCTATTATATATGCAAATATGAAGTTTCCAAGATATTACTCTATACTAGCATACAAATATCATATACTTGGGTAATAAAATAGATAGAATACATACCTTTTTTGATGTAACTTGTCTTCATGAAGCTTGAGTGCCTAGTGCCCCAAGTGTGACACCTCAAATTGTTCACACAACACCATGAACACTTGGAATAACCTTGAGAATAAGGATACTTTGGTTCTCTCTAGTGAAATCGGCCTTGCCCTTTTGTGTACACACACTAGTGCCCATTTCACCAACCAAGGACATCTTTATATAGTGTGGAGATTAGGGTTAAACCCTAATACCCATGACCTTTCATTTCATATGATCCATGGGTTAACCACTCCATGGACTATCCATGAAAGCTTAGCCCAACCTAAATGAACTTGGCCCATCACACACATATATCTTAGAGTCCATATTTAATTAGTTCCTTTTGATCACTTAATTAGTTATAAATTAATTCTTGATCAATACTAATTAAATAAAATGATTAGATATTAATATATTAGAACTTATAATATATTAATATAAATCACTAGTATCCTTTTTCCTCATCTTGTCTATCCAATTGTCCCGATGCCATGCAACCCAAATGGACCATGCTGGGTCGGGTCAAGTCTTACCAATTATAGTTATGGACTTAGACATTAATCCAACAGTCTCCCACTTGGATAAGTCTAAAACTATTATTCAGTATGACTTCAAACCCCGACTAGCAATCGTAGCTCTCAAAAGCTTCTGTCGAACTCTGACCTTGCCGATGAACTCTGACCTTTGTCAATGACTTGTCCATTAGATAAGGGATCATATATTCCTCCATTCTAGATATCATATGGACTGAGACATGGATTATAAATCATTCTCTATGTCCATTTGTTGTTTCCCGATTTCCGATTCATGATGACTGACTGATTGAACAAATCAAATCAGTCCTGGCTTGGCCAAGCACTCACATGTGTCATCGCTAAATCATCGAGGGGCCCACAGATATCGCTTTTATCCCGAAGGTAAAAGGAATGGATAAACTTCGACTCATATGGCTTGTTCTACTACTCGTTGAATCATACACAAAGGCACGTTTTATAACATCGAGTTACCAATGCGTTTTCGTGCAATCAATGTATAACCAACTCATAGTAACAACTCATATCTCTAGGTTTTTAAGAATATAAGATATTATCGTCTCATGATCACTCGTGATAAAATCCATGAAGTGATTCAAATGAGCGTGGGTTGAATCCAATACTCAGAACTTATGAGCACTCATGAGTGTTGTAGCACCGCTTTGTCCAACATCTTAGACCTCTACAAGCCAACCCATGACAGTCTTGATTCATATCTACTTCCAACATATGACCGACTATGGATAGTTTGAATAACTTAGTCATTCAGGAAGAATGACCTAGTTTATTCTGGAAGTCAAAACATGCAAAATGAAACACAAGAATAAATGAATCAAATATGGTATCAAACCCTATGAATATAAATAGACAACTTTTATTTATCACCATACTGATTACTCATTATTTCATTGTTTCGGTTTTATCAACTTTATACCTGAATTAAAAACACTAGTTGTCCCATGCTCCAAGCATGTACACTATGTTTTTCTAAACAATAGCTTTGCCATACACCAAGTATGCACTCTATGTTTGTCTATGATCCTTACTTTGTGAAATAAACCAATTGAACATAATTTCAATGATTCTAATTTCACACTCCCAAATCCTTATCGAAAAATGTGAGAACTTCAAATTCCTATCATTTATCGAAATCTGTTTAGATTTTAAACTTATATGCACTGACCCTCCTGTAATGAATATGTACAAAGTCACAAAGACTTGTCAACAGTCATTATAAGGTATTCCAATGGAGATCAACTCTATGGAAACTAAGTCTCATATTTAAAGTACATTGCTTTGGACATGCTTCTTGCATTAAGTTTTCTAATCTTACACAGATAACTTCCACCTATGGAGACAACTCCATATTCTCATTTTGACTATCACTTCTAAACAAGAGATGCCTCTTTTCAGAATATGTCAATATGGTCCTTCCAAAATTAGCACTATACTTCCAATTGTCCCTAAGCAACCAATCTTTGGTAAACCGTAGATTGTCCTCGACAATTGCTTAATCATTTTAGTCATATCCAATTCTAGACCTTTTCCCTTCTTAATGCCTCTAGGCATTTGGAAAAATTTAGAAAGGACAAATATTATAGCACATGCAATCGATCCTGTACCCAAAGCAAATGGGACACGATTCATGATGTCTCACATAAAGACATGATTCTAGACCAGTCTTTTGCTACAATATTTTTATTTGCCATGTTTTCAAAATTTGACTATGAAGAGGGATGCCGTAATCATAATCGAATTTTGAGAACGCAATATATAGAATTTCCTTAAGTTGAACCAATCCAACATGAAATTCATATATATATTCTTGACTAAAGATGATTAAGGTCTCAATCTAAGCCTTTAGAACTGAAATGAAGTAAATGAAGTATATCCTCTCCCTTAATTACAGCAAAACAACTCTTTCAACCCATGCAGCCTCACGAATTGAAACTTTTGTTTTCTATAATTAACATTGCTAACTTGCAACACTAACAATAATTATCATGCTCCCACTAACAAGATGATTATTAGCATAACAATTATGCTCCCACTAGCTTTGACATGTACTCAGAAATCAGCTGGACTTCTAGAAATCAATACTTTATTGACTTTCTTACCAAAGTTCAGATTTCTGAGACGAGATTGCCTTGATAAGACTTTTTCAAAATCATACACCTTTCCTTAGATAGCATGCATGTGTGTCTAAACAATTTCAGAACTATGAAAAGGGATGTCGTAATCATAGTCTCAATTGTTTAGCCCTTTTGCCATCTGTTTCAAATCTACTTGGTGGAAGTGTTTCCTCACCATCATTTTCATGAATCGGAGAGAAACCTTATGACCCTTAGATTTTATGGTGTATGTGTTCTTATCCATGTGAATCGTCAAAACCATAGTCACAAGACAAGGATAATGACAAATCCAAACTCATATGGACAGAACTTATGCAATCTTAACTTCTTGCCACCTGGCAGTACAGGGCCTGCCATTGCTTCCAAGTTGTTATGCAACCAACTGAGAACTTTCAGAACTCCTATGCAAAGCCAACTTTAACTGGAATAGGCACAGAATATGTCAACACGATAGGTTATAAACCTCAAGTCGTGTGCTAGTGAAGAACCTCAGGTTTTATTCTTGATTAGTTCTTGAAATTCTTTTTAGGATATTTAAGACTCCCACTGTCCTCTTGACATATAAGACTATCTTGCCAAATATTCAAGAGATAGTGCGGATTCTTTATCAAGACAAACACTTCACACAATTGGCCTTAGTTGGTCTTTGTTTTATCCAAAACATCACAACTTACCAATTTCAAATGTACAAGAGTAGGACACTTTTACTCTTACATTTGACAAGTGTTTTAAACCTTTCTTTAAGATATGTCACTCAAGTTACAATCTTGGAGTATGACTCTAAGAATTGTTTTGGAACGAAGTATGACTCATCTTCCTGATCTAACCATTTCAACAATTCATGACTCCTCTTCTTAGTCATAAGAATGCACTAAGATGACCTTTAGAGGACTAATTGTGATATGATTTCTAAATCATTAAGATGATCACAAACATGATACTAAAGTACTCTCCCATCTTTTCAGATTTGAGAAACTTTTATCTTTCTGCCTAATTTGATTCTTCCCATTCGTTCTGCCATACATTGAGACTTTTCCAATGTTTCAGAATTATACTTAAACTTGTAAGTATAACCATATTTACTAAACTTTAGTAAATCAAATAGTCTTAACGAGCTTGGTGGTGGACATGACCAGTGCACAAGAATGTGTACTCGATCCCTTTAGTCCTTCACTTAACTCACACATCCATGTGAACAAGTAATTAGTCTTGATTTTCCAATGCTTGAAAGTTCTCATTCATCATACTATTCAACTTGCATGATTCCAAGTTTCGGTCCAATTGAAACTTGGGCAATGAGGAACTTTCCTAATTTGGTAAATTTAGACACTACCACAAATGAAAGAATCAAATCCATTTTCCAATATTGCTGTCAGTGGAATCATATAAGCAACAATTTTCCACAAATGTCATTGTAAGGATACTTCAAATAAATAAAATTAAACAATTTTCTTTTATTTTAAAACTTTGCGGAAAAACTTATCCTTACAATCCACATGGAAAATTGTTGTTATCTATTCCTTAGCAATATATCATAACTTCTTAAGCAACTGCTCAAAATTCTGATGCGATCGAAATCCACCTTCGCGATCAGAATCAGCATATACTTCCTTTAAGATTTCTCTCTATTCTTTGATTCTTAAAACATCAACATGTGACCCAGTCACATCATGTAATGAGGATCTCAGAATAGAACTTAACAGAGTCAGATAATGGGCTCTACCTGATGTAGAGTCAAACTTATTGACTTTAACATCCTTAGGTAAATTTGGCAGCTTTGCAATCAACGCCCCTTCCTTTGGCAAAATAAACATATGGACCCTTTGGTAATGGGACTATCTCAGACTTAGCCTTTCGCTTTACCATTTGGTCAACCGGGTTGACTATGGCCAATCCCTTTCCATTGGGAAGAGAATGCTTTTTCTGGATTTCCAGTGTCACCATTGTCACTGTCCATAAAGTTTTGGGAAGTAGATCTTCTAATCAAATTTGCTTTACTATCGTTCCAAATCATTGCTGATTCAGCAGCACCAAGCAAATAGATAAGATCTTTAAGGGTCATGTCATAGTCTGTTTCATAGGAGTCCCAAAGGAACTCACTATGTGACTTAGAAAGTGATTGAGCATCCAACTTTCTTAAGACTTTGACACCCAACTCTCCCGGCTTGTCAATATGTGACTTCATCTCCAAGATGCGATCACACATAGACCTCGCTTGCCAATAGGGCTTGAGTGACCTTAAACTTGTGGGTTAGGGAGAATAATTGGAGGAGGTGGAGGAAGTAAAGTTCCAAGAGATTTAGGAAGATCATAGATGTCTGAACTAGACATCTTTTGGGAGATATTCAAGGTAGTTGATTTAAAGTCCTTAATATAACACCCAATATGAAATATTAAGGCTAGGATCCAACAACCTATTTATAACTGGAAGAGGGATGCCGTAATCCGAGTTATAAAATAGTTGAAGGTAGGTAAATGACGATTTACCAATTTCCACCATGAAAAACGAAATATAATTAAGTTTTAATTGGATTTGAAACTCCTAGATCTTTTGAGATTCATTGAACTTTTCAATGGCATGTTTCAATCTCGAGTGTGCCCTTCAGGTTTTGTGACTGGGATGCCAAGGATCACAAAACAAGGTGTGAAGTAACCATGCAAATATACTTGGTACCCTTAATATTTACCCCTCAATCGATGTGACGGTTAACCACACGAGCTCCACCGATACTATGATAAATATTAAGTTACCCTTTGCCTACCTTGTTAAATCCAGGTTAGTGTGCCGGTTAACCACACACGCTCCACTAACGGTTTAAGCAAAGTGCAAAGTGTAATTTCATGGATTAGCACCTTATTCACATTTTCCTAAGTAACTAAGATTGAGAATTTATAAGTGTTTAGTTACTTAGTATTTATCATTAATACTTTTAATGAAGGGAGAATTATAGTCCTTGTCCTACCTGTTCGGCTAACGGCCCTCCACCAGTCAAGGAAGCGGTGGGTGAGAGTGGACACCCAATAAGCTGCCATTTTATAGACAACAACCTTATACCCCCCTTATACAACATCCTATGGTGAACATACAACCCTAAATACCTTGGATCTATGTTTTCTCTATTATACATGCAAATATGAAGTTTCCAAGATATTACCCTATACTAGCATACACATATCATATACTTGGGTAATAAAATAGATAGAATACATACCTTTTTTTGATGTAACTTGTCTTCATGAAGCTTGAGTGCCTAGTGCCCCAAGTGTGACACCTCAAATGGTTCACACAACACCATGAACACTTGGAATAACCTTGAGAATAAGGATACTTTGGTTTTCTCTAGTGAAATCGGCCTTGCCCTTTTGTATACACACACTAGTGCCCATTTCACCAACCAAGGATATCTTTATATAGTGTGGAGATTAGGGTTAAACCCTAATACCCATGACCTTTCATTTCATATGATCCATGGGTTAAACACTCCATGGACTATCCATGAAAGCTTAGCCCAACCTAAATGAACTTGGCCCATCACACACATATATCTTAGAGTCCATATTTAATTAGTTCCTTTTGATCACTTAATTAGTTATAAATTAATTTTTGATCAATACTAATTAAATAATATGATTATATATTAATATATTAGAACTTATAATATATTAATATAAATCACTAGTATCCTTTTTCCTCATCTTGTCTATCCAATTGTCCCGATGCCATGCAACCCAAATGGACCATGCTGGGTCGGGTCAAGTCTTACCAATTATAGTTATGGACTTAGACATTAATCCACCAATATGACCAAAACTTGTATGCATGGGTCCAAAACTCTCCCAACTTCTAGATCCAAACCAAATAATACTCAAAGGACCCGTAGAATCCATAAAGTTGCTAACTTTATGGATCCTACCAATCAAGCTTGCTCAAACAAGAACAAAATGGAACAAAAACCTAGATCTAGCAACCTAAGGCAATAAAGTTTGAGTCTTGGAAACTTACAAAGGTCCAGATGATGAGGTTTCATTGCAAGCATCACTACTAGAACACCTTCTTCTTCGATCTACCAAGTACACCAAAAGGCCAAGAATCACCAAGAGGGTTATTATTAGGGTTTTCTGAGGATTGAGAGTGAGGGAGGCTGAGGGTGAGAAGACCCTAGACCTTTCGTTCCTTTAAATACTTGAAAATTAGGGTTTTTGGTCTCTAGGTAGTTGCCACATCGTGACCAATATACGGTCATGTCGTGATGCCAAAAAAATGTCCATCCCGCGGAACACGGCCATGTCACAACATGATGGTGCATCCTTCACGTCATGACCCACTCAAATCATGAAAATTACTTAGAATTTAGTACCTCGAGGATCCGAATATTACAAAAGAACCAAAGGATCATGGGAGATCAAGGCACATCAAAAGAAAATCCCATTGTATCCGACATCAAGTTGAAGAAGGCAAACTCGTGGTGAATCGTGTATCATCAGAGGAGAATCCTAATGATCCTCTCACAAAGGGTTTAAGAAATACCGAGCACTTAGAGCATACAAGGAGGATTGGGCTAAGAGTTGTTATTAGATTCTAGATTTTAGTAATTAGTTGATAGTTTTGAAAAAATGTAAAAACAATAAATTGTTATTGAATATTGATTAAGTAATAGAAATTTTTTATGTTGAAAGTGTATGATACCATAATCAATTAATTTATTCTTGTATTTCGCTTTGCATGTTTTAATTCCTGAATATTAATTTATTCAAAATGCCACATTCGGTCATACTTTAGGGAGTATGTATTGATTTAAGACCGCCATGGAATATTTGTAGATTGTCCATGGTGATTGGACATTACATAGGGATTGCTGCAATATTCATGAGTACTTAGAAAATGAGGATTTTGAGTATTGGTTAAACCCGCACTTAAAGATCACTTCATGGATTCAATCATGAGTAATTCTAAGTCGATAATATATTCTATTCTTAAAACAAAGATATATAAGTCATAGTTTGCGAATCTGTTGTGTATTGGTTTGCTTCAACACATCCGTAACTGGATGTCATAAAGTGTAATTTCATGTATAACATGATGAGTAAAAGGTATGATTATATAGTCAAATTTATTTGTACCTTTTCCTATTAAGGAAAAGCGATATCTTTGGTCCCCTCGGTGATTTGATGTTGACATTATAGTGTTGGGCCCAGCCAAGACTAAATTGATGTGTTCAATTCGTAGTCTAATGACGCATCATAAATCGAGAAATCGAGAAACAGAATCTTGGACCATGTTATTGATTCTAATTCATTTCTCGTGTCCATATGATATCTTGAAGAACAAAGGGATAACCGATAACTTATCTTAGGGCTAACGTCTGATTTAATCAGAGTTTGGCAGTGACGTTGAAAAACACTCTTTACTGGTTATTCAAAAACTTAAATTTGCAATTGTAGTTAACGACTTATCCAAGTGAGAGACTGTTGTATTAAGTATCTAAGGTCTTAACTAAATTGGTATATTCTTAGTGAATAAAAGTAAACTCCTTTTTGGGTTGTCCTCATAACCAGAAAATGGTTTGGATTGATATTAATAGAGATATAAATGATCTATTAATATATTATATGCTTAATATATTAATTAGAAATAGTCAATAATTAATTAAGAATTAATTGGAATCAATTTCGGTTAATTATAATATATTAAAAGGTGCAATGGTTGAATTGCAATTGTTCAATAGCTGAACACGGAAGGCAATTTTAGAACCCTCCTACCTATGGACGGTTTTGGTGGAGCTTAGGAAGGGTTCTGGAACCCTTCTGAATCAGATAAGGAAATTGTATTTGAATCTAATTAAAATACTATTATTTTAATATTCAAATCTAGGGTTTCAGGGTTATCTGGCATTTATATAAAGGGCCATAACCCTTGTGAAAACCGAACCCTTACCATCTTGTAAGCAGAAATCAGATTTTCTACTATCCATCTCTCCTAAATATCGATCCTAGGGTTTCTTAGGGTTTTAGGTGCGACACATTAGAGACTACTTCATTATTGGAGCTAAGCTTTCCACGGAGATCTACAAGAAGGTTTCTAGCATCAATTGTTTGTTGCTAAATGTATGATTATAACCCTAGTAATTTCGATTATAATAGGTTAGAAGTTGTTTTATAAAGTATGTTGTTATAATAGTGAAAATTCCATAGAAGTTCTAGGTTGCATGTGTCCATAAGAGTTTATGTGTAAAATCCGTTGTGCAAATCTTTTGTTGTAACCTAGAAAACCCAACACTTACAACTTTAGTCCTTTAACTATTCACCTACATATATTTTTAGACCTGAAAGACGAAAATACCCTGCGTGCAGGGCACATGGGGCACTTAAACAGAAACCAATATCAGCTAACAATGATAGGGATTAACCGTGCAAGGAAATGACAACCCAACGACAATCCGAGTTGATTTTTGAAAATAAGGACTAAACGTGTATTTCCTACACGAGGGACGATTCGTGTAATTTACTCTTTTATTTTCTTTTTCCATTTTCCATTTATTACAACAAAAAAAAATACTAGCCCTACCCCTTACTTTTTACAATGCTCAGAGGCCACCACCACCAGCCAACTCCGCCACCACCAGACCTCCATCGTTACTGAACATCCATTGTCACTACTAGAGATCGTATCCATAACATGCTACCGCCACCCCCACTACCACCATCACTATCGCCACCTCCACCTGTTTAAGCTAAGTTATCGGTACCTATAGATATCAAATCCATGAGTCCTTCTCTATCTCCAGCTCTAACTCGGGGGACCTGATGGGCCACGCCACCACTTCGACGACGAGATGAGGAAATAGAATTCTCATTGCTACCATGCTTACATCAAATTAAAATAGAACTCTCGTCACTACCACTAAATCACTCAAATTAAAAAAGAAATAAAAATCCATTCGACAAGAACATCATCATCTTTCATCCAATTTCGAGCATCAATAATGAATAACCAATAAATGGATACATCCACATAGATAGACAACATAATTAGGCCATAAAACCAAATTAAATCGATGTGAACAAACATAATCTATGAGTAAATAAGAACATAAATCGATCATTGATGATAAACCAATAAGCATCACTGATATTGCAAGAGATTTATAATACATATTTAAGCATCATTGATATTGCAAGAGATTTATAATACATATTTAACGAGATAAATAAGATAGTGAATAGTTTCGTGAATTTGAAGAACGAATTAAAAAAACACAATTTGAGATCTACCCATTAGAACAAGATTTAATACTCTCCATGGTCCCATGTTCGAGATCTATAAGCACAATCTGAGGAACATATCGGCCACTGGAAGCTTCATTGAAGTAAACGTTGATATATTCAAGTTGTAGATCAGCAGTGGCTCCACTGTAACTTCCGGGTTGATCAATGTCGTGTTCATCACATATAATTTCCTAGAAGTTGGTGCCAATTTGGTTGCCGCATTGGCCTCCTTGGATGTTCAAGATTTCTCTCATGATTTCTGGAGAAAATGATGCAAGAGCAAGATTGCAGTTAGATATGTAGACATCAATGACCAACCACGATAGAAATTGAAACCATATGGATTTTCTATAAGGGAAAAAATATTAGAGACTAAAACCAGATTTGAGAAACTAGATAAACCATTTATGAAAATTACTCAAAAAAACATAATTCAATTTATAAATATGTTATTTTATTATTAGAATATTGGATGTATATGTCATGATGTTAGTGTTTTTAATGTATGGTTGTAATTGAAAATATATTTTGCGTTTAAAAATCATTATTTTAATGTTTTTATGTAATGGTCGGAGTTGCTATTGAACGTCGATTTTGTAGTGGATTGATGTTTGCTTGCTTAGGCTAGAGGGTGTGGCCGCGGTTTGTGCCACCTCAGCCGCGCACACCGCCCCCAGGCTGCAGTTTTGGCCGCAGTGCGGTAGGTTTTTGTTACACTTTCACTCTCTCTCTCTCTCCTCTTTTATTTGTTCTCTCTCTCCTCTTTCAACCAATCACCTTCTTTTATTTTTTTTTTCTTTTCTCTCTCTCCTCTTTCAACCAATCACCTTCTTTTATTTTTTTTCTTTTCTCTCTCTTTACCATAATCTCACTCCCTTGGTGTGGGATGAAACCACACTTGTGTGGTAAAAAGTGATGTGGCGCATATGTGGCGGTGAAGGGAGTGTGGTTTCGGTGACACCACTCCCTCCAGCCTTACCTCATTTCCTCTCCATCTATCTTTTCAACATTTATTGATTTGGAAAAGGACAAATCATATAAAAATCGTAATTACTAATTTTTTTGTAGTACAACTTTATCAAGTCTCGCACCCATTTCTTAAGGTTGAGGGTTAAAGTCATTTCTTTAAATATGTTGAATTAAACAGAAGTTTAGGAATATATTAGATTTTCCGTTAAAAAAACTAATTTTACGATAATTTACTATTTTTAACATAACAATTTTTTAGTGATATCGGATTTCGTTATCTAGTAATTAAAATGGAAAAATCCAAACTAACTCTTAAATTAGTATAACTTATACAGTTTTATCCGAAAAAGATTTTTTTTTTTTTTACCTTTATACCTAGAAAAGTAAACAATCACAAATAATAAAAAAATCCCTAAGTTACTTAACAAGAACTACGTGTTCATAAAATATAGCAAAATGTCAACATCGATGACCTTTAAATATAGATATTTTTTTCCCTTGATGTATACTGCTCGCTTTCTTTCCCTTTCGTCTTTTCAACACTTTTTAAAATTTTGTTTAATTCTTTATTTTTGACACTTTATTTTATGTTATTTCTTTTTATAAATAAGATATCTGATTTTATTATCATGTTATTGAAAAGATAAGTAAAAAAAGTAGACTCAGAACGAATAATTGCATTTCCCTTGAAAAGATATATAGTCAAATCCATCACATAAAATAATGTTTCATTTCTTTTAAATAAATCTAAACAACAAAAATTATTTTCAGTAGTAAAAATATATAGTTTTTTTTTTAACCAGCAAATCTAATCTACTCCTAAGCTAACAACACTTACATGACCACGACGAGACTTAAACCCTTGACCTCAAAGAGGGATGACACCACCTGATATATAGTTAAAACTTAAAAATAACATTTACAAAAATAATATACACTGCACTTTGAGCTAATTAGGGTGGCATTTTTTTTTTCCAGTCCCGCACATTGCTAGGCGGTGACCAGCGTTATACGGTGAAGACCACATCGATTAGTGTGTGGTAGTCTTCACGCACCTCTTTTTCTTCTTCATTCCAACCGCTAGGTGGTAACGGTTATATTTGATTTTTTTTAATTAACCATTATAAATATCATACTACCTATTACTCATTTCACACAAATAGTACACTTTCTACTCATTTCACACACAAAAAAAAAACTTTCCAATACCAAAAAATGAATCCAAAAACCCTACCACCAATCGCACCCAAGATCCGGCCGAAACACGTCGCATCAAAGTGGTTCAACAACACTGGGTCGACATGTTGTCTTTATCGATCTGTCGATTTACCAATCACAACTTGATACCCCTACACTTTCACCAACTGTTGCCTTCATAAAGTTATTAGGCATTTTTCTGGTTTAGGTCCTGTTTTGCCCTTTAGCTGTTAAACCTAATTAGCTCTCTTATTTATATTGTCTATTCATTCCATTGTAATTGTGCTCTTTTATATATGATTAAATAATGAAACCCTACCAATATTTTGTTCATTAGTTTGCGTGGTAACATAGCTGTATTCAGTATGTCATTTATTGAGTTCGCTGGGGGTACGAGGCAGTGCGCCCTGTTTCGAAAATTTTGATGATTTGGTATGTCTTTCTGATCTACGACTATATTTGGTTTGTTTTTATTTGTCTGGATTGTTCGAGGGTTCCGATTACTGTTGGTTTCGTTTGATTTTGGGGGTTTTTTGTCATTTTTCACGCCACGATTTGGGTTCCGCTACCGCGAATTTAACCTTTTCGTCGATATCTCGCCGTGATTCTATATTCGTGTCGCGAAGATATCCTTTTCGTCGTTTTCTAACTGTGACTATATATTTACGCCACGATTTTTGTCTAGAGTGCATTTTTCTTTTAAATGTTTCTGCATGTTATTATCAATATGGCTCCAAAAGATGATTCTCTTCGGTCTATCAGTACCCAACTTGATGGCAAGAACTATGCCTACTGGAGTTATGTTATGAAGAATTTTTTTGCGAGGAAAGAGTATGTGGGGAATTGTGGCAAGCACACGAAGCAAACCAACAGATGAGAATGCTGAAAATTAGTCAACCTTATTGGAATCATGGGAGACTAATAACTCCAAAATTATCACTTGCATTAACAATTTTGTAATTTAGTCTATTGGCATACAGGTGGAAAAGTATGACACTGCAAAGGAAGTTTGGGATCACTTGGCTAAACTGTATACACAACTAATTTTGAAAAACAATATCAGTTAGAGTTTGATATTTGAGCCATCTAATAGAACACTTTGAGTATTCAAGAGTTTCATGCTTCTATGTCTGATTTGTGAGATCAGTTGGCTCTTACTGAATCGGTTGACCTAAAAGCTTTCCAGAGCTGTGTTTGATTCAGTTTTCGATGGATGTACGTTCTAATTTCGAAGTCCTACGTGCATCTACCTTGCATCGTACACCTCTACACATTGTTGATTCGGTTGTTCATGAATTAATTGCTGAAGAAACTTGTATCAAGTCTTATGCTGACAAAGGGTTTACTGCTGCCACTACTCCAGTTGTACTTGTTGTTCCACAATGCCCTCAGAACTCTAATCAGAATCGCTCTAGAGTTTCATTCGATGAGTGTGCATTCTGCAAAAAGAAAAACCATTGGAAATGTCAGTTCCTTTTGTTGCTAAGCAAAGGAAATCAACAACAACAACGACGACGACGACAACAACAACAACAACAACAACAAAATTAGACCATCTGGACAATTTCAACCTCAGAAAAATCTGTCCCCTGGACAGTTTTCCCCACGCCCCTCTTTTCCACCTTTTCGTCCACCACATTCCACTGTTACAGATGCATCTTCAGTAGAGAATGAAACAAATGTTAAACCACCATCAGCTTTGGATCATTACGTTCTTCAAAAGTTCAGACAAATCCTTGCCTCCAATCCTACTACCATGTAAACATACATGTCTCACTCAAGTCTGTCTTCATCTACAAGTTCAGGTATTCCATCATCCTTGTAGATATTAGATTTTGTCCACCCCCGGCCGGCGGCGAAATTCGTCGGGCGGCGCGAGGTTAGGATGTTGGATCATAGTCATTGAACATACGAATATTATATAGTACAAAACAATATGTGACATAAATATCACTTCCATTTTTAACGTATAAATTTCATGATAAAAATGTTTCTTAAAATTAAGGAAATACTAAACTTCTAGCATAACTGTAAGTCTTGATAGGTTGGCATTACGATGGGCTTCGAGTGATTCCATCAGTCAACAGTTGTTATAGGGTATGAAATCTTCAACCTCTTTTAGTTTCCTAGGAATACATGTGTGTTTTAAAAGGTCAACATAATGTTGGTGAGTTCACGGGTTTTTTATGATATTGAAAATACTTATTTTCTTTTAGTATGATCTTTGTTTATGAATATAGTATTTATATCTCTTTAATCCTATGTTTTTCCTCTTTCGAACTTGTTTATAATATATTGTCGTATCCTAGGGGTATTTGTTTGGATAACTGGAACTTGGTTGCTTATAATCACTAAGGATGTACCTACCTAGCCTCCTCATGTATGCGAATTCCCTACTTATTCTACGACGTTTATAGTTTTATGAATACTATAGGTTTTCTTTACTTGTTTCCATGAGTCTGTGTGTAACAACGTAAATTTCAAAACAATTTTTCACTTTTAAAGATATAATTTCATTCATAAATATTCTCAAATCCCAATGTATCACATATCAAATCCATAAAAAACACATCCCAAGATCAAAATGTATAAAACTCCAATAGTGTGTACTGATCATGCCGGCGCCTTCCCGCGATCCTCACTGGTACCTGAAATACATAACACAAAACACTGTAAGCATAAATGCTTAGTGAGTTCCCCAAAATACCACATATAACACATATTAGCCACTCGAGGCTATAACTCTGCAGGCCCACTGGCCCTAACTCTGTGGACCCTCTGGTCCTAACTCTGTGGACCTTCCGGTCCTAACTCTGTAAACTCTGGAATACACACAGCATAAATCACATAGAAATAATGCAGTGCAACACATCACATACATAGCATACACGATACTCTGTCACATAACTCTACTTACCACTCAAGGTAAAGTATAGTGAGAAGACTCACCTCGGATAACTCGGTAACCCTCGGACTCGGAAATACTGATCTAGCCTCCGCCTAATCACATAAAATAGTTACTATAATCAATACGACTTTCAAAGTCTAGGCTAAACCCTCTCTAAGTTCTCTAAGAAGGGTAAAAGACCATTCTACCCCTCCAATGGCTCAAAAGTCCAAACATTGATTAAACTCTAATAGTCAACGAAGTCAACTTTGACCAGACTCGTCGAGTGTACTCGGGCGACTCGGTAAGTCCACGCGGGTCCCCTGAATCCTTCTAAGCCTCGCTTGGCACGTCGAGTCCCTCCTCCACTCGTCGGGTCGCTCTGCAACGAATCGCGGGGCAACCCTGAATCGACTCGTCGAGCCCACTTATGGACTCGGCGAGTTGCTCCCATAACATCTCTCAAATGACCTTCTGAGGTCAGATCTGCTTTTCTAAACTATAGATCTGACCTCCCCAAGACCAATAACCACGTAAAGGTTGAAACTTGACCCACATGCAAGGCACCCAATGCTTCTTTTGGTGAAATAACTACAAAAATGGCTTCCTAGGCTCATAACTCCAAAGGGGTGGCATAAAGCATAATGATAGGGACTCTCTGGACCCCTTAAGGTCCAGATCTAAGAACCATTTCACCTTGGGACCTCACACATTCTAGATTTAAGCTACATAAGGCATAAAGAAACCCTAGGTTCAACCAAATCATCAAAAATACGAGAATAAGCATAGATTGATACCTCCAACAGCTTCCTCTGATCAAATGGAAGTAGATTCAAGCTCCCTAACTCACCTAGCTTGACCTTCCTCCTTCCTTCTTGCTAAAATCCACAAGAAATGGTGAACAATGGCCTCCTTTCTCACTCACAAGGCTCACAGATGCTCTGGTACTCTCAAGGACGAAGGTAGCCGCAATTAAGGGCCATAAGGTCCTTTAAATAGGGCACAGGCCCGGGGATTTAGGGTTTCAACCCACAGCGCGGACTCGTCGAGTCCATCCTTTCCGACTCGTCGAGTCCGTTCATTAATCCAGTCAGCAATCGCGGTCCTACTCGACGAGTCCACGCCTCAACTCGTCGAGTCCCTCTCTTTTACTCAAAATAAATGATCAAACATAATACCTGGAAATCCGGATGTTACAATTCTCCCCCACTAGAATCAGACTTCGCCCTCGTAGTCTTGCTCCTCAAACAACTCTGGATGATGCTCCCGCATCTCCAACTCTGGCTCCCAGGTCAGCTCGGACCCTCTCCGATGTTGCCACTGGACTTGAACCAGGGGCACCTCCTTGTTCCTCAGAACCTTGATCTTTCGATCCACTATCGCAACTGGCCTCTCAACATAATTCAAGCTCGCATCTACCTGAATATCCTCCAATGGCACCACCGCCGACTCGTCGGCTATACACTTCCTCAATTGAGACACGTGGAAGGTATCATGAATCTGGCTCAACTCCGCAGGTAGCTCCAAACGATATGCTACCCTACCCACCCTCGCGGTCACCCTGAACGGACCAATGTACCGGGTCCCCAGCTTGCCCCTCTTCCTGAATCGGATCACTCCTTTCCAAGGAGATACTTTCAGGAGTACGAAGTCTCCCACCTGAAACTCAAGCTCGGATCGTCGCCTATCCGCATAACTCTTCTGGCGACTCTGAGCTGTCAACAACCTCTGTCTGACCTGCTGTATCTGCTCTGTCGTCTGAAGCACTAACTCAGTGCTACCCAACACTCGTTGTCCAACCTCTCCCCAGCAGATGGGAGTCTGACACCTCCTCCCATACAACAGCTCAAAGGGAGGCATACCGATACTCGAATGATGGATGTTGTTATAAGAAAACTCAGCCAACGGCAGATACGTGTCCCAACTTCCTCCGAAGTCCAACACACATGCCCTAAGCATGTCCTCGAGCGTCTGAATCGTCCGTTCGCTCTGACCGTCCGTCTGTGGGTGGTATGCGGTACTGAAATGCAGCCTCGTACCCAACTCCTCATGGAATTTCTTCCAGAACTTGGAAGTGAAACGCACATCTCGATCCGACACGATCGAGATCGGTACTCCATGTCGCGATACCACCTCTCTCACATACAATTCTGCCAGCCTCTCAACAGAAGAGCTCTCACTGATAGCAAGGAAATGAGCGCTCTTCGTCAGCCGGTCAACGATCACCCAAATTGCATCGACACCTCTCGCAGTCCTCGGCAATTTGGTGATAAAATCCATGGAAATCTGTTCCCACTTCCACTGGGGAATCTCAAGTGGCTGCAACTTGCCATGCGGACGCTGGTGCTCGGCCTTAACCCTGAAACAAGTCAAGCACCTCTCCACGAACCACGCAACATCCCTCTTCATACAGGGCCACCAATAGTCTCTCTTCAGGTCCAAATACATCTTAGTAGCCCCGGGATGGATCGAGAACCTCGATCTGTGCGCTTCCTCCATCAGAATGGTATGTGCCCCACCCTCAAATGGCACCCAAATCCGACCCTGAAAGGTCATGAGCCCTCGTCTATCGGCAACGAACTCAGACACCTGCCCGATCACTCGCTCTCTTTTGCGGTTCTCCGGCTTCATGGCCTCAACCTGAGCCTCCCGAATGGTCTCCAACACCGGAGTCATCACCGTCAACCTCAAACAAACATCACGTATCGGGGCACTCTCCATCCTACGACTCAGGGCATCGGCTACAACGTTAGCCTTGCCCGGGTGGTACAGGATCTCACACTCATAATCCTTTACCACATCCAACCATCTCCTCTGGCGCATATTCAGGTTGAGCTGATCCATCAAATACTTCAGGCTCTTCTGATCCGTATATATGGTACACCGGACCCCATACAGATAGTGACGCCAGATCTTGAGGGCGAACACCACAGCCCCCAACTCCAGATCGTGAGTAGGATACCTCGCCTGATGAGGCTTCAACTGCCTCGATGTGTATGCTATCACATGCCCTCTCTGCATCAGGACCGCACCCAATCCCGATATCGACGCGTCACAATACACTACAAAATCCTCCATCCCCTCCGGAAAGGCTAACACCGGGGCTTCGCATAATCTCTGGCGAAGTGTCTCAAAGGAGGCCTGTTGCTCTGGACCCCAACTAAAAGCCACGCCCTTCCGGGTCAACCTGGTGAGAGGAACAGCAATCTTGGAGAAATCTTTAATAAATCTCCTATAATAGCCGGCCAACCCCAGAAAACTCCTGATCTCGGTGGGGGATTTCGGCACCTCCTAACTCATCACCGCCTCAATCTTGGCCGGATTGACCAATATCCCATTCTGGTTAACGAGATGTCCCAGGAACTGGACCTCTCGTTACCAGAGTTCACACTTGGAGAATTTGGCATAGAGCCTCTCCGATCTCAGAACTCCAAGGATCTCTCTCAAATACTCCTCATGCTGCTCCCTGGATCTCGAATACACCAGTATATCATCAATGACCACTATCACCGAACGATCCAACATCGGTCTGCACACCCTGTTCATGAGATCCATGAACGCCGCCGGTGCATTGGTGAGCCCGAAAGGCATCACCACGAACTCGTAATGTCCATAACGAGTCCTGAACGCCGTCTTCTGGATATCCTCATCACGCACTCTCATCTGATGATATCCAGACCTCAGATCGATCTTGGAGAACCAAGACGCTCCCTGCAACTGATCGAACAAATCATCGATCCTCGGTAAGGGGTAACGGTTCTTGACCGTTAACTTGTTCAACTCCCGGTAATCGATGCACATCCGGTGTGAACCATCCTTTTTCTTTACAAAAAGGATCGGCGCTCCCCATGGCGAGCTACTCGGCCGAATAAAACCCTTCCCCAACAGCTCCTGAAGCTGTGAGGATAACTCCTGCATCTCTGGTGGCGCAAGGCGATAGGGCGCCTTGGCGATAGGCGCTGCCCCCGGAACCAAATCGATACGGAACTCTACTTGTCTCTCGGGAGGCACACCCGACAACTCCTCGGGGAAAACATCCGGGAACTCACGCACTATCGGAACCTCATCGACCGATCTCGGCCTCTCCGCATCAAACCTCGTATCCATCACATAAGCTACAAACCCACTACAGCCCTGCTGTAGGCTCTCCATCGCTCTAGCGGCCGAACAAAACGCTGACCCAGAACAGGTAACCTCGCCGTACACCGTAAGAACTCCCCCACTAGGGTCTCGTATGGTCACCAGCTGTCGCTCGCAGTCGATAACCGCTCCAAATCTGCTCAACCAGTCCATGCCCACGATGACGCAGACATCTCCCATCGCAATCGGGACCAAATCAATCGGAAACTCAACGCCGAAGATCTCGAGTACACATCCTCGAATCACATCAGTGGCATACACCGCTCTCTCGTCAGCTATGGAAACTCGCAGAGGTCGACTGAACGCCTCTCGGCGAACACTGATGTGCTTACTAAAGGCTAAAGATACAAAAGATCGACTCGCACCCGAGTCAAATAACACCAAGGCAGGTACAGAACTCACAAGAAAAGTACATACGCATATCATAATATAAGCACAATATCTCAAACATCAAATAAATACATGAAAGAATACGTACCAGCCACGACATCGGGCGCTGCGCGGACCTCCTCCGCTGTCAACTGGAAGGCTCTTCCTCGTGCCTTCGGCGCCTCGGCCTTTACCGGCCGACTCTCGGTAGCTCGTACAATAGCAGGGGCAGATCCCTGTGATGCTCCATGTGCTGACCCCCGCAGCTGCGGACACTCGGCTTTCCGGTGTCCGGTCTGGTTGTAGTGGAAACAGACTGCAAACCCCTTGGGGCAATCCTTGGCCATGTGCCCCTCCTTGCCACACTTGTAACAAGACCCTGCTCTACAAATCCCCTCATGACCCTTGCCGCATTTGCCACAAGTGCGGCCCTTCTGGTTCCCTGATCTCGAATCGGCGGGCTTGGCCCGCTTAGTTGCTGGCTGGGACTGTGCCGGTCGCCGATCCCTCCCCTGAGACTCCACCTCCTCCCTAGCCTGAGTCTCAAGCTCTATCTCCCTCTTCCGAGCATTCGCCTGAAGCTCGGCAAATGTCCGGTACGACGAGTTCGCCACGAACTCGCGGATGTTTCTCCTCCAAATGCTCAAATACCGACTCATGCGTGCCTGCTCGGAAGACACGTGCTTAGGGCAGAACATCGCCCTCTCATGGAACATCCTGGTGATCATAGTAACAGACTCAGTACCCTGCTTCAGGGTCAAGAACTCCCGGGCCAACCGTTCCCTTTCCACCGGGGGAACGTACTCATCACGAAACATAGCGGTGAACCTCTCCCAGGTCACTACGGCAAGCTCTGCGGAAGAATAGTGCGCTGTCACAAACTTCCACCAATCCTTCGCTCCCAAGCGAAGCTGGTTCAGCGCGAACTGAACTCTCAGATGCTCCTGACATGAACACGTATAAAAGCATCCCTCAATGTCAGAAACCCATCTCATCGCAGCAATCGGATCTTGCGTCCCATCAAACTGATGGGTTTTTGAGCATTCTAACACTTCCTAAGTGTACATGCAACCCTAATAACCTTGAATCTATGTTTTCTCTATATACATGCAAATTTCTTTTTCAAGGTTATTTCCTAACTAGCATGGCATGGGGATTACATAAAACATAAAAACTAGTAGAAATACATACCTTGTTGTTGCTTGGATTCCTTCAAGACTTTATGAGCCTAGCACCCCAAATGTTGTGCCTCAAATGCTTCACACAACACCACAAGACTTGGAATAACTTGAGAGAATACTTCTAGCACTCAAAATCGGTTATGCCCTCTCTAGTAACACTAGGTCCACTAGCTCTCCATTTTGCTAGCCATAGGGTTCCTTTTATAGTGTTGTCACAATTAGGGTTTACACATGAATGCCCTTAATTTTCATGACTCTTGATTTCCCATGACCCATGGATTTGTAACTCCCATGGACTATCCATGGAGCTCCATTTGGTTACATCCATAACCCATAAACCATGGATCATTAATCCACCATAAAAGAATTGATGATTGTCATAATCAACCCTATATATTTAATTAGTCTCACTTTGATCACCAAATTAATCCTAGATTAATACCTGATCAACACTAATTAAATAATACTATTATTAATATATTAGAACTTATAATATATTAATAATCATAAGTGCCTTATTCTCTCATTTAGTCTATCCAAGTATTGCAATGCCATGCAACCCAAATGGACCATGCCGGGTCGGGTCAAGTACATACCAAATAAAGTTATGGACTTAGACACTATATCCAACAGTCTCCCACTTGGATAAGTCTAATAACTATATTTGCAAATATGACTTCAAAATCCGACTAGCAATCGTAGCTCTTTCAAAGTCTCTCGGAACTGAGATGATGATGATACGCCATTTAAGATAAGTGATCATATAATCCTCTATTCTCATGATATCAGCCGGACAAACACATGGAACATGGTCTTACTTATTGTCCAGCATTTGTTTCTCGATCTCTGATTTGTTTCGACATAAACTAAATTGAACACATCAATTAGGTTCTGACCGGGCCCGGTACATAGGTCAAAACCAAATCATCGAGGGGCCCAGATATCGCTTCTATTTCTAGAAGGAACAGATAAACTTCGACTGATATGCTTGTACTAACTACTTGTTGAATTACTCACAAAGGCACGTTTTATAACATCGAGTTACCAATGCGTTTTCATACAATCAATGAATAACCAACTCATAGTCAACAACTCATATCTCTAGGTTTGAAGATTTATATGATATTACCGTCTCACGATCACTCGAGATAAATTCCATGAAGTGATGCAAGTGAGCGTGGGTTGGATCCAATACTCAGCCCTTATGAGTACTCATGAATGTTTTAGCAACCATTGCATTGTCCAAAGCACTTTTAGACAAATCATACAAGCCAAATTCATGACAGTCTTAAATCAATACTTACTTCCAAAGTTTGACTGACTGTGGATGGTTTGAATAATAACATAATTATTCTGGAAGTAAAAACATGCAAAATTGAAACATAGTAAACAATCAACACAAGATAGTAACACCTTACTCATAAATAAATAACAACTTTTATTTATCATCAAATGTCAATTACATTTTACAAGTTTCAGGAATCTAATCATTGAAACTAATATCATCCTTCAGCCCAATGCGCCTCGCATGCTGTAAATGCTTAACCCTGCTCAGTCCCTTCGTGAGGGGATCTGCCGGGTTCTCATCTGATGATACCCTCTTAGCCACGAGGAGTCCTTCTTCTATTCGATGTCTGATGAAATGGTATTTTCTGTCAATGTGCCTAGATCTCCCGTGATCTCTCGGTTCCTTAGCCAAAGCAACCGCACTTTCGCTGTCACAGAAAATTTCCATTGGCTCTTTTATAGCTGGTACACCTCCAAGGTCTCCGATGAAGTTCTTTAGCCATATCGCCTCCTTAGCTGCTTCACTTGCTGCTATGTACTCTGATTCACAAGTAGAATCAGCTACTGTCTCCTGCTTGGAACTTTTCCAAGTAATTGCCCCTCCATTTAGGATAAAGACCCAGCCTGACTGAGAGCGGAAATTATCCCTGTCAGTCTGGAAGCTAGCATCGCTATATCCTTCCACTCTCAAGTCATCACTGCCTCCGAGGGTAAGGACCCAATCCTTAGTCCTCCGTAGATACTTGAGAATGTTCTTTACCGCTGTCCAGTGTGCCTTGCCAGGGTTCCCTTGATATCTACTGACCATGCTCAAAGCAAAGGCCACATCAGGGCGAGTACAAGTCATAGCATACATGATCGAGCCCACAGCGGAAGCATATGGTATATGACTCATTTCAGCTATCTCAGCCTCTGTACTCGGACTCTGAGTTTTACTCAGCTTGGCATTACTCTGGATTGGTAATTCTCCTTTCTTGGAATCTTACATACTGAACCTCTTCAGCACCTTACCCAAGTAAGTACTTTGACTAAGTCCAATTAGTCTCTTACTCCTATCTCTCAATATCCTTATCCCTAGGATATAGGTAGCTTCCCCAAGGTCCTTCATAGCGAAACACTTCCCAAGCCAGGACTTAACCTCCTGCAAGGTTGGGACGTCGTTTCCTATGAGAAGTATGTCATCCACATACAACACCAAGAAGCTAACTATGCTCCCACTAGCCCTGACATACACACAATACTCATCCTCACTTCTAGAAAAGCCAAACTCTTTGACTTTCTCATCAAAGCAAAGATTCCATCTGCGAGATGCTTGTTTCAATCCATAAATGGATTTATCAAGCTTACACACTCTATTATGGTATCTTGTATCGACAAAACCCTCTAGTTGAGCCATGTAAACATCCTCAGCCAACTTTCCATTAAGGAAAGCGGTTTTGACATCCATTTGCCATATTTCATAATCATGAAATGCAGCTATGGCTAACAATACTCTAATAGACTTAATCTTAGCTACTGGTGAGAAGGTCTCATCATAGTCAACTCCCGGAGTTTGAGTAAAGCCCTTCGCAACCAGTCGCACTTTGTAAGTATGTACCTTCCCATCCATGTCGGTCTTCTTCTTGAAGATCCATTTGCACCCAACTGTCTCACGACCTGGTACATTGTCAACCAAGTTCCAAACTTGATTGTCATACATGGACTGAATCTCGCTGTCCATAGCCTCCTTCCATTTAGCAGACTCAGGGCCTGCCATGGCTTCCCTGTAGTTATTAGGTTCATCCAAATCTATTAGTGTACTATCACTAATAAATGTATCACCTTCAGTGGTGATGTGATAACCATAATAAAAATCAGGTGTGTTCCTCACCCTAGTGGAACGTCTTGGAGGTACAGACTCATCTATCGGATCAACATGAGTTTCCTCCTCAGGTTGGTCGATAGCATTTGAGGTTCCTTCACCACTTGACTCTTGAAGCTCTTCAAGGTCAATTTGCCTCCCACTGTCCCCTTGGCTTATGAATTCTCTCTCACGAAAGACTCCTCTTCTTGCCACAAAAACCACATTATCACTGGGTCTGTAGAAGAGGTAACCAAAGGATCTCTGTGGGTAGCCGATGAAAATACACCTCTCACTTCGAGGTTCAAGCTTATCATGAGTCTCACGCCTCACGAAAGCTTCACAACCCCAAATCTTGATGTGGTCCAAATTGGGAACTTTCCCAGTCCACATCTCGTGAGGTGTTTTGGCAACCTTTTTAGTAGGGATTAAATTAAGGATATGGGCGGCAGTCTCTAAGGCATACCCCCAGAAAGAGATTGGTAACGAAGCTCAACTCATCATGGAACGAACCATATCCAGCAAGGTTCGATTGCGCCTTTCAGCTACACCATTCAACTGTGGTGTTCTGGGAGGTGTCAATTGTGAGACAATCCCACATTCCTTAAGATAGTCAAGGAACTCAATGCTAAGATACTCTCCTCCCCGATCGGATCGGAGCATCTTGATGTTCCTGCCCAATTGATTCTCCACTTCCTGCTTAAACTCTTTGAACTTTTCAAAGGTTTCTGACTTATGCTTGATTAAGTAAATATATCCATATCTACTGTAATCATCAGTAAAAGTCACATAATAGCGATTAGCATCCCTTGTAGCAACTCTAAAGGGCCCACACACATCCGTGTGTACAAGGTCCAACAAACCTTCACCCCTATCACAAGTACCTGTGAAGGGTGACTTTGTCATTTTTCCAAGTAAACAAGACTCGCAACTATCATCTGACATGAGGTCAAATGATTCCAAGACTCCAGCCTTTTGGAGTTGGCCTATGCGCTTCTTGTTAACATGTCCAAGACGACAATGCCACAAGGATGCTTTATCCAAGCTATCTGAAGAATCAATATACAACACATTATTTCCTAGATTGTCTACAACATTCACGGCTTCATATACACCATCACAAGGTAATGCTTTAAAGTAAAATACATCATCGTAATAAACATTAATAGCACCATTTTTATTATCAAATGAAAATGAAAAACCTTGTCTGTACAAGCCATGAAAAGAAATAATATTTCTCGCCATTTCGGGCGAGTAACAACACTTATTCAAATCTAACATTAACCCATTATTAAGCAATAAAGAATAAACTCCTATCTTGGTAACAGGTGATTCTTTCCTGTTGCCCATGACTAAGTTTATCTTCCCATGCTCCACTTGCTTACTTCTTCTTAGTGCCTGCAAATCAGTACAAATGTGAATACCACACCCTGTATCAAGCACCCAAGAATTAGCATTAGATGAGTTGTTAGACAATATTGTGTAAATACCTGCATGGGTGGGTTTAACCTTCCCATCCTTTAGATTTTGCAGATATTTGGGGCAGCTTCGCTTGAAGTGTCCCTTATCCTGGCAATAGAAGCACTGTGCTTCTTTTGGGTTTGAAGAAGGAGTAATGGGACCTTTCTTTGTCCCACTTGAAGAGGAACCATCAAGAGTCTTACCCTTGGTACCCTTCGAAGGGCTTTTCCTCTTCTTACCCTTTCCCTGCCCAATAGCCAGAACAGGGGCTATTGAAGGAGTAGAAGTAGCAACCGCTTTACCCTTAAGGCCATTTTCAGATGTCCTTAAGAGTCCTTGAAGTTTGCTAAGTGTGACTTCCTCCTTGTTCATATGATAAGTCATACGAAACTGATCATAACTTGGAGGTAAGGAATGGAGAATGATGTCAATCGCCATTTCCTCAGGAAAGTCAACATTTAGCTTCAGCAACCGGTCAACGAACCTTTGCATCTTCTGCAAGTGACCGGTGATGGGTTCACCATCCTTTATCCTTGCGGTTATCATGGAGGAGATGATTTCATACCTCTCCTGACGCGCACTCTGATGGTACCTTTCCATCAGATCCAGGTGCATCTCATAGGGGTAGAAATCTTCATAGGATTTTTGAAGTTCAGGAGTCATGGTGGCCATCATGATGCATGCTACTTTAGTAGCATCCTTTTCATGTGCAACAAACTCCGCAAACTCTTCAGGAGTAGCAGTGGCTTCACTCACAACCTTAAGCTCCCTATCGAGGACATATTCTTTGTCCTCATAGCGGGTAATCATTTTGATGTTTCTGATCCACTCATTGAAATTGGATCCATCAAAGATGACCTTACCACACAAGTTCATAAGGGAAAAGGAGCCTGTTGGGTTTGAGCCAGAAGCATTGTTGGAAGACATCTGAAAGGAAAGAAAGACAAGTTTCATTAGATTAGGAATCCTTAATAATTCACCCAAATGAAATATTAAGGCTAGGATCCAACAAACTATTTATAGTTGGAAGAGGGATGTCGTAATCCATACTATAAAATATTTGAAGGTAGGTAAATGACGATTTACCAATTTCCACCATAAGAACGAAATATTTTATTATTAGGTTTTATTGGTTTTGAAACTCCTAGATCTTTTGAGATACATTGAACTTTTCAAAGGCATGTTTGAATCTCAATTGTGCCCTCTCAAGTTTGTGACTGGGATGCCGAGGATCACAAACAAGGTGTGAATAACCATACAAATTGACTTGGTACCCTCAACAATATTACCTAATCGATGTGCCGGTTAACCACACACGCTCCACCGATCTATAATAAAGTCAAGTTACCCTTTTCCACTCTTACTAGTCCATGTTAGTGTGCCGGTTAACCACACACGCTCCACTAACGACTTGGTAAGGTACAAAGTGTAATTTTATGGGCTAGCACCAATTTCACATTTTCCTAAAGTAACTAAGATTGGGAATTTATAATGTATAGTTACTTTATAATTCATTATACTTTTAACAAGTATTTAAAGTCGTATCCTACCCGTTCGGCTAACGACCCTCCACCGATCAAGGAAACGGTGGGTGAGAGTGGACACCCATTAAGTCACCATTTTATAGGCAACAACCTTATACCCCCTTATAGACCGGCTTCGTGAATGAGGCCTACTAACGGTAAGAATGACATATTCTTATACATATCTATATAATAAAATTATAATAATAGTATAAGTGTTGATTTTTAAACTTTTTAAAAATCTAAGGTTTAATTTGGAATAAAAGTATTAAAGTGTAAGACTTTTCAAATTCCAAAACTTGAGGGCAAGATTTGAAACTATTCCAAGTCTCTTCAATTTGTAACTTATGAGTTTTAATGGTTCATAAAAATGAAGACTCTTCATTTTATGAAACCTCTTTAGTTCTTTAATCATAATTAAAAGAAGTGACACTTGGTTATCCATAACTTGAGGACAAGTTATGGACACCATCATAGCCATTAAGATCATGAATTAAACACACATGGTGGTTACACATAATTCCTATGATCTTCTAAAAACTCATAAGAACACAAATTCATGTCAAGCAATTTCAAGAAATCATATAAACATATACAATACTTGAAAATTGATAAAAGTCATGTAAAATGGGTTAACATAATCATTATCATGTTGAAAAACAGATTTTGCAAGTCCAAAACAGATTGGGATAATGATCTTAATCCATTTCCAGCAACAAAACTCGAAAAAACTGCCCAGCACGCTCCTACTCGCCGAGTGCACTATTCTACTCGGCGAGTAGAATGAATTTGTTCATGGACTCGGCGAGTCCTCCCCATGGACTCGGCGAGTCCAGTCGTCAGAATGCAGAATTTTCGATTTTTAAGCAGTTTTGCATCAAGTATACAGAAAACAATCCTAGTCTCTAATACCACTGATGGGTTTTTGAGCATTCTAACACTTCCTAAGTGTACATGCAACCCTAATAACCTTGAATCTATGTTTTCTCTATATACATGCAAATTTCTTTTTCAAGGTTATTTCCTAACTAGCATGGCATGGGGATTACATAAAACATAAAAACTAGTAGAAATACATACCTTGTTGTTGCTTGGATTCCTTCAAGACTTTATGAGCCTAGCACCCCAAATGTTGTGCCTCAAATGCTTCACACAACACCACAAGGCTTGGAATAACTTGAGAGAATACTTCTAGCACTCAAAATCGGTTATGCCCTCTCTAGTAACACTAGGTCCACTAGCTCTCCATTTTGCTAGCCATAGGGTTCCTTTTATAGTGTTGTCACAATTAGGGTTTACACATGAATGCCCTTAATTGTCATGACTCTTGATTTCCCATGACCCATGGATTTGTAACTCCCATGGACTATCCATGGAGCTCCATTTGGTTACATCCATAACCCATAAACCATGGATCATTAATCCACCATAAAAGAATTGATGATTGTCATAATCAACCCTATATATTTAATTAGTCTCACTTTGATCACCAAATTAATCCTAGATTAATACCTGATCAACACTAATTAAATAATACTATTATTAATATATTAGAACTTATAATATATTAATAATCATAAGTGCCTTATTCTCTCATTTAGTCTATCCAAGTATTGCAATGCCATGCAACCCAAATGGACCATGCCGGGTCGGGTCAAGTACATACCAAATAAAGTTATGGACTTAGACACTATATCCAACACAAACTCTGGTGGTTTCGTGTTGCTGAACTCCCGGAACAGCAACGTATCACCACCCTGAGGCCTAGCAGCAGCAACAGCTGCGGTAGCTGCAGCGGCTGTAGCCTCAGTAACTGCTGCGTATCTCTCATCAAAAGTCTCAATCAACGTGGTCTTAATAGACCCAAACATCTCTGGAATCTCTGCGCAGATAGCCGCAGCCACCTCCTCGTGGATCATCTGACGAAGCTCCTCGTCACTCACACCGCTGGTCTCTGGTCTGTGGCGTGTCCCCACCATGATATTGAAAATACTTATTTTCTTTTAGTATGATCTTTGTTTATGAATATAGTATTTATATCTCTTTAATCCTATGTTTTTCCTCTTTCGAACTTGTTTATAATATCTTGTCGTATCCTAGGGGTATTTGTTTGGATAACTGGAACTTGGTTGCTTATAATCACTAAGGATGTACCTACCTAGCCTCCTCATGTATGCGAATTCCCTACTTATTCTACGACGTTTATAGTTTTATGAATACTATAGGTTTTCTTTACTTGTTTCCATGAGTCTGTGTGTAACAACGTAAATTTCAAAACAATTTTTCACTTTTAAAGATATAATTTCATTCATAAATATTCTCAAATCCCAATGTATCACATATCAAATCCATAAAAAACACATCCCAAGATCAAAATGTATAAAACTCCAATAGTGTGTACTGATCATGTCGGTCCCTTCCCGCGATCCTCACTGGTACCTGAAACACATAACACAAAACACTGTAAGCATAAATGCTTAGTGAGTTCCCCAAAATACCACAAATAACACATATTAGCCACTCGAGGCTATAACTCTGTAGGCCCACTGGCCCTAACTCTGTGGACCCTCTGGTCCTAACTCTGTGGACCTTCCGGTCCTAACTCTGTAAACTCTGGAATACATATAGTATAAATCACATAGAAATAATGCAGTGCAACACATCACATACATAGCATACACGATACTCTGTCACATAACTCTACTTACCACTCAAGGTAAAGTATAGTGAGAAGACTCACCTCGGATAACTCGGTAACCCTCGGACTCGGAAATACTGATCTAGCCTCTGCCTAATCACATAAAATAGTTACTATAATCAATACGACTTTCAAAGTCTAGGCTAAACCCTCTCTAAGTTCTTTAAGAAGGGTAAAAGACCATTCTACCCCTCCAATGGCTCAAAAGTCCAAACATTTACTAAACTCTAATAGTCAACGAAGTCAACTTTGACCAGACTAGTCGAGTGTACTCGGGCGACTCGGCAAGTCCACGCGGGTCCCCTGAATCCTTCTAAGCCTCGCTTGGCACGTCGAGTCCCTCCTCCACTCGCCGGGTCGCTCTGCAACGAATCGCGGGGCAACCCCGAATCGACTCGTCGAGCCCACTTATGGACTCGGCGAGTTGCTCCCATAACATCTCTTAGATGACCTTCTGAGGTCAGATATGCTTTTCTAAACTATAGATTTGACCTCCCCAAGACCAATAACCACGTAAAGGTCGAAACTTGACCCACATGCAAGGCACCCAATGCTTCTTTTGGTGAAATAACTACAAAAATGGCTTCCTAGGCTCATAACTCCAAAGGGGTGGCATAAAGCATAATGATAGGGACTCTCTGGACCCCTTAAGGTCCAAATCTAAGAACCATTTCACCTTGGGACCTCACACATTCTAGATTTAAGCTACATAAGGCATAAAGAAACCCTAGGTTCAACCAAATCAACAAAAATACGAGAATAAGCATAGATTGATACCTCCAACAGCTTCCTCTGATCAAATGGAAGTAGATTCAAGCTCCCTAACTCACCTAGCTTGACCTTCCTCCTTCCTTCTTGCTAAAATCCACAAGAAATGGTGAACAATGGCCTCCTTTCTCACTCACAAGGCTCACAGATGCTCTGGTACTCTCAAGGACGAAGGTAGCCGCAATTAAGGGCCATAAGGTCCTTTAAATAGGGCACAGGCCCAGGGATTTAGGGGTTCAACCCACAGCGCGGACTCGTCGAGTCCACCCTTTCCGACTCGTCGAGTCCGTTCATTAATCCAGTCAGCAATCGCGGTCCTACTCGATGAGTCCACGCCTCAACTCGTCGAGTCCCTCTCTTTTACTCAAAATAAATGATCAAACATAATACCTGGAAATCCGGATGTTACAATTCTCCCCCACTAGAATCAGACTTCGCCCTCGAAGTCTTGCTCCTCAAACAACTCTGGATGATGCTCCCGCATCTCCAACTCTGGCTCCCAGGTCAGCTCGGACCCTCTCTGATGTTGCCACTGGACTTGAACCAGGGGCACCTCCTTGTTCCTCAGAACCTTGATCTTTCGATCCACGATCGCAACTGGCCTCTCAACATAATTTAGGCTCGCATCTACCTGAATATTGTCGACTCGTCAGCTATACACTTCCTCAACTGAGACACGTGGAAGGTATCATGAATCTGGCTCAACTCCGTAGGTAGCTCCAAACGATATGCTACCCTACCCACCCTCGCGGTCACCCTGAACAGACCAATGTACCGGGTCCCCAGCTTGCCCCTCTTCCTGAATCGGATCACTCCTTTCCAAGGAGATACTTTCAGGAGTACGAAGTCTCCCACCTGAAACTCAAGCTCGGATCCTCGCCTATCCGCATAACTCTTCTGGCGACTCTGAGCTGTCAACAACCTCTGTCTGACCTGCTGTATCTGCTCTGTCGTCTGAAGCACTAACTCAGTGCTACCCAACACTCGCTGTCCAACCTCTCCCCAGCAGATGGGAGTCTGACACCTCCTCCCATACAACAACTTAAAGGGAGGCATACCGATACTCGATTGATGGATGTTGTTATAAGAAAACTCAGCCAACGGCAGATACGTGTCCCAACTTCCTCCGAAGTCCAACACACATGCCCTAAGCATGTCCTCGAGCATTTGAATCGTCCGCTCGCTCTGACCGTCCGTCTGTGGGTGGTATGCGGTACTGAAATGCAGCCTCGTACCCAACTCCTCATGGAATTTCTTCCAGAACCTGGAAGTGAAACGCACATCTCGATCCGACACGATCGAGATCGGTACTCCATGCCGCGATACCACCTCTCTCACATACAATTCTGCCAGCCTCTCAGCAGAAGAGCTCTCACTGATAGCAAGGAAATGAGCGCTCTTCGTCAGCCGGTCAACGATCACCCAAATTGCATCGACACCTCTCGCAGTCCTCGGCAATTTGGTGATAAAATCCATGGAAATCTGTTCCCACTTCCACTGGGGAATCTCAAGTGGCTGCAACTTGCCATGCGGACGCTGGTGCTCGGCCTTAACCCTGCGACAAGTCAAGCACCTCTCCACGAACCACGCAACATCCCTCTTCATACAGGGCCACCAATAGTCTCTCTTCAGGCCCAAATACATCTTAGTAGCCCCGGGATGGATCAAGAACCTCGATATGTGCGCCTCCTCCATCAGAATGGTATGTGCCCCACCCTCAAATGGCACACAAATCCGACCCTGAAAGGTCATGAGCCATCGGCTATCGGCAACGAACTCAGACACCTGCCCGATCACCCGCTCTCTCTTGCGGTTCTCCGGCTTCATGGCCTCAACCTGAGCCTCCCGAATGGTCTCCAACACCGGAGTCATCACCGTCAACCTCAAACAAACATCACGTATCGGGGCACTCTCCATCCTACGACTCAGGGCATCGGCTACAACGTTAGCCTTGCCCGGGTGGTACAGGATCTCACACTCATAATCCTTTACCACATCCAACCATCTCCTCTGGCGCATATTCAGGTTGGGCTGATCCATCAAATACTTCAGGCTCTTGTGATCCGTGTATATGGTACACCGGACCCCATACAGATAGTGACGCCAGATCTTGAGGGCGAACACCACAGCCCCCAACTCCAGATCGTGAGTAGGATACCTCGCCTCATGAGGCTTCAACTGCCTCGATGCGTATGCTATCACATGCCCTCTCTGCATCAGGACCGCACCCAATCCCGATATCGACGCGTCACAATACACTACAAAATCCTCCATCCCCTCCGGAAAGGCTAACACCGGGGCTTCGCATAATCTCTGGCGAAGTGTCTCAAAGGAGGCCTGTTGCTCTGGACCCCAACTAAAAGCCACGCCCTTCCGGGTCAACCTGGTGAGAGGAACAGTAATCTTGGAGAAATCTTTAATAAATCTCCTATAATAGCCGGCCAACCCCAGAAAACTCCTGATCTCGGTGGGGGATTTCGGCACCTCCTAACTCATCACCGCCTCAATCTTGGCCGGATTGACCAATATCCCATTCTGGTTAACGAGATGTCCCAGGAACTGGACCTCTCGTTACCAGAGTTCACACTTGGAGAATTTGGCATAGAGCCTCTCCGATCTCAGAACTCCAAGGATCTCTCTCAAATACTCCTCATGCTGCTCCCTGGATCTCGAATACACCAGTATATCATCAATGACCACTATCACCGAACGATCCAACATCGGTCTGCACACCCTGTTCATGAGATCCATGAACGCCGCCGGTGCATTGGTGAGCCCGAAAGGCATCACCACGAACTCGTAATGTCCATAACGAGTCCTGAACGCCGTCTTCTGGATATCCTCATCACGCACTCTCATCTGATGATATCCAGACCTCAGATCGATCTTGGAGAACCAAGACGCTCCCTGCAACTGATCGAACAAATCATCGATCCTCGGTAAGGGGTAACGGTTCTTGACCGTTAACTTGTTCAACTCCCGGTAATCGATGCACATCCGGTGTGAACCATCCTTTTTCTTTACAAAAAGGATCGGCGCTCCCCATGGCGAGCTACTCGGCCGAATAAAACCCTTCCCCAACAGCTCCTGAAGCTGTGAGGATAACTCCTGCATCTCTGGTGGCGCAAGGCGATAGGGCGCCTTGGCGATAGGTGCTGCCCCCGGAACCAAATCGATACGGAACTCTACTTGTCTCTCGGGAGGCACACCCGACAACTCCTCGGGGAAAACATCCGGGAACTCATGCACTATCGGAACCTCATCGACCGATCTCGGCCTCTCCGCATCAAACCTCGTATCCATCACATAAGCTACAAACCCACTACAGCCCTGCTGTAGGCTCTCCATCGCTCTAGCGGCCGAACAAAACGCTGACCCAGAACGGGTAACCTCGCCGTACACCGTAAGAAATCCCCCACTAGGGTCTCGTATGGTCACCAGCTGTCGCTCGCAGTCGATAACCGCTCCAAATCTGCTCAACCAGTCCATGCCCACGATGACGCAGACATCTCCCATCGCAATCAGGACCAAATCAATCGGAAACTCAACGCCGAAGATCTCGAGTACACATCCTCGAATCACATCAGTGGCATACACCGCTCTCTCGTCAGCTATGGAAACTCGCAGAGGTCGACTCAACGCCTCTCGGCGAACACTGATGTGCTGACTAAAGGCTAAAGATACAAAAGATCGACTCGCACCCGAGTCAAATAACACCAAGGCAGGTACAGAACTCACAAGAAAAGTACATACGCATATCATAATATAAGCACAATATCTCAAACATCAAATAAATACATGAAAGAATACGTACCAGCCACGACATCGGGCGCTGCGCGGACCTCCTCCGCTGTCAACTGGAAGGCTTTTCCTCGTGCCTTCGGCGCCTCGGCCTTCACCGGCCGACTCTCGGTAGCTCGTACAATAGCAGGGGCAGATCCCTGTGATGCTCCATGTGCTGACCCCCGCAGCTGCGGACACTCGGCCTTCCGGTGTCCAGTCTGGTTGTAGTGGAAACAGACTGCAAACCCCTTGGGGCAATCCTTGGCCATGTGCCCCTCCTTGCCACACTTGTAACAAGACCCTGCTCTACAAATCCCCTCATGACCCTTGCCGCACTTGCCACAAGTGCGGCCCTTCTGGTTCCCTGATCTCGAATCGGCGAGCTTGGCCCGCTTAGTTACTGGTTGGGACTGTGCCGGTCGCCGATCCCTCCCCTGAGACTCCGCCTCCTCCCTAGCCTGAGTCTCAAGCTCTATCTCCCTCTTCCGAGCATTCGCCTGAAGCTCGGCAAATGTCCGGTACGACGAGTTCGCCACGAACTCGCGGATGTTTCTCCTCAAAATGCTTAAATACCGACTCATGCGTGCCTGCTCGGAAGACACGTGCTCAGGGCAGAACATCGCCCTCTCATGGAACATCCTGGTGATCATAGTAACAGACTCAGTACCCTGCTTGAGGGTCAAGAACTCCTGGGCCAACCGTTCCCTTTCCACCGGGGGAACGTACTCATCACGAAACATAGCGGTGAACCTCTCCCAGGTCACTGCGGCAAGCTCTGCGGAAGAATAGTGCGCTGTCACAAACTTCCACCAGTCCTTCGCTCCCAAGCGAAGCTGGTTCAGCGCGAACTGAACTCTCAGATGCTCCTGACATGAACACGTATAGAAGCATCCCTCAATGTCAGAAACCCATCTCATCGCAGCAATCGGATCTTGCGTCCCATCAAACTCTGGTGGTTTCGTGTTGCTGAACTCCCGGAACAGCAACGTATCACCACCCTGAGGCCTAGCAGCAGCAACAGCTGCGGTAGTTGCAGCGGCTGTAGCCTCAGTAACTGCTGCGTATCTCTCATCAAAAGTCTCAATCAACGTGGTCTTAATAGACCCAAACATCTCTGGAATCTCTGCGCAGATAGCCGCAGCCACCTCCTCGTGGATCATCTGACGAAGCTCCTCGTCACTCACACCGCTGGTCTCTGGTCTGTGGCGTGTCCCCACCATGATGTCTCTGAAATACAACATAAGGAATATCAGAGACTCGCTCGAGCATACTCGCACTCGATAACTCAACCCTACTTGCTCCTTAGTACCCTAAGGATTCTTACTTGGACTGCGCACTGATCCGATGTCTTCAGTAGTACGGGCCCTATACTACCGTCCACACCGCATCAGTATTCACCCCAAGTCCTCCTCCTAGGATCCTAAATCCTAAGTACTCTAATCTCCCTAGGCATAAGCTATTCTCTAGCAGATCTCTCATAACCTCCTCGCTGCTATCTACTCACTCTCAAGCATCTCCTAGCAGCAAAACCCCTAGGCTAAGGCATCACAAATCAGGCCACTCTAGTCCTAATAAGAACACCTAGCCTACTCTAGCATGCACATCATATTGTATCATATTTCATAACACATAGTATAAGGGTATTTTCGGAAATCACCGTTCGGGCGCTGGCTGATCGTACACACCGCTCTGCTCTGCTCTTTTCAAAACCCTTTAATATTTTAGAAAAATTTTGTTTTATTTTGAAAATCTCTCAAATCCTCAGTTTGAGTTCAGATACGCCCAAAGGTGCACCCGAATCCCTCAAACCAAGGCTCTGATACCAACTTGTAACAACGTAAATTTCAAAACAATTTTTCACTTTTAAAGATATAATTTCATTCATAAATATTCTCAAATCCCATTGTATCACATATCAAATCCATAAAAAACACATCCCAAGATCAAAATGTATAAAACTCTAATAGTGTGTACGGATCATGCCGGCGCCTTCCCGCGATCCTCACTGGTACCTGAAACACATAACACAAAACACTGTAAGCATAAATGCTTAGTGAGTTCCCCAAAATACCACATATAACACATATTAGCCACTCGAGGCTATAACTCTGTGAGCCCACTGGCTCTAACTCTGTGGACCCTCTGGTCCTAACTCTGTGGACCTTCCAGTCCTAACTCTGTAAACTCTGGAATACACACAGCATAAATCACATAGAAATAATGCAGTGCAACACATCACATACATAGCCTACAAGATACTCTGTCACATAACTCTACTTACCACTCAAGGTAAAGTATAGTGAGAAGACTCACCTCGGATAACTCGGTAACCCTCGGACTCGGAAATACTGATCTAGCCTCCGCCTAATCACATAAAATAGTTACTATAATCAATACGACTTTCAAAGTCTAGGCTAAACCCTCTCTAAGTTCTCTAAGAAGGGTAAAAGACCATTCTACCCCTCCAATGGCTCAAAAGTCCAAACATTGACTAAACTCTAATAGTCAACGAAGTCAACTTTGACCAGACTCGTCGAGTGCACTCGGGCGACTCGGCAAGTCCACGCGGGTCCCCTGAATCCTTCTAAGCCTCGCTTGGCACGTCGAGTCCCTCCTCCACTCGCCGGGTCGCTCTGCAACGAATCGCGGGGCAACCCCGAATCGACTCGTCGAGCCCACTTATGGACTCGGCGAGTTGCTCCCATAACATCTCTCAAATGACCTTCTGAGGTCAGATCTGCTTTTCTAAACTATAGATCTGACCTCCCCAAGACCAATAACCACGTAAAGGTCGAAACTTGACCCACATGCAAGGCACCCAATGCTTCTTTTGGTGAAATAACTACAAAAATGGCTTCCTAGGCTCATAACTCCAAAGGGGGTGGCATAAAGAATAATGATAGGGACTCTCTGGACCCCTTAAGGTCCAGATCTAAGAACCATTTCACCTTGGGACCTCACACATTCCAGATTTAAGCTACATAAGGCATAAAGAAACCCTAAGTTCAACCAAATCAACAAAAATACGAGAATAAGCATAGACTGATACCTCCAACAGCTTCCTCTGATCAAATGAAAGTAGATTCAAGCTCCCCAACTCGCCTAGCTTGACCTTCCTCCTTCCTTCTTGCTAAAATCCACAAGAAATGGTGAACAATGGCCTCCTTTCTCACTCACAAGGCTCACAGATGCTCTGGTACTCTCAAGGACGAAGGTAGCCGCAATTAAGGGCCATAAGGTCCTTTAAATAGGGCACAGGCCCGGGGATTTAGGGTTTCAACCCACAGCACGGACTCGTCGAGTCCACCCTTTCCGACTCGTCGAGTCCGTTCATTAATCCAGTCAGCAATCGCGGTCCTACTCGACGAGTCCACGCCTCAACTCGTCGAGTCCCTCTCTTTTACTCAAAATAAATGATCAAACATAATACCTGGAAATCCGGATGTTACACTGTGTGTGTTACTGTTACTTCTTCCAGGTGTCGCTTTAGAAGTAATATTATTTAGACTAACAATGTTATAATGAGTTCCTATAATCGATCTATTCCGTTGCTTTCCCAAATCGACGCTTCATCATACGTCACCGGGTTTAGAAATTTATGTGTGTTGTGACTTGACCGTCAAGGTTGTAGCTAGCAACCACAAGTGGGGGTGTCTGTCCTGTATAGATCTATATATATCTTTCCCGCTCACTTAAGATTTAACGATTATAGGTCGGGTTAGCTAAATGTTATTTAGCTAAGGGATGAATAAAGTGTCTCATTTAACAATTGTTGATGCGTAGCCGTGTTGATAGTTTCGCTTTTCTTATTCCGTTTGTGTTATGCTTAATCTATATATATATATATATATATATATATATATATATATATATATATATATATATATATATATATCATCCTATATATAATTAAGTTGGTTTAGTTTGTGTTGGTAGGATATTCGGGCATGCTAACAACTAGGTACAATGTTATCCAAAAGTTTGGCCATGGTAACAACTAGGTATATTGTTTCCTAGAAAATTGGTTAGCATAACGACTATGTATAATGTTTTTACTAAAGTTTAGTTAGCGTAACGACAAGGCATAATATTATCTAAAACGTTGGGCATGGTATCTACTAGGTATAATATTATCTTAACGTTCTACACATAGTTATATCACTAATGTTATAAAATTAGTAATATTTATAAAAATAGTACAATATTATAACATGTAAACCCCCCTCCCCCGTAAAAATTTTGAAAATTCGTAAATGTGTGTCCGTGAACTCACCACTGAAGCATGTTTTTCGTATTCGGTGTGTTGCGCCAGAACTTTAGAAGCTCATATGTTGCTTGAGAAGGAAACAAGTTCCATTTAGA